>NC_056732.1:1004583700-1004903700 GCF_019279795.1 Protopterus annectens
TGCTTTGCAACTGAAATTTAACTTACTGAAAATAAGTGACCAAACTAGTAAACCCCCCACACTCCATGTCTGAGGATCTGTATCCCCATATCCCATGTACTGACATAATAAAACTCAAGGATTGCACAACCTTGGCAAAGAAGGAACATACTCTTTGCCCTCTTCTCTAAGGTCACATGACTTTGTATTTGTATTATACAAGAAAAGAAGTGTGGTGAGAAGATGGAAACGTACCTCCCTGTAAAAATAATATTCCTGTGAATCATTTACATGTACAGGAGTGGTTTGGTAAAATGGTATTTAGACCAATTATTTTCATTCTATGTACTAGGCTAATAACTACTGGGGCCTTTTTAAGCTTACCCATACATCCCAAATCTCTGACAAGTTCTGGTACCCTTGGTAACTGTAAGCAGGGGTTTGAAAGATGAAATATCTACAAGCTGCCTGTGTCCATTAGAGATATAGATGCCAAACTTTTCTCCCTTCTTACCAGTACAAGCTGGGGTACCCCAAGGCTCCATCCTTGGACCCCTATTATTTAATATATTTACTAATGACCTACACTCTTCCTGTATACTCTCATCTGTCATATAATATGCTGATGATTCCACCATCATCTCCTCCTCTGACAATACCTTCACACCCTCACCTAAGAGTCACTGCACTCATCTAAAAAATGGCTAACTTCCAACCAATTGCTACTTAACCCTAAGAAAAGAAAACGTGTCCTATTCCTCCCTAAATCTCTCCAACATCATAAAGCTACCTTTACTGTCTGCTCCCTTAACAACACCATCATCTCCGTTGAGCTTCACATCAAATTGCTAGGAGTTATTATTGATGACCAACTAAAGTTCGATGTCCATATTCAGCAGTGCATCAAAAAGGCACATCAAAAGTTAGGCCTGCAATGTAGGTATAAAAAATTCCTCACAGATGTCTTTAGGCTCTCTCTTGCACAAGGATTTCTACTCCCCACCCTTCTTTATGCCCCCCTATTCTCACTAATATCCAATCCAATCTTCTGTTGAATCTGAAACTCACCTGTAATACATTTGCAAGATTTGCCTCTAACCAACCCTACTGCTCTCACCACTGCCTAGCCTTGAAAAACCTGCAGTGCCTGGAATTTCATCATCAGTTCCTACTACCCCAACTTCTCATAGCTCATTTTGTCTTACATGAACCCTCCTCCTGTTCCTTTCTCCCTACCGTCATCCAGCCCTATACTCCCAACTGCACCCTCCGCAGCTCCCAACAGCATCATCTGCGAGTGTCTGCACCCAACAAAAATATTGGTAAACTCATCTACAGTTGCACAGTGGCAAATGCTTGGAATAAATTACTACTAAGTGTTAGACAGATCTCTAACCACAACTATTTCAAAACAACATTAAAGGAAACTCAATGCATATCATGGACATGCTTATGCTATGACCCAACTTAATCCACCTACCTACCTACCTACCTATAATGCTATTACAGTAACCTTTTCTCCTGCCTCTCTCTGCATCTGCTTCTAATAATGTATACTAATAGTCAGTAGTCCCTACAGCCTCTACAGCTGTAGCCTTGGAAAGTGACTCTTGCCATGGGCTTAGCTCCTGTTTATGTATTTGTTACTTTCTGTTTTACAAACTTATCTATATTTTCTGCATTCTGCTTACTACTGAATGAAACTTCATACTATGTTATGTTTTCAAATTAATGATCATTTTCTAGCATGTTTTTTCAAACATACATCTCATACATATTGTAATTATTGTAATTTTAGTTATAACTCTGTCATGTGATTACTGTTGTTACTTGTACGTTTTGGAGCTTTTCTCCTCAGGTTTCAGCTGAAAACGGGCTGCTGCCCAGTCAAAATAAATAAATAAAATGAGGGATGTATTTTCTGTTCCCCCTCCAACTATCCAAGTTACACTTGAATTGGGTTAGGGAAGAACTCTGCTTCACATGGATGGGGAGCCTGTTTCATAGACAGGGTAGTCTCTGGGATACATACCTGTCTCTCCAGCAGGTCCTATTTATATCAGACACAAGGTTTAGGTCTTTAGAATGGGTAATTCTGGTACTGTTTGTTTTGTGGATATGCAGGAGGTCCATTAGAGTGGGGTCTGACAATGCCCTGTATGCCAGGCATAGATGTCCCGTCAATAGCATGTGGGAGACAGAATACAGGGATAGAGTTTTGAGGTGGTCTGCATAAACATGTTAAGTACATCTTGTATTATTTTAGTGAGGAACCTTTGTGGATGTTATAGTTGTTGGATGTGCCTGGTTAGGTACAGATCAAAGAGGGCATTGTACTCAATGATAGGTTTGTGGAATGCCAAATACAACAGAACAATGACCTCCTTGGACCTAGATGCCATACCTTTGCTTATACTATGTCACACAACACAGACTAGTTTCCTCATTACTGTAGACACATGATGGTCAAAGTTAGATTACTGTCTACATATGTACCCAAGTCCCTGATGGCTGGGTCCACTCTTAGGGCTGTGTTGTCAAGTCCACAGATGACTGCACAAGTTCGCAGATGACTGCAAGCTGGGAGCCATTACTAACTCCCCAAGTGATGTAGACATCCTACAGAAAGGCTTCACTGAGACCAATGATTGGTGTCGAAACCATGGCCTTAAGCTTAATGCCAAAAAATCCATTGTCATCCCCTTTGGGAAAACTCAATTCCAACTAATTACCACATTAATGGGAGCCCACTGAACACTGAAGGTGTTACAACAGATCTGGGGACATAGGTTGACAGCAACCTCTCCTTCGACCACCACATTGCCACTGTAGTCAAAAAGTCCTTCTATGTGGCACATCTCATTACCAAGGGTTTTGCATCCAGGAAGAAAGAGGTCATTATCTCTCTCTACTGTCCTTCATTAGGCCAATCATTGAGTAAAATGCCCCATTTGGCATGTACCTCACTAGACACCTGCAACAACTGGAAAGGCCACAAAAGTACCTCACAAAGGGGTTCCTAGGCCTTAAACACATGTCCTACGTGGACAGACAAAAAAAACTCCAGCTATTCTCTGTTTCATATTGTCTACTAAGAGGTGATCTCTGCTTGACTTACAAAGCCATGTCTGACCCAGCTCTGTTAGAAATGCTACATCTAAAGAAATCCCAATCCCCCGCACCACACACTCCAGAGATCTCAGCCTCATTACCACAATCAACAGAATATGCTGGAGGGACAGGTTCATAACGCAGAGACTGCCATTGCTCTGGAATAGACTTCCCATACATGTCAAGCAGAGCACCTCACTGGCCTCTTCAAGAGAAATCTTGATGAGTGGATGGGAAATAGAAAGTTCACCCCGAGGATCACTCCAGTGGCTCTACTTGACAGAGACACGAACTAACATCGGGCAGCACGATGCCAGGGCAATTCTATGGGCTAGGCTCATAAAGACACCAGGGCAATTAGCCTAGTACACACCTATGAACCTATGATAGTAACCGAGGGTGGCTGACTTCACAAAAGATAGTATTATATATTTCATGACATATAGTTTTAGTCCATGGTTCTGACACCAGCTATGTGTCTGTGCCAGCTCTTCTAAGAGAACATATTACAACACACCCCTTAGAGCTGACCCAGTAGTCAGGGACTTAGGAACACGCATAGATAGTAATCTAGACTTTGATCATCACTTTGATCATCACGTGTCTACAGTGGTGAGGAAATCATTCTATGTTGCGCAACTTATAAACAAAGCTATGGCATCTAAGTCCAAGAAAGTCATTGTTCCACTGTATTTGGCATTCATCAGACCTATCATTGAGTACAATGCCCCCTTTGGTATGTACCTAACCAGACATATCCATCAACTGGAACGTCCACAGAGGTTCCTCACTAAAAGAATACAGGACATAAGTAATATGTCCTATGCTGACCGCCTCAAGGCCCTATTCCTGTATTCTGTCTCCTACAGGCATTTGAGGGGAGATCTATGCCTGGCATACAGGGCATTGTCAGACCCCACTCTGATGGACCTCTTGCATATCCACAAAACAAACAGCACCAGAATTACCTGCTCTAAAGATCTTGCTTGTGATATAAATAGGACCTGTTGGAGAAATAGGTATGTATCCCAGAGACTACCCTGTCTATGGAACAGGCTCCCCATCCATGTGAAGCAGAGTTCCTCCTTAATCCAGTTTAAGTGCAACTTGGACAATTGGATGGGAAAATGGAAATTCATCCCTGACTTGGCACCTATGTTTCTAATGCAAACAGGTAACCTGTAAATGGTTCATCTCCCAGGCCCATTCTTACACTTATGAAGGGTAATAGAACTTGTCAGAGATTTGGGATGCATGGCTAGGCTTAAAAAGGCCCTTGTGTTTGTTAGTCTAGTAAACACTTATGAACCTATGAACCTATTAGTATTGATGGAGGATTCTATAACTGCTCCTAAATTACAATCATCTGCATATTTGGTGATCCAGAGGCTCCTGACATTGGCTTTGACTTCTGAGAAGTAGATGCCAAGATGGAGTGGTCTAAAAATCAATCTCTGAGGGACTCCTCTGATGGTTGACCTCTTTGTAGAGGTGGATGCCCCAATTCTAGTTTCCTGAGTCATGTCTTTGAGCCAGCTGGGTATCCACTGGGTGACATAAGGGTTTATACCTAACCTCTTGTGTTTGTCTACAATGTCCAAGTGGTATATTGTGTCAAATGCCTTGGCCAGATCAAGGTAGGTGATGTGAACTGTTTTGCATTCATCCGTTGCTTTGGTGACCTTCTCAAAGATGTCTACCAAGTAGAGTAGGCATGATCTGCTCTTAAGAAAACAAAACTGGGCTTGTTCCAATGTCTGGAGGTTTCTTATGTCATATTGATCATTTCCATCAAATTTGTCTTTGGTAGACTTCATTTGTCCTCTGAATTGTTTGTTTAATTTGATGATAGCACTTTAACCCTGTTGGATGCCACACCCATAGTTTTTGCTAAGATTTCCTTCCTTCTGTTATACAGCCTATTGAAGCTGTGATTCCACCAGAGTGACTTTTTTGAGTTAGTTCTGTACTTACTCCTGGAGGGTACAGCCACCTCTATGCAGCTATTAACATGCTTACATAGGGTTTCTGTGAACAGTTCCACTTAGGCACCATACCTTTCCACTGTCCAGATTTTCACAGACTGTCCAGATTTTTTGGCTCATATTTTTGGTCTGCTTCTCATAAAAAACATATGGTTTTCTGGCAAATCACTGGGATGATCTGAAGATTAAAGTCACTAAACAATGACATATATTTGAGTTTCAGACTTCAAATTCTTCAGAAAATGTATTTTAAAACAAGCCTGTTACTCTAGTATCTTTCTAAGTTTATAAGAGCAATATTTAAAGTATGTCCCTATTTTTGCCCCCCCCCCCCCCATTTTGTCAGGCTTTTTCCAGATTTCTTGTACTTAGAGCTTAAGAAGTGTGATAGGCAACAGTGCTCTCAGGGTCTATGGATGATATAAAATTTCTCAAGTTATCAGTTAATAGCAGGAATTAGTATTAATCAAACCACATTTTGTTACATATCATGTAGCCATAGTTGATTTCAAGAAAACATTCAGACTGGTATTAACTGAAAGTTATTGTTCAGTATCACATATACAAGTGTCTAGCCTGAATTACCTAATTACCTAATTTTATGTTTCTACCTCACATTAAGATTGATAAGGATTCCCTGATAGAAATTCTTATGACACCATGCCATAAGATATATATAAATGTATATAGAAAGATAGATAAATAGATAAAGATAGCTATAATAGATATGTTTATGCCACGAAATGTAGAAATCTCAAAAGATAGAATTACAAATGGTAGAATAAGGAAGAGATAATCACAAAACACTGAATGACTCATGAGTGAATCACAAAACACTGAATGCCTCTCTCCCACTAAAAAAGCCCTATATCAGTAAACCACAGCTACAAATCTAAGATCAAGTGTCGTCTTTGTGATGATGCTGTTAGGGAAAGAGTTTTTAGTAATGTAATGTGTAAGGTTAGGATTCGGGCCAAGGATTCAGGTTAGGATTGCAGTTAGGGTTAGTTTCAGCCTGTACTATATTACACGTGCGCTAAATCTGACTGTAATCCTCGCCCTATCCTCCCCCCGCTACTTGATTACTGGTCCAGTGGTGGGTCATCACATTATTGGCGACAGTGGTGGGATCACCACATCACATATTGGGATTCAGTGGTGTGGATATTGAACTTCTGTAGCCTGTAAACAGTGGTCACTAAAGAAGGTGTTTGTACTCTCAAGCAGCCACATGGTAGACACTCAGTTTCATATCACAGTAGTTTTATTTTATCTTTTTTTGTTAGCTTAGTTAGTCAAGGAGAGCAAGCAAGGATGTCAGCAGAGGAGTATGGCAGCTGACAAGGAGACAGTTGGCTGAGATGTGCCAAGACAAAGAACTGGTGCATGCCAACCTGACTAAAGCAGAAATTATTGCAGCCTTAGTCACAGCTGCGTCACAGACCAGCAACCAGGAGGGCAACCAGACTGGCCTTGAAGATGTACAACTCTCATAAATTGATAGTTCAACCTTTCCACAGAGGACTTAAAAATCCATCTGGAGTTAAAGAGACTTGAACTGGAGGCCAAACAGTTGGAAATAGAATCAGCAGAGAGACTGCCGCATTTAGAGGCTGAAGAAAATGAGAAACTGCGGCATTTAGAGGCTGAAGAAAATGAGAAACTGCAGAGTTTGGATGCTGAAGAAAAGGAGAAAAAGAAACAAATGGAATTAGAATCAGCAGAGAGACTGAGACATCTGGAAGCTGAAGAAAATGAGAGGCAGAGGCAACTTGAAAAGGAGATGCTGCCTCTTCGCCAGGGTCATGGAGGTAATGGGAAAGGGAATAACCGAACCCCAGAAGCAATAAAGGTCAGTACATTTCTTCCACAATTTACAGAGGGTGATAATTTTAATGGTTTTAGTCATATGTTTGAAAGGGTATGTAAACAGTATAATGTTGACCAAAGGCTCTGGGCACAGTTCCTGACCCCCTTACTCCATGGTAAAGCTGTAACCGCTGTTAATAAATTGTCTGATACTGACTGCTTAATTATAATACAGTTAAAAGTTGTTTGAGTATCTTAAGTTAACACCTGAAGCTTATAGAAAAAAGTTTTGTGAGCATAGACGCAAGGCAGTTGAAAGTGTGTGAATATATTGCTGAGTTAAGCACTTATTTTCATAGATGGGTGACTAGGTGTTAGGTCACAAATTCTGAAGGGCTGTCAGACTTTTTAGTGAGAGAACAAGCCCTTAGCACTTTGCCTAAGGACATGAGAATTTGGTTGGTCAATAGGGAATGCAAAACTGCTGATGAGCTGGGGAAAAAGGGAGACCTATACCTAGGAAGCAAGCCATCACTGCACAGGAAAGGGATACCCAGTGCTGAACATGGGTCTAAGGGAACCTATGATGGGCATCCTAAATCTCCCCAACAGAGTCCACCAGTAACAGGGGAAGCCACTAGTTTAGGTACATGGCCAGCATCAAAGGTTAAATGTTTTAAATGTAACCAGTGGGGCAATGTAGCATATAGATATCCAAGGAGACAAGGTGGGGAACAAAAGGTGGGAGAGCCAGTAAGTGAAAATGACAGAATGCCAGCAGTAAGTTGTCTGGAGACAACAAGTGTACCAAACTACCACAAGAGGTTATATCCTATCTTAGTAGATGGGAAACAGGCCACTGCTAAGAGAGACACAGCCTCTGACCTAACCATTGTGAAACCTGCAATGGTTAAAGAGGAGCACTACTTGCTTGGGCAGTCTACTCCAGTCAGGACTTTAGGAGGGACCGTATACCAAATACCTTTGGCTAGGATTCACCTTGACTGGGAGGGTGGAAAAAGAAGCAAGCAAGTAGGCATGTTTGAGGATACCCCTGCAGATGTCCTGACAGGGAATTATTTTGATGATGCAGTACCTTATATGCATGCAGTTACAAGCAGTCAGCCTTGGAGACAAGCATGTGGGTCTGGTAGCCTGGGGGGACCCAGACAGACTGCACACTTGAAGCCAGGTCTGGTGAGGTGGCTACTTCAGGGAGGGAGTTACCCTGTAGCAGTGAGACTGAAGGTGAGCCACAGCTGCTTGTGGGTACTGATGTTCCCTTGAACAGATTGACTGCGAGGGCCGAGGTGAATAGTAATACCCAGATTGACAGTGAAGCACTGCTGTCAGAGGATACCAGACTTCCTGTGGAAGGAGAACTGGGAAGGGTTACCAAGGGAGAGTTGAGACAGGCTCAGCTCTCACACCCTACATTACAAGGCTTGAAGGAGGTAGCCAGGGAGACACCTGATTCTTAAGGAAAGGGGGAATCTGCATACTGGGACAAAGGTTGTACAGAGCATGGACACCTGAGGGAGGGCTAGAGGGTGAAATAATACAGCAGTTGGTAGTGCCTAGAATCTACCATCTAGCACTTCTAGGCATAGCCCATGACATTCCTTTTGCAGGTCATATGGGCATAAAGCATAGAAAGAGACGTATTATGCAGAATTTTTATTGGCTTGGGATTTTCAGGGATGTAACAGGGTACTGCAGGACCTGTGAGCAGTGTCAAAAGGTAGGCAAGGCAGAAGACAAAGTGAAAGCTCCTTTGATACCTTTGCCTGTGATTGAGGAGCCATTTCAGAGAGTAGCTATGGATATTGTGGGGCCTCTTCTTCTTCTTCTTTTGGCTTTTCCCGGTTAGGAGTCACCACAGTGTATCACTGTGGGGCCTCTAATTACCCCAAATTCCACAGGAAAGTAGTATATCCTAGTGGTAGTAGATTATGCTAACAGATACCCTGAGGTGGTGGCTCTGTCCTCTATTGAGGCAGAAAAGGTTGCAAATGCTTTGTTACAGATATTCAGCAAGGTAGGTTTCACAAAAGAAATACTGAATGACAGAGGTCCCAATTTCATGTCAGACCTGCTGGCTTGTATGTGGAAGCACTGTGGGTTGAAGCACCTAAAGACCACCCCCTACCATCCCCAGACTAACGGTCTTGTGGAGAGATTAAACTCTACCCTATTGACCATGCTTGGGCATTTGCCAAACAGTTTAAGAGGGAGCAAGACAAATATTTGCCCCATCTGTTTGCTTACAGAGTAAGTGCCCCAGGAATCCACAGGATTTTCACCCTTTGAGTTGCTGTATGGGCATAGGGTGAGGGACCTCTAGATTTGATTTGTGATGAGTGGGAGGGTGAGTGTGAATTCCCCAAGGAGTCTGTTGTGGCAAATGTCCTAAACCTCAGAACAAGGCTCAGGGAACTCATGGGCATGGCCCAGGAGAACCTGCCAGAAGCCCAACAGCAGAGTAAGGTCTGGTATGACAGGAATACTCGAGCTAGAGAGTATGCTGTGGGGCAGCAGGTTATGGTTCTCATTCCTGTCACGCACAATAAACTGCAGGCAGCTTGGAAGGGACCCTTCAAAGTGGTAAGGAAGGTCAGTGATGTTAACTACATGGTAGACCAGCTAGGCAGGAGGCAGGGGCACAAATTGCACCATATTAACATGATGAAACCTTACCATGGTAGAGAGTCCCTTGTGCTGAGTATTCCCAGTGGATTGCAGGAGGAGTCTGAGGAGGATCTGATCACTGATCTCCTCGGTGAGGCTTGGACTGACACCTCAGTGGAAGGGGTAGTAATGTCCCAGCAGCTATACCCTTCCCAGGTTCAAAAAATCCAAGCAGTCTTACAGGAGTTTGGGGGCATGTTCACTGGGAAACCAGGGTGCACCCAGCTCTTGAAACACTATGTGGAGACAGGACTCCAAAGGCCTAGTAAGCAGGCCCCTTATAGCATGCCTGAGAGAGTCAAACAGATTCTGCAGGAGGAGATACAGGAAATGTTGGAAGTAGGGGTAATCCAGGAGTTCAGCAGTCCCTGGGCCTCCTCGGTGGTGCTGGTACCAAAGAAGGATGGCAGCACCAGGTTCTGTGTTGGCTACAGGAAATTAAATAATCACACAGAGTCAGATGCCTACCCCATGCCTAGGACAGATGAAGCCCTAGAGCAGCTGGATGGGGCTAAGTATATTACTGCTATTGATCTTACCAAGGGATACTGGCAGGTGCCCTTAACTCCCAACATTACAGTGAGGTCAACCTTTTTGAATCCTTTCGGCTTGTATGAGTTCACAAAGATGCCCTTTGGGATGAAATATGCCACAGCAACTTTTCAGAGGCTGGTAGAGCATATCCTAGCAGGAGTAGGAGATTTTGCCCTTGTTTACCTGGATGATAGTGCGATCTACAGCCATTCCTGGCAAAAGCACTTTCAGCATGTCAGAGAGGTGTTGGGCAGACTACAGAGGGCAGGATTGACCATTAAGCCCAGTAAGTGTCATGTGGGTATGGCAGAAGTCTTCTACCTGGGACATAGTGTGGGGAGTGGTAAGATCAGTTGGAAGCAATACAGACATGGCCTGCCCCTGTTACCAAAAAGCAGGTAAGGGCATTCTTAGGGACAGGAGGCTACTACAGAAAGTGTGTTCCCAATTATAGCACCATAGCTGCTCCCCTCACAGACCTGACAAGAAAAAACAAGCCAGATAAGGTAGTGTGGACCCCAGCATGTAAGCAGGCATTCCAGAAGTTTAAAGGAACTTTAGGAGGATCCGCTGTGTTAGCCAGTCCAGAATACAGCAAATAATTTGTTGTGCTTCAAACCATGAGGTGGGGGCTGTACTCAGCCAGGTTTCCTCAGGGGGAGAAGAGAACCCAGTGGAATATCTCAACCATAGGTTCCAACCAAGGGAGGAATGCTATGCAGCTGGAGAAAAGGAATTTCTAGCCATAGTGTGGGCACTGCACAAACTTCAGCCTTATCTGTATGGAAGGAAATTCACTGTAGTTACAGACCACAATCTCAACATGGCTACATTGAGCCGACCAGCAAAATGCCAAGTTACTAAGGTGGAGCCTAGGGTTGCAGGCATATGATACAACAGTGCAGCACTGCAATGGGGTCAGCAATGCCAGCACAGGTGGGCTCTCAAGACAGGGTATGTAGTAATGTATTCCCAGATAGGCTCATCCCTCTCATGCAATGTTTCTCAAGGGTCACTTGAAAAACTAGCTTGAGTCTTTGGAGGGGGGGGAGAGTGACAAAGGGAGATACTGCCAGCACAGCTTTCTGGAATTTTGTAAATAATTATATGTCATTTGTGAATATCAACATGATCTATATAAGATGCTTATGCTACAAATGTATTAGAACTGTATTTCATGTGTATATCAAACTGGTCTGTGCAGACATGTGTATTAAAAAGGTATTTTATCAAGTGCTTGTGCTTAAAATGTAACCACAGTGTGCCCTACTGAAATAGAACAGAAATGTACATGCACTATTGTAACTGTTTAAATGTATATATTTTAACAGTAGAAACTGGAATACAGGAGGATAACTTCAGAAAAATAGCTGAAATTAAATTACTTTATAGGCTGGACCAGAGACATAATGTCTGTGCTGAGAAGCTTTCTATATTCTCTTCGGAGTGAACTAATGACTACCTCTGAAAGTATGAAGGAAAGCAATTGTTTTATGACTTCCAGCATCTGCCAAAGATCTGAGGTCTATGTATTTTCACAGGTGGATGCTAAATACTGCCAGCTTCCATCAGTGGGGGTTTCACCTGGGATAGAGTCAGATGACAAGAAATGATATTCTGCAAGCTATTCCAGCAGTAATATTTGAGATATTAATTTGAGAACTCTCTGAGAGAAAGAGTGCAGTCTGTATTCTGTCTTGGACCTGACAAAAAACATTCACCACAATGTCTGCCTTGCTCTGATGAAGTAAGTTTTTAGGGAGCAGTATAATTCTCTTGGATATAGTCAGGAGTATAGCAAAGCTTAGTTTAGATAGTTTTCTTTATTTATTTGAGACTGTCATGCAATGTTGTTTTAAATATTTCCTGTGATTTTGAACTCTGATGTCACTGTGATTATATACTGAGTATTTTCTTGTTCTTTTATTATTTATTACTAAATATATTTAAACCTTTCATTGTGGCTGATCTGTCTAGAAATATTTAAGTTTTGAGAGTACTTGCATATTTATTTGGTGACACTGTGTGGGCCACTCCTAATAGCCTTGCTTTTTGTCAGACTTCCCTTTGTATTAAAATTAATATTACACAGTAAAATCGGACACCCTTTGTTAAAGGCCTTAAAGTAGCTGATAAGGAGGTGGCTGATGGCAGTTATAACTACCTTATAGTCTGGGCAAATGGGGGCATAGCTAGTAAACCTGTGCCAGCCTTTCCCAGGTGTGTGTGTGTGTGTGTGTGTGTGTGTGTGTGTGTGTGTGTGTGTGTGTGTGTGTGTGTGTGTGTGTGTGTGTGTGTGCGTAAATCAAACCTCAAAAAGTATGTGTGTCAGCTACTTGGGCAGGGACCCAAAGCACTGCTTGGACAAAGAGGGTGCTGGAGGTCTTGGCTTGACCACTTAGCTGAGATCTCAACTCTGTAGTTGTACCAGTATGGAATCTTACTGAGGATCTGGAGAAAGAGGGAGAATCCAGCCCCAGACTGAATGTGGACTCTGTGTGTTCTCATTACAGCCGAGTGTTCCTACAGACATTTCTACAGTTACCTCCTACTGCTCCTCTAGACGTCAAATATTACTTGTTCAAACTTGTATTACTAATTCCAAAACTATGCTACATACAAGGTAATTATTTTATCTTGAAGCATACATGATGGCAAACACAACTGTATTGCTATTTGACCTCTGTCAATGAGTATTTGTTAGAACTGTAAGGTGATAACTTCATTATTTAAAGGCTCAAGCCACACCCACTAGGAGTTAAAGGTACACACTCAAAAGAGCTGTACTGGAGGGAATGAGAAATTGGACTTGATGCAGAGAGCTGCATCTGGAAATACTGTGCATGTACCTGTTATCCTCCCAGTGTACATCCCCCACTGTTGCCAGTGGTGAGGATTGAGGCTGCTTGATTACTGGTCCAGTGGTTTGCCGTCACAATAGGACTGGATGAGGACTCATCCTTGTGCTTCTTCAGTTACTTATTGCCAATTTTCATGACTTTTAATGTCTGCATATTATATAAAAATGCAGTTCATTGTACTGATGAGGATGTCCCCACCTGATTATTCCTTGGACTTGGATTACTTGGTATGTGTTTTTGTCCTTACATAGTAGCATTGTAACATATGTGATGGGCACATCTCAACATTACATTCCTTTGCATAAATTAACTTATTAGCCAGAAACAAATTGGCTTGCAGTACTGGAGGAAGTGCTGCACCCCGCATTATTACATGATGTTTTATTCTGCAATGTATGCTATTAAATGAGGGGACACACAGCCATGCTCCACAATTAAAGTATCTGCTGACCCAGCTTATGGTCATAATAGTATAACTGTCCTGTCAGCATTATGTGGTTATTAAACAGTGACACTGTAGCATATATGGTAGTCCTAAGGTGCAGGTCTAATGCGTTACTGCTATGACAGCTGAGTAGGGACACAATGCCCCCACTCATACATCCCTTTTACCACTGTCCATACTGTTAGCTAGCAAAATGGTCATGACAGCTAGTTCTTTTGCTCCTTCACCACCCAATAGCTCATGCAAGGCGTACTTTCTATTAAGATGGTCTGTGCTGCATTTATACTCCTCTGTGTAACTAGATTCATTGAAACAAACTATAATACAGCCATGCTATGCACTGCTCTGCACCACTGGAGAAATATAAATATGTATTATCATATGGGCAGAGAATGCAGAAATTTTATTTTGGAAAAAATACAAAGCTGAGTTGTCCATGGTCAGACAGACATTTTAAAATTGTTCAGACAACCAACATTAACTTGGTTGATTGGGTAATGACTGGTCCACAGAATCTAAGGAATATTTCATAAGAGGATGTGAACTACTGAGGATGTGCCAGATTAAGAAATGGGGCAACTGCAATTGAATAGTAATATAAATGGCATGTAGCAATTTTTAACTGAAAGCCTGCAAGTCAAGAATTTATCATTTAATTCACTGGAGGTTAAAAAATATTTAAACAAGAGAGTTTTGTTTGCAGTTCAGATAACAATGTGGTCATTTATTGGAATGAATTATGTTTCTTATCTTTTTTTTATTGTGCCATGAGACAGGATTATAAATGAAATGCTATATGAAGGAGAGATGATTCATCAAGAGACACAGAGACCAAACATTGTATGGCATCTAACGTTCTCTACTATTTGCAAAGCATTAGCTACATTATTTATTAGATCTGTTTGTGAGGAAGCAACTCTGCAGATAGCTTAAATGACCCTTAAACAAACACAGTAATACAGCCTACTTGCTCTGCTTTGCACTGCCATGATCCAGAAGTAATACAAACAAGCAACATCTAATTGTGAGGAAGCAACACACAGAATTTTAATTTTGACTAAAAAAACAACAGAAAGCTGTGTTGTGTATGGGAGGGCAAGCATTTTAAAGTGCTCATACAAAACCAATATTTAGCATACAAAAAGGTCTCTTTTCTGTTGTGCAGTGCTGTTTGCCATACATTTAATACAGCCTACATAATTCTGTTTACCCTATAAATGACAAAATGGGGGAATGGAAAAAAGATTTTACAGTGTGGAGCTGTGATGTTTTAATTTACACTTTATGTTGATGGACAAGGAATATACAGAATTTTAAGATGATCATGTGCAAGCAGCATTTGGCATTGCAATGCTGAATATAAAAAAGACAGGATAGAGTCTGTTAGCAAGGAAAAGCACATTGCAAGGTATGCCTCCTCATTAATAACAATAATAATAATATAGGAACACTCATCAAATGATCAGGAAAAGTTAACTTTAAGCTGTATGTCTGGGTGAGTGCTGCAGTCCCACCCCACCAGAAGCCTGAACCTTACCACATAATATGATTCAGTTGTAATTTCAAGTAATGCTGTTTTCTGTCTTTGTGCTGTGGGTAGTTGTAGGATAAAGTATTCTGTATTGAAAAATATGTATTTTTTGCATGTGTTTAATTTGTCATTTCTTTTAGCTAGGGTCTTGACTTATTCTTTGTTTTCCATTTTAACTTACCTATACTTTATGATACTGTGATGTACTGGGTTGGGCTGTGAAGTAGGGCATAACCCATATATTTGTTATTTGTTACACAAAAAGTTTTTCACGGGGTTTGATGAAAATCATATAAGCAAGCATGCAGTGTTTTATCACACCTTGCAGCTTTTTTTTTTTACTCGGGAGATAACTAACTGCACTATACTGTTATACTTCACCTCCCACATCTCACAATTAAATCACAACATCCATCTTCCACTAAGCTTATCTCATTGTATGACAGATAAAAGTAAAATGAGTTACATGGATTTCCTGTGTAAACCTAGTTAATTCTGTCAGCCCTGCTGACTGTGCAATTACATATTGCAACGTAAATATCACTTTGTTTACATTTGCAGAGGTAAACAATGTTCAGTTGGAGCTGTTAGATTTGCACTGCAAAAGCACAGACTCTCAGATTTCTTACCTTAAATCCCCTTCCTAGAACTTAAACCTGACTGTCTGCTGGCCTGCCATGACACCTAAATGTCAGTCTTCAGAAACGTCACTTTTAAGTTGCTGCCTTTTTAAGAGATTCTTTTGCCTTTTTACATAGTACGATTACAAATTTATGTCAGTCCTCTAATGGATAACTGTCTGACAGTCATTCAACAAATGAAAACAAGTTGTCAAAATCTTCAACAAGTTTATGAATGAGCACTGCTGGATCACCTATTCTAGGGGGAAGGATATTGTGAAGGACACTGCTGCTTGATCGCCCATCCTGGGGGAGGGACACTGGGGGTGGGCACTGCTGAATCACACAACACACAACCTGGGGGAGGGACATTCTGTGTGGGCATTGCTGGATCACCCCAGGGACATTGAGAGTGGGCACTGCTGGATTGTACACCCTGGGGGAGGGACATTGTGAATGGGCACTGCTGAATCACAAAAGACAACTTTGAGGAGGAACATTGTGAGTGGGCATTGCTGACACACACATCCTGGGGGAGGGACATTGTGAGTGGGCATTCCTGGCTCATCCTTCCTCATGGAGGGATATTGTGAATGGGCACTGCTGACTCATACATCTTAGGGGAAGGATTTGGCACTAGCTCAGTGCTTTGGTTGCACCTGCATGGAGCACTGGGTGTTATACCTGGGTGTCTTGGGCTAGCAGAACAAATTCTGAAGACGTTAGCATATGAAGGCACACATCTAGCAGCAGGCTGCACTGTGTGGAACAGAAGAGAGCTGCTATATGGAGAGTGTGGAGGTCCGAGGGGGAGGGTAGACCACTCCACCAGACTTGAAAGCTGTCCTTTTCCCTCCTCCCTGATTGTCACTCTTGGGGGAGGATTGAGTTTTCTGATTACACTCTCTGTGGATGAAGAAATGGATTGTAGGACTCTCAGCTAGTCTGCAGATGCCTAGCACTCACTCCTGATAGAAAAAATGAGACAATTAGGTAAAGGTGGTGGGGACATCAGCAAGGTCAAGAAGACGAGCAAAACAGTGAAAAGAAAAATGAAAAGAAAAATGATTTTGCATGAAAATAAGCTTAAGCTGTCTGCAATCTGCATCACCCACACCACTGAAGTTATGAATACGAACTTCAAAATCACTCAGACATGGGAGCAAGGGAGCTACCCTTGAATCTGTGTCAGCCAGGACTTCATATGCAAACAGGGCAGTAGTCATCCAGCGAGTGCTTTTTGTTGTTGCTGCTCAGTTGTGAGTTGACAAAAATAACTTTGATAGTCTGTCTGTCTTGTCTTGTAGGGTTTATTCAGCTGAAATTGCACGGTATTTATTTTATTTATTTATCATTTGTTGACCGGGAATGTCCGACTAGGTTCCACAGAGCCTGTTTTCAGCGGAGGCCCGGGGAGAAATGCTCCAGATGCATGTCTCTGGAATGGTATGGTTCTATCCAGCAGAAATTGCAGGGTTCGATTCAGCTGTAACAAAGAGAATTTACTTCTTAGTCTTCCCCTTCATAAGGATGGTAGCATGAAAAGTTGAACCTGCTTGCTGATAATATACTCACAGAATCCCCCTCACCCACGCTTGTTGTTGCTGTAGTAAGTATAACTGCAGCATTCTGCCTAAGAACCTGTAAATGACTGCAAGGCATACCTGGTAATACTGCAGTTTGAAATACTTAGACATCCTCTCCACGTCGAGTTCATGTCAAGTAAACCAGAATCCCTAGTTATAAAGTTTTATTGTTTATTTTTGCGGGGCAAAAATGGTAATACTATTTGTGTTCTTTAGATTTTTGTTATGCTGTGCATCAGCTAGAAGCCAAGGGTACTATTCACAAACATTGTGTGCCATCAAGTAGGACTGGTATGTAGTAAAACAGTTTACCGTTCTCCATTAAGTAACAATAGTACCCAAGGGTACTATTCACAAACATTGTGTGCCATCAAGTAGGACTGGTATGTAGTAAAACAGTTTACCGTTCTCCATTAAGTAACAATAGCACCCAAGGGTACTATTCACAAACATCGTGTGCCATCAAGTAGGACTGGTATGTAGTAAAACAGTTTACCGTTCTCCATTAAGTAACAATAGTACCCAAGGGTACTATTCATAAACATTGTGTGCCATCAAGTTGGACTGGTATGTAGTAAAACAGTTTACCATTCTCCATTAAGTAACAATAGTACCCAAGGGTACTATTCACAAACATTGTGTGCCATCAAGTAGGACTGGTATGTAGTAAAACAGTTTACCGTTCTACATTAAGTAACAATAGTACCCAAGGGTATTATTCACAAACATCATGTGCCATCAAGTAGGACTGGTATGTAGTAAAACAGTTTACTGTTCTCCATTAAGTAACAATAGTACCCAAGGGTACTATTCACAAACATCATGTGCCTTCAGTTAGAACTGGTATGTAGTAAAACAGTTTACCATTCTCTATTAAGTAACAATAGTACCCAAGGGTACTGTTCACAAACATCATGTGCCATCAATTAGAACTGGTATGTAGTAAAACAGTTTACCATTCTCTATTAAGTAACAATAGTACCCAAGGGTACTATTCACAAACATCGTGTGCCATCAAGTAGAACTGGTATGTAGTAAAACAGTTTACCGTTCTCCATTAAGTAACAATAGTACCCAAGGGTACTATTCACAAACATCATGTGCCATCAAGTAGGACTGGTGTGTAGTAAAACAGTTTACCGTTCTCCATTAAGTAACAATAGTACCCAAGGGTACTATTCACAAACATCATGTGCCATCAAAACAGTTTACCATTCTCCATTAAGTAACAAGTACCCCATTATAAAACAATAGTACCCAAGGGTACTATTCACAAACATTGTGTGCCATCAAGTAGGACTGGTATGTAGTAAAACAGTTTATCATTCTCCATTAAGTAACAATAGTACCCAAGGGTACTAATCACAAACATCGTGTGCCATCAATTAGAACTGTTATGTAGTAAAACAATTTACCATTCTCCATTATGTAACAACAGTACACCAGGCAAAGAGTACACACATAAATGACCCACTACTGGATTGAATGGGATTCACAAACATTACACCACTTTTATACAGGCTGGTACTAAAAGAGTACTTTGTCGGGCTTGAACCTCATAACTATAGAAGGTGTGGTGCTTGTGACCACATCAATCCCTCTTCCTTGGCGCTGAGCAGCACATCAGCACTGAATACAAAAAACAAAAAACTTTTTACATAGTTTGAAAAACACTACTAGCAATGAAGTTCCATATGCTGTATCCTGCTTGTTTTCTGCCAATGTAAGCTATCATAACACTAAATCGCCACATTACCATAAGATGGCAATGATTGTAATCTCACTATTGTGCCTAATATGAATCTCTGTGTGGTATGACAGTAGAATACAGTACAGTAAGGAGCAGAACATTAGTAATGTATATTGTACTTTATTTAATACTACTTAGTAAGGTATCTACTTCCATTAATACTACTTAGTGACATGTATTACACTTTAATTAATACAGTTTACCAAAGCCCTACAGAATTCATAGAAGTAGGTACAAAATGTCATTCTCCTTTATGTAGCTATAGTATAACATGCAAAGGGTAGACACTACTGGCAGGTATGGGATTCACAAATACTACACTATATATTATATAGTATATATTATATATTATATATTATATATTACATTTCACTTAATACTATTTAGTAAGGTATATTATACCTCACTTAATACTACTTAATAAAGTAGATTATATTTACTTATCACCACTTAGTAAGATAGGTTAAACTTCAATTAATACTATTTAGTAACACATATTATACTTCACTTAATACTATTTAGTAATATATATTACACTTCCCTTATTACTATTTAATAATGTATATTACACTTCAATTAATACTACTTGATCATGTATATTACACTTCACATAATACTGCTTAGCAAGATAAATTATATTTTACTAGGTAGCTATTCCCATCTGCACTCTATAATGATGTCATTATGCACAGTAATTACAACCCCCTCCCCCCAGTACCAGTGCACATAGTGCACCGCACTATCTACTGCAAGAACCTGTACACCATTTATAGAAGCTGGCAGTCTTATGCACATCTCTGTTCATTACCATGATCCATGTCAGTGAATCATGGCAGTGAATAACGGTGCTAAACACGGTACTAAACACGGTGCTAAACACGGTATGCAGAATGCATTTATGAGCTGTGCACTATGTTTATGAACAGCCCCCTAGAGTAATCAACAACCTCTCTTGTTTATGCTCACCAAAACCATTGATTTTATTATTTTTGTTTATTTTTCGTATTTATTAACCAGGTAAGTCCATTAGGATCACATGCCTCTATTCAGGAGTGATATGGCAACCCTGGCTAGTTAAGAGACTTGTTTGGAGTCTCACAGTAGTCAGAGATTGAGGAAATCAGAATAATTAATGTATTCATTCATTCATGCATTCATTTATGCCTTCTTTCATCTCCACTCTGAAAACAAAAGAAGAAAGTTGTATAAACCTATCTTGCCATAACAGTGCAGTCTTCTGCTCAAAAATGTCCGTACAACAGGAATACTTCTCCCACAGAAGACCAGTAAGACAGGAACATAGATCCAATTCTGGGATAATATCATTAACGAATATTGACTTCACTTATATATTTCTCTTTCTTTATGTTTATAAAAAGTCCTTTATGAAATACTATTTAAACTGAATATTTGGATTAACTGTGTTTCTGGGAAATGGCATATGTATCACTATGTTTGTGCAACATCCTTAAACTACTATTTAAAATAAATTGAAAGCATTAATTGTTGGTCTAGCATTCAATGAGTAACTGCTCTTAAGCAGGAGCAGCACTACAGTGAGTTCATGGTTTAATTTTTCCAAGTCTTTTGGATTTCTAATACTACGCCAGGAATGGACCCCATTCCTAAGTCAAAGCATGATTAAAGTTCATACAATTAGTATTGTTTCAGTCTTCGATGTTTGCCAAAAGTACTCCTCACATCATCACAATGTGCACAGAACTGACTCCTTCTACAATTGATATGGAATTACATCTATTGGTAGGATATCTAAATAAGACTATAAATTCTTTTATATGAGACCCCATACTACGATTGGAACTGTCTGGGTATCCTTCTTCCACATTGTCCTATTTTCTGCCTGCAAATCCTGGCATTTTATGACTCTGTGTCTATCTATACATAAGATACAGTAATCAATGGGTGTAGCAATTTCAATAATCAATGCTATTATTGTCTTCTTTTCATGGACTACTATAGCTGGTATTCTCGTGTCTATTTCTGAACTGTTGGTAAGGATTTAAAATTAATCATTCTCTAGAATACTTTGTGGCTCATGTTTCCAATGCTTCTCAGCTATTTCAGTATTGTAATGTTTGCACAGTCACTGATGCAACAGTCTTGCCACATTATTATGCCTTTCAGTATACAGACTCTCTGCCATTAGTGTAGCACACCCAGCAACAGGTTGTGTGACTGTTTCAAGTTCTGTTTTATACAACCTGCAGTTGTCTGTTGGACCCACATGTTTAATGGACTTTGTAAGCCAACATATACATTGACCACTATCATGAGCCACTAGTATTGACCTTTCATCTTTTTGATTTAAATTCACCTCTCCTTAACCATTCCTGCATCAGATCCTGATCACATGAGGTTATTCCAAGAGTTTTCTGTACTTGCAACTGTATTTATGCCTTTTCCACATTTATTGCCTTCTCATCTGATCCTTCTTATATTCTTTCTTTTGTTTTTGGCACATTCAGTTGCTACCTCATTTCTGTCTACTTCTGGTTTGGCTTCCATTCCCACTTGACACTAATATGCTTCTGCTAAACTAAGCAGGAAAATCATCTTAGATTTGTTCTCTTAATGTTTCAAAACTTTCACTATGTTTTGATCTGGTGAGGTTAGCAGATATGTATGCAGTCCTACGATTGCAGATCTATATATGTAATCAGTTTCAAGGAAGCCCATACCTCCTTCAGAACAGGGAATATATAATCTTGGTATACACTGATTTTTATATATCATTTGATAACTTTGCAGCAGTTTTCTTTTTTCCTGTCCAACTGATCCAATAACTTTTGGGGCGATTCAGTCTCCCCAAAACTGTAAGTTAGAACAGGAACAGAAAATTGGTTTCTAGCTTGGACTTTGTTCATAGATGTTGTGGCTGTTTTCAGCATTTATTTTAGTCTTCTGAAATATTCCTTACTGAGTTTTGTGCACCTTTGCTCATATTTCTTTATTTTATTTATTTATTTATTTTACATGTGTTGACGGGGTATGTCTGACTGAGCCATAGCCCTTTTTCAGTAGAGTCTCGGGGAGAAAAGCTCCATAATACAGTAAAAATAAGCTAATGTTATACAAACTGGTATAAAAGACTAAAAACACTAAGTATTTTAACACTGACTGAGAAACATAAGATTATTGTACATACATGTTTGAATAAGCAAAAAAAAAAAAAAAACTTATATATGGTAATTCTAGGGTAAGGCACATTTTGTTCGGACAGTAATACATCGAGAAAGGTGACAACAGAAAGTAGGCTAGTGTTTGAAGAACTTAATCAGTAACAATTTCAGAGAAGGAGAGGAGAGAAGAGGTGTATAGATAGTAGTAAGGAGGGTGAGCGAAGAAGTAGGATAAGGGAATCTGTAGATGATTGACAAGAAGGAAGGAAGGAGGGAAGGTAGGTAGATCAGACAACGATAGTGGTAGAAGGAAGTATGATAGTTGACTGGTTGTAATCAGGGAGGATGAGAGCAATGGCGAATCCATTGCTGTTTGTCGTATTCTTTTGTAGCAACTTAAATTGTTTGGGATTTGTCCGATTTCTGATTTTCAGAGGGAGCTTGTTCCAAGCCATAGAGGGGTAGTAGCTGTATATGTTTTGACCTGATTTAGATTTGGGTTTATAGATATGTAATAGATCAAGGGATGAACTCCTGACATTTCTAGCTGGTGAGTAGTTAGATATAAGAGAAGACAAGGCAGGACAGTATTCTGGCCGGTACAAAATTGAGTGTATGGTTTGAAGCTGTGTGAGCTGAAGTAGGTGGGGTAGTTTTAGCCAGTTTAAGTGTTTCAGGGATAGACAGTGGTGGGATTTATACGTTTGTTGAGCTGCAAATCTAGCAATATTGTGGTATGTCGATTCAAGCTTTGATTTTAGAGTAGTGTTTAGATTAGTAAGGATTTGGGAGCAAAAAGTTAAGCAAGGTAGAAGGTAAGCATGTGTAAGTGCGGTTCGAGCTTCATGGGAGAGAAATTTTTTGTTTCTATATAGGAGTCCTAGTTATTTTATTGTCGAGCTTTCATCAATTCCCAAATATTTATACACTCCCTCCCATAGCTCTCAAATGTCCAGATTTCTGCCTCATATTTTTGGTCTGTTCCTTATAAAATGTGTGGTTCTCTGGCAAATCAGTGAGGACTGAATTCACAAAATAATGACAAACATTTAAGTTTCAGACTTCATATCCTTCAGAAAATGTAAAGTAAAACTAAACATTTTATTCTAGCAACCTTCTAAATTTATATGAGCAATATTTAAAAGTTGTCCCTATTTCTGGACCATTGTTCCTCAGTTATTTTTGGCTTTGTCCAGATTTCTTGTGCTAAGAGGTTGAGAGGTATGTCCCTTTCTGCTCAAGTTCCCTTATATCACATTCCTGTCCCAGGCTGATGTTTCCTTGGTGCTGCAGCTCTCCTGCTTTAAATGTTGCTTTTGCACATTTATCAAGACCAAATGCCATTCTTATATTATCTGAGAAACTGAGGTCACAGTACAGAATAATCAGAGAGAATGCAGAAACTAAAAGTCTGCCTTAAGCAGATTACTGTTCAGTGCATACCACACACTAGTAATAGGAGATCTGTTGATGAAATGAAGAGATGTAGAAAAGCATGACTTCAGGAGGAGGAATGCTAACTATTAAACTATACATAAGATGGAATTCAGAAACCTTATACCTAGGTAGAAATGGCATATATATTGTTGCTAGAAGGGCTACATGGTGCCCACCATGGCCACTGCTCCCCACCTCTATGCACAACACCTGGTACCCCCAGCCACCCCCATCCTGGCCTACCCATACAATCCAGATTACTTTTTTTCTTCCTTTACCTCATAATTTGTCTTACTCATTGGCTTTTTCATATTGTTATTCATTTATTCAACATATTCTTTCGGGAACAGACTGCACTATGATAACTGTGGAGGAATCAACTGCATTAAGCTAGGGTACTGGAGGCCTCAAAGCATGCTGTGGTGGTACGGCGGTAGTGTTGTTACCTCACAGCAAGAGGTTCTCCCGTTCGAGTCTCGGTGTGGCTTGGGAGTGCCTTCTGTGTGGAGTCTGCATGTCCTCCCTGCGGTTGGGTAGCATTCAAAAGACATGCATGTGTAAATGAGCGTGCCTTCATTGAAGATGAGCATCAAGCTGGCACCTTGACATTTCGTAAAAAAATCTACTGCCAATCATTAGCGGACCGGAGTTCCGCTGTGGCGACCCCTTACCGGGAAAAAGCTGAAAGAAACTGGAGGCCTCAAAGCCTACAGAAGCCATGGTGGCTCTACATGTTTTGATGTGCATTTTAGAGGTTTCTTTTAAACAACATTTTCATCCAATGATTTTATTTTTATTTTTATTTTACATTTGTTGACCGGGCTAGTCCAGCTGGATTAATGTCCATTTTCAGTGGAGGCCCGGGGAGAAAAGCTCCAGAGGTAAAAACAATTTTAAAAATACAATTAATTCATAGTACAAAAGTGTTATGCAATGGGAAAAAATAAAATGTAGTCACATTTATTATAGATCTTAGTGAACTAAAAAAGCTAACTTAGAATGTGAGGCCTGAGGAGAAAAGCTCTAGAGGTAGAAAAACAATTATACAAATACAAATAATGCATAGTACAAATGAGTTGTATAATGGATAAAAAATAATATGTAAACACCTATATGATAGATCTTAACTTACCTAAAACAGCTAATATTAGAAGGAGATTTAGAGAAAGGATAAGTACTAACAATACAGGAAGGAAGGTAGGAATTATTAGAGTGAATCAAGTAATATTTACAAAGAAAAGGGATATTTTGTCAAGTGAAGAGTTGAGGTAGATGGGGGGGTCCAAGTGGCTAAGGAAGGTTTATGATAGAGTAAGGTGCAAGCAAGTTAATCTGGGTTGGTACAAGAGCAAAGCCAGAAATTATTAAGATGTCTTAATAGTTGTTTCTTGAAGAGTGGAAGAGTGGGCAAAGAAGAGATGTCAGATGGAAGATTATTCCATATTTTACCTACTGAGTTAGACACCACGTAGTTGTCTGCTGAATTAATAGTTCCAGTAATATTAACAAGTAGTTTATCAGAGGAACGTAGTTGTTTCAGGTTAATATAGGAGTCAAGAGGTTGCTAAGAGCTGGTGTTTTAGAAGGTTGGTATAGAATTTTGTGTGCTATTAAAAGTTGTTGAAAAATGAGCTTGTTAGGAAGTTCCAGCCAGTGTAGTTGTTTTAGGTTTAGACAGTGGTGGGTTCTGAATTGGGATGAGGTGGCAAATCTGGCAATATTGTGATAGGATGTAGTAAGTTTCTTAAGGTTACTTTTAGATAGATTAGTGTAAATAGGGAAGCATACAGAAGGGTAGAGATAAGATGTGTTTGGGCTAGGGTTGTCCTAGCGAAGGGCTTTATCCTGTACAGGGACCCTATTTTTATTAACTGCTTTTATTGTACTGTTGATTTGACAATCATAGTTAAGATTATTATCGATAATAACACCGAGAAGTTTAGTTGTAGAATCAGGAGAAATAATGGTGTTATCAGTTGCTGTGATAGTGAAGTTTGACAGAGTCGATTTTTATAGGTGGAAAAGAGTAATAATTTAGTTTTCTTTGGGTTAAGGAGTAGACAGCGATTGGAGAACCACTGTTCAACAGTTGAGAAGGCTGATTGAGTTTGAATCTGGAGTTCAGTTTGAGAAGAAGCAGTGCAAATAATGGTGGAGTCATCTGCATATTGTATGCAGGTAGTATTAGGGATAGAAGATTGGAGGTCGTTAATAAAGATGGAAAATAGAAGTGGGCCTAGGATAGATCCTTGAGGGACTCCTAAAGAAACAGGAAGGAGAGCAGATAATGAGTTTTTCCAGAGTATTTCTAGATAGGAAGAAACCAGGTTATGGAAGAGGGATCCAGGGCCAGAGATTTTAGTGTGTGCAGAAGAAGAGTATGATTCACCATATCAAAGGCTTTTGATAGGTCTAAGAAAAGAGAAGATGTAAGTTTGTTATTGAAGTTAATGGTATTTGTAAAGGAGAGTAAAGCTGTGGTGGTACTGTGAGCAGGTCTGAAACCATGTTGAGTGTCAGCTAAGAGGCTATTATAGAGGAGATGATTGAGTAGTTGTTTATGTATACATTTTTCCATGATTTTAGCTAAGGGGGATAGAAGTGCTATGGGACGATAGTTGGAGAAATCATAAGATTTGCCTCCTTTATGTAGGGGTATAATATGTGATATCTTCCAGACTGTTGGAAAAATACCTTCTTTTATTGATCTGTTTATTAGGATAGAGACAGGGTAAGCAATGGCTTTTGCTGCTAGTTGAAGGAATTCAGCTGGAAGCTTGTCTGTGGAAGGGGTGGTAGGTTTTAGTTTATGGAGAAGAGTTTGTATATAGGAGGTAGATATAGGTTGTAGGTGTAGGGAGGGATAGTGTTTATTAATGTGTTTGGTTGAGAAGTATCTGGAGATAGTTGGTTGGCTAGAGTTTGTATAGAATTGGTGAAGAAGGAATTAAAGGTATTGGCTGTTAGTGTGGGATTATCAGGGTCAGAATCCTGAGGGTTGGGTGTAATTATTTTGCCTGGGGTCAGCAGATTATTAATACATGACCAGAATGTTTTAGGTTCATCTTTTGAAGTTGAATGTAGTAGTTCTTTTATCTAATAGAATGGCTTTTTAGTACTGTTTCTAAGTTTTCTAAAGTTTTGGTGGTCAGTTGGACTTTTGGTGGTACGCCATTTATGCCAAGATTTGTTTCTTAGGGCTATTTTAAGCTTAGTATTAGTGGTTAGCCAGGGAGCAGTTTTAGTTTTGGTTCTAATGGTGCTATAGCTAAGAATGTAGAATTGAAGTGTTCAACTGCTTTGTTGAGTGGGAGATATTTTAGTGGGGTCCATTTACATTGTGAAAGTTCAGCCTGAAACTGCTCAGGGTTAAGTTTCTTTTTAGAGTGAAGAGTTTTGAAAGTGGTGGGTAAGGTTAGGTTGGTTTTGCATCTGATGATATAGGTTAGTGCGTGGTCACTAAGGTCATCTGGAAGGATATGTGTTTGGTAGTTTTGCAAGGGGGTATTTGTGAGAATCCAGTCGAGGGTGGTACCCTTATTGTTTGCTTTATTAGTTCTAGTGGGGCTATTGATAAGTTGTTTGAAGCCATAGAGGTTGATGTGGGAAGTAGGGTTAGCGTTGTTACAAGAATTCCAGTCTATGTTGAAGTCCCCAAGGACTAGTGTTTCTTGTGGGAGTTTGAAGGAAAGCTGGTAGAGTATGTCTTCAAGGGTTCTGATGTTGTTGCCAGGGGGGAGATATGCACAAATAATGTTTATTGCTTTAGTGTTATTGATTTGTATTTTGGTGCTAATTACTTCTGCATTTGTGTTTTGGGTAAGAGTAAGATCAAGAGGATTAAGTTTAAGTTTTGCTTTGAATAAAATGGCTACCCCACCTCCTTTCTTGGTAGTGCGATCAAGTCTAATAATATTATAACCAGGTGGGGTAATTTCGTGTCTCTAATGGAAGGTTTTAACCAAGTTTCTGATAGGCATAAAATGTCGAACTGTTGTGGGCATGGAGTTGACTTATTTTATTACAGATACTACGTTATATTAAGATGAGCAATGGAAAGGAATTGGAAGGTTTTGAGTTTAAGAGAGATAAAGGTTTAGTTTGGTTTTGTTCTGTGTTGGTTGTAATATGATGTGGGCCAGGATTGGGGTGAATATCACCATCTTGTAATAAGTGGAGAAGAGTTAGATATATCTGAGGTTTAAGTTTATAGTGAGAGAGAAATGTCTTTTGGTTAGAGTTTTAAAAACTTGTAGTGTGCTAGTCTGTGATATTTGGCTAGAAGGTATATGGATTGAGAGGGTGAGAGTTTGTAGGATGCAGATAAAGGTATTTCATGTGTAGAGGTACTTTTAGAGGGCAGTGAAGGAGGAATATTCTTAGAGAATTTATGATGTAAGTAGTTGTAAGAGATGATAGTAATAGTATAGAGATAAGTAGTCTCAGTAAAGTATGGATGGATAATATGGGCATTGTGAGTTACGTGGAGGTTTGTAGAAATGAAGGATATTGTGTGATGGAGTAGAGTTAGGTGATAGTAATTAGAGTCTGGGGCAGGAGGTAGTGATATATTGAGATAGGTATAGTGTTTCAGAAAGGGGAGGGTGTATAAGTGTGATAGTGATAACTGTGATTGGAGAGAAGGTATCTAGGGGTGTCCCTATTTGAGATAAATGTAGGACCCTGGGGTAAAGGAGAAGAGGTCCAGGAGAAAATCTATCAGTGAGGTACTCAGAATGAAGGTAAGTACAGCAAAGGGATATAAGTATAGTAAGGCAAGGGGATGCAGGTATATTTATTGTCAAGAGGTAAGATAGGGTAAGATAAAGAGAATTTGTTAGGAGTAAGCAGTTTACAGAGGAAAAGGAAAAAGCCCCTCCTAAGAGGAGGCAGGCTACCTAGTAGCCCAGCAGGTACTTCTATCAATGCTGTTTACAGGGCCTGGATATTACAGGGATTATGTGATCAGTTGGTTGAGAGGAAGAGGGAAGGGGTGGTTACAGGCTACTGGCTAGGCTGCCTATCACTGGGAAAGAAGTATACAAGTAGGTATTTAAATTCAGCAGGAGCTCTAGGACATACTTCCTTATGTCTTTCCAGGTGAAGGCTCCTCTAAGTGGGATAGCTTTATTCTTTAATTTGGGAGAGATGACCGGAGTTTTGTATAAGATGCAGGATCCAAGACCAGCAGGTGGTCAGGGGGTTATATGGCTGGCAAAAGGAGATAGAAAGGAGATAGTTTAGATATAGAGCAAACACAAGTTTGAGAAAGCACTACAATAAATTACACATAACATCTTCATGTATAATATGCAAAGTCCAGCAACAGTTCTCTTAGACGTTAGTGCAGGCAAAGACAAATCTTATATACTGTAAAATGGCAGGAGCTAATAACAGATAAAACATATGTTTGAGCAAACTAGAGAGTATCATGAAAACACAAATATCACATCTAGAGCAAGGCCATGGTAACAAAATTACACTATATTACTAGCTATCCATTCAAGAATGCAGTAGAGGTCGATTAAACTATTTATATTATCACATAAGACTATAATAAGCTGGGTTAAATAAAGCCAAGACTATAATAAGCTGGGTTAAATAATGCCTCAACATAAGCTTACACTTAAAACCATCTGTAAATACTAGCTGAAATCACCAAGGATATAAAGACCACTAGGTTAGTTATGCTTCAGAGAACAAATACTATTCACTAAGCAGCAAAACAGCAAATAAGAAAAGAGACCAAGGGGAGAGCACAATAATATACAAAGAGGTTGAAAATAACCTAGATATATTCCCCCTCACTTTGAAAATTTAAGATGTTAAATCTAAACCCTTTCAACCTTTTGAAACATTCATAGAATTCAGTTCAGGCTAAATGCATGGTATCAAAGAAGTTTAGTCTTTTGCACGATGGTCTGAATGAAAGCCATGATCAAAGAAGTTTAGTCTTTTGTCTTTCCTGCATCCTTTCAGCATACCCTGACTGACCAACAGCAGTAGAAATAATTGTATTAAGCCAGTGGTATGGAATCAGTTTTCTCCTTACCCTCAGAAGCCATGAGGGTTCTAGATGCTCTGAGGTGAATTTTACAGTTTTTTAAACAAACTTTTTATCCAAAATTGGCCTAAATAAAAACTGTGATTGAGGAAAGAGATTCAGGTTTAATCATCATCTTTACTTTTTCCTGCATCCTTTCAACATACCATAACTGACAAAGACTGCACTGTAATAACTAAATTAAGTTGGGAATCTGGTGGGCTGGTATGCACCCAGAAGCCATAGGGTTATAGATGCTCTAAGGTGCATTTTAGAGCTTTTATCCTACGTTTTCATCCAATGATGGCCTCAACAAAAATCATGTGCAATGATGTCATAGTATTCAGCTGTCTCCTAACTGTATTGTATTCTTATGCTTTAGAAATACATATACAAATCCATTTAAAGAGACATACTATATATATATATATATATATATATATATATATATATATATATATATATATATATAGGGTCCAATATGTAATCCCAAAATACTGAAATCCTGAATTTAGGTATTTTGAAATTACATAGCCGAAAAATCACAATTCCGAAACCTGTGAAAGCACGAAATTCAAAATCTCAAAGCACAGAGATGTTGAATTTCCGCTTCTGTTGGTGCGGTGTGTGGATGGATGCATGGACGTTTAGGTAAGTATGTATGTATGTATGTGTAAGTGTGTTGGTTAGGGGCTTTAGTGTGTGTAAGTGTGTATTGTGACTGTGATGTGTGTGTGTGAGGGACTGTAAAATGTGTGCGTGTGAGTTTCCTTTGTGTGTCTGTGCAATCTCGGAGATGGAATATATAAGTAGTGGGGTGTGAGGTGTGCAGAGGGGGCTTTCCCCCCAGCTTATCTATGGTACAGTATTATTTATTTGATTGTGGGGTGAGTTGTGTGTATGTGTATGTGTGTGCTGAATGCGTAGAGTATGTTCGGGATTTTGAGTTTTGCGGTTATGGGGTTTCGGAAATGTGTGTTGTAGTTAGGTTTTCGGCTATGTCTTTTGAAATACTGAAATTCAGGATTTCAGGATTTCGGGATTACATAGTGGACCCATAGGTGTGTGTGTGTGTGTGTGTGTGTGTGTGTGTGTGTGTGTGTGTGTGTGTGTGTGTGTGTGTGTGTGTGTGTGTATATATATATATATATATATATATATATATATATATATGTGTGTGTGTGTGTGTGTATGTATATATATATATATATATATATATATATATATATATATATATATATATATATATATATATATACTCATACAAAATACTTTTATGTTCATCAATGTCTAACATATGGTATTGGAATTTTTTTCTGTGAATAAGACAAAGATATCACAGAGAATTTTTTACAACAAAATCAGAAGGCTGCTTGCCTTCCAGAAGCATTGCTTCTCTTTAATTAGCACTGTTAACAAAATATTTTGTCTCATAATTTTTCCTACCTTGTACAGAAAAAAACCTTGGCAAATACTGTCCTTGTTTACCTACACCCCATCTGATCTTCTTTTTCTACTGGGCTTACTATGGTTGAAATGAATAAGCTCTAAACATACCTGCTTGTACATTTTAGTAAGAAATCAATTAGCTTGTGTAAAAAATGCTGTAAATGCATGTGTTCTAGTGAGATGGATTTTCATACAAATAAGAATCCAACAAATTAAAACAAGCATTTTGGAAAAAAGAAAGTTCCTAGCACCCTCCATATGTATTTGTGTGAGGGTGGGGGCAAATAGATGCTTATTCTCTGGAATCCTTTGATCTTAGAGTTAACATGTGTATATATTTCAAACCTAAACACATTACTACTATCAAACATAAGTAGAGTGAACCTAGCTCAACAACATTCAAGAAAACAAAAAAATGAAAAATAAAAAAAATATTCTATCTTGAGCTCATTAGGGTAAAACTTTTCCATCCCATATTTTATGTCCATTTGCATTCCATACACATACTGCTAGTGTCATCATTAACCCAGTCATCATCATCATCATCATCATCATCATCAACTCGATTTTCACATCTTCTGCATGAGGTGGGGGCACCAAGTCAGCTGTCACCACCTTTCGTTTTTAACACCTTTATTGAATTATCACTAAAGACTTAGGCAAACATACGTTTATATAAAAGGAAACAAACCATATTAGCATGTTCCAGTTGTAAACATCATACATCACGTGTATTTTTTTGTATAACTATCATTAATCTAGCATTAAATAAATTGCTCAATACCTAGCTACCCTTAAACCCCAATCCTCCCCAAAATATTATTCTGCATGCATTATTGTCACAATTTCCTTTTTCCTGTGTAATTTGTTCCTACCCCTTTGTAAACACCATTTTATCTCTGTTATAATATTCAATACTTCAGATATACTTTGACTTTCATTGCCATTTTCTAGTACTTCTTTTTTTGGCAGTCACCAAAATTAAACTCAACATATGGTCTTAACTATATCTAGGCAATTTAGATGCTGCATCCCAGCTCAGAAATAAATCTTGTCCTTAGTTACACTCATTTGTTCACCCAATATTCCTGACAGAGTACTATGATGGGAATTTTTAAAGTCTACCAACTCATTACACTCCCAAAACATATATTCCCAACTACCTGATTCTTCCAATCACACCTCCAACATTTGGCATCTATCCAAGGAAAAATCTTTGGAGTCTGCTTGGGGTATGAAAATACATATGCAAATACTTCCAAGCAAAAATCCTAAATCTTCTAGACTTTATTGCACATCTGGGAGACACATATATGTCCTACCATTGTTTCCTTGTGAATTGATTATCCAATGCCTCTTCCCAATCTTTTCTAACCTTTTGTGATTGGTTCCTATAGTTACTGTGCAATATTTTATATGCCCTACTAATTATCCTTTTTTCACAACAACTTTTGTTCTAAATTCAATAATAAACTCTATCACAGAAGGTCTTTCATTTAAGATTCTATTATTGATTTCTCTTTGACTATACTCTGATATCAATCCCTGATAGGGAAGACAGTCTCAAGCCTGCAGTCCAAATGTCTTCTTGACTTCTTCCCATTCTTTTTCCTTACCCTCCCTAGTTGTTTCCAATACCTTGGTCCCTTTGCCAATTTCTTCCATGAATTTCCAGCCCCCCTCTTGCCAATTTTCTATACCTCTAATTACTATTGGCAAAAATCTCCTTTCTCTATTCTCATCTAGGCTTAATTCTTAGAATACTTTCTTCTACTTTATGAAAAGAATATTCTGTACAGCTCTTGCTGGTCTCCTTAAGAATCTGCATCCAACCCCCCCCCTCCTTATTTCTTGAATCTCCTCCTACTTCATCATCATCCACTTTCACTTAGAATTACAGCTTTACTGTTTTATGTATATATGAGTCTTAACTGTGTAGCTTTAAAATATCCCATCAAACCTTGTTCTCTGGGAAGGATCAATGTATTCCACTTGACCCTTGCCCTCTTCCCCTCCAAATTCTTTCAACTCTTTATTAATTATTGCCTACAACTTTTCCTCTGGTTGATAGAAATACATCTAACCTGAATATAGAACTAAAGGGACTAAAATATTTTCACTCCTTATATCTTGCTATCCATATCCATAAACAGGAGCTTCCAGTTTCTCCATTTTTGTATTATCTTTTATTTAGGCTCTTCCCATATATCCTTAGCTGCCATTACAGAATCCATTTTAATCCATATTTCTAAATAGCTTTTGTTTTACCGTTATTAATTTGATGTCCAGAAAATGCTTGCAACTGCATTAAAATGTTCGACAACACTGAGATATCCTTTTCTGGTTGTATTGGCTGCAAATAATATTGCCTGCAAATAAAGGTAACAATTCTTGATTATCATATCAATTATTCTCTTGAATTTCTGAGTCCCTTATTTTCTTTCCCAATGGCTCAAAATATAAAACAAATAACAAAGAAGAAAGAAGACACCCCTGCTGGGTTCCTCTGTGCAGACATAAATTGTCAGAGAGGAACCATCCCACTTTAACTTTTGCCTCTGATCCCTCATATATCCCCCTAATTAACTTTATAATTGTATCAGGGAGTGCAAATGCATCCATTGCTCTACTCATAAAAATCATAGCTTACTCTTTCAAATACTATCTTTGTATCAAGACCCACCAACAACAGCAGTATTTTCTTACATTCTGCTTCCCTGTGGATCATTATTGTTCTATTAATGTTGTCAAATGTTTGTTTCTCCTCCACAAAAACATACTGACCCATATCTCTTCATTTTTGGAACACCTTTGCCAAACACTTCATAATCATCGTTTAAAATTGACATGGGCCTACATGAAGCTGGGTCTGATGGGTCTTTGCCATCTTTACGTATTAACAGCCACCATCCCTTTTTTCCAGGATGTTGGTGCTTCCCCTCCTTTTAAAATGTTGTTAAACAAAACCTTCCAGATCTTTTTCACTTTCTTCCATCCTAACTTCCTAACTTCCATTGATTCCTGGAGACTTTTCAGGAGATTGATTATAAATCACCATTTTTGTCTCACCTCCTCCTATTTTAACTGTTAATTGTTTAGTCTCATCTATCTCTAACCTTGGCATACTTAAGTTTTCCAAAAATATTTCCATCTGTGCTCTTTCTTGATTTCCACCTTACTCTGCTTTTTACAAATTTTCATAACATTTCCAAAATATCGCTGATATCTCTACAGGATCTCTGGTTATTTTTCTTGTTATAGACTCTGTTATATTTATTAACAACCCTTTCTACTTTGTGTTGCTCTAAGTCATTGTGCTAAAAGTTATGCTCTAGAGTTATTATCAAACAAAAGTTGCTTAACAAACTTTTTAAACTTGTGTATATTATCCATGTGCTCCCTACTTTTTCGTTAGCACTATTCAGTTGTGCCTCTTCTTGTTATTTGAGATTCTCCTTATTCTGGAATACTTTAACCTTTGACAGACCCTCTAAATAACTCCCATTATTTCTTAACTATATCTCTTTTTACCAGTTTTAAACTCCACTTTCAATTTATCCCACTCATTAACTATAACTTCTGAAGAAATTGCTATCTTCCCTAACAACTCTTGGATATTTTCCACTATACATTCCCTAAATTTACGTCTTTTTAACAGATAGGTGAGGAAGTGCCAGCATCTCATTTTTACTTCATTACCCTACATTTTTATCTTAGTTGTTATTGGTGCATTATCTGAAATAGTTTTGGATGTGTGTTGAAGCTTTCAATTAAAAAAATGTTCCTGGGAAATATAATTTTTGCCTAGTCTAGCCCAGTTATTGTATTTTGGGGAATAACATGTAAATTTCAAGTTCTTACTACGGAATTCACATCTTCTGTATCAACTATTTTCATAAATTTCTTCAGACACCTACCCCATGTTTTTACATTTTCCCTTCTAGGTCACCCAGATACATCCTCACTGTTGCAAAGAAAGTTCTAGTCCTCATTTATAAGTAATATTTTGCATTACGTAACCTAAAATTAAGGTTATCAATGCTAAAGTGCATGTTACAGCCAGTGCTCCTACTTACAATAATTGCTGTCTATTCTTGTCTTATCTTTATTCCCATCCCAGATGGGAAAACAGCTTATATGCTTTCAGAAAACATTAATTTTTAGCTTTAAGAATAAGTGCATTTCTTTAAATAAAACTAAACTATGCACTTTTCTAGTAAATGCACTAAAGTCTTTAGGTTCCACGGAAGCTATTATCTCTTTATCACCTCCAATAATTTCAAACTTTATTTTTTATTAAGCTGCTTGTTAAAAACAAAAAATTGTTTTACTTACAGCTACTTTTTCTCCTTTTAGTGTCCTTCCAAACATTAATGAGATGAAGTGGGGTATATGCCTTTCAGCCCAACCACAAGTTTAACAAAGTCAACATAAGTCCAATCTTTTTCAATCACTTTTTCTTGTAAATTCATATTTCACAAATGTGACTGATGCATTATAGTCTCACTAGCCTCACATTTACTTACTAATTTCTTTGCTGCCAGTCTTCTTCCTTTTTATCTCCATCTCCCAACCATAGATTCTGGTTCGCATCCCAAGTACTCCCAATTCTTTTAGTAAATGTCTGTTTTTCTTTTGTCAAGCATTTTTCTTTGGAATATTGGAAAACTTTTCACTAGCAAAGTCTTTCTATGAGCTTTATTATCAGAAGCATAAGAAGCACAGTCCTTATCTGTTTGATGACTCACTTTTTGTTGGAGAAACATTTGCATTTTCTCCTCAGTCTGTTCTGCATCAAAAATGACTTTGATCCACCATGAGAAAATATTCTGAAGACAGCTGGATATAGCAGCTTGAATCGCTTACCTGCTTTTTGAAATTTACTGATTGCTGGGATAAATTTGCTTCTCTTCTGCCTGGTGTATAGTGAATATGAATAATCATTTTCCACAAAGACTGTGTGTCTCCAACTTTTAGTACTTTGTTCTGTTGCCACACTTTGGTCAGAATCAACTTTTTCTGCTGGTAGGATTGCATCTTTAGTATTAAAGGTCTAGGTTGCTTTCTCATAGCCAGGTTTGGAGCATACACGTGACGTGCCCTTTCAATTAACAACTCCTGCTGTGGAATACCAGTCCAGTTGCTTAATTGTGCTTTCATAAAATTAATACAGCTTGTTCCTTCCAGTTTCACTAGTACAGTAGAAAATCTCAGGTTTTCTCTGTGTGCTCTGTCCTCTAACTCTACCATTTTTGAACAGCTCTTATTGAGCAGTCTCATACTTATGACAGCCTTTTCTTCATTTCAGCCTCTGATTTTTGCAATTATGTCAGTTCATCTACATAGCTGATTAAAGCTTCTTCCATTTTTTCCAGCCTTTTGCTATTTGAGTTGATATACTCCTTCAATGTTTCATTTATTTTAATCAGCTCTGAGCAAATTTGATTTATTTTTTCTTTAAATTACTGGAATCCATTTCTTGTACCAAAGCTGGAGCTTGAAGTGCTTTTTGCTAAACGGCTGCAGGATTCTTCCCACTGAGTATTTTTTCTTAACATTTCTCTCTTAACATCTCTAAGTTTCTTCTTTTCTGGCATTCAGACAGTGTACTTACTAGCCAGTAACTACATTTTAGTAAAGGTAGCAGAATTACTAGCCCTTAATCATTGTAACGTATTTGTCATATTAGGATGGCTTGTGGACAAAGTTTGTTATGGGACATCCTGAGTTTGATTAAACTGAGATATCTGTCACCATTTCTTCCCTAATGTACAAGTTATAAAAAATTTAAGAGGAAGCAAAAATGGGGCTAACTCACAATGCTCCACAGTGAATGCACAAAAATGATAAGAAAGTCCCCAAAATACATGCCCACATGCCACAAATTACTGTTTTATGTCTGGGAAGGGTCTGGCAAATTTTGATCATATCATCTAAATTCTACTTTGGTACCAGTGCATAGGCATCCTGGCTGAGAAAGATGGCTGGCATAAACCTCTCCCTCCACTAATTAACTAACTCCACTGCTTGATGGAACTTCTATTTGTGGATCCTTTCTGCTCTTCCAATAACCAGAGATGTTTTGAACAGGCATTGTGCATGTGTATATTCTTGCACCCTACATATGGACTGAATGATTGAGACAAACTAGTTTCTCTGATAATGCTACTTTTCAGCACTTTATGGTATGTTGCTAATTTTAATTATTATTATTATTATTTTACATGTTTCTAGCATGAAAAGTGGTATGTAGGGTGGTCTCTGAAGCACTGCCCTTTCTGCTGTGTGCGCAAGCTGGTTTTGTTATAATCAGATGTCAGGACTGGACAGGAAATGCCAGCACTTTTTTGTACCATACTGCTTTTTTTACCAAAGCTGGTAAAGCAGATCTTTTTGCAACGGTGGCTATGTTTTACCACTGCCAAAAATAACCAGTTTAGCCAGTTAGGTTTCATATTTTACTATTTAGTTTTGAAGCAGTGCATAATTAAGGAGTAAGGTACTGTGTCAAACAATATAAAGTTATCTCTAGTGCATGACGAGGCATGAGGTAAAGCTAAGAGCTTCATATATCTAAGAAGTGCTGATAGCCATAGATTCACAGGAGTTTACTAGGGCCTTTACAAACTGACTGGAGTCTAGGGGAAAAATTGTTTCTAGGCATTGGTGTCTGTAAAAGGCACTGCTAACCCCCTTTGTGTGGTGTGCAGCTACGTGCAAATGCGAGGCTTATATTTAGGCAAAATTAAACAGTTTTAAACTAGTCTGCCAATAAGAAATCACATACTGATCCTTTCTCCAACAATACCCAGCTCAGACAAGGCTATATCCACACTCTTCTGCCACAAGGGTGCAAGGGAATGTAAGATGACTAGATATGAGTTCAAGTATGAAAAACAGGCTAGATTCAGCAAGTCTGGATCTAGTCTATGCTAATGTAAGAAATATTTCTGTGCAAAACAAGTGCAGATAACAAGCAGCTACAAACAGTAAAAACAGTCATAAAGCCACAAATTAATGCAGTAAAACAGTAAAATACAGATGAAAAAGTGCAGATCAAACTCAAAGTAATCTATAGTTCTTGTTCTTAGCTTTGGATGGCTTGGATTCCAGCAGAAAAGCTCTGGACCTCTGGCAAAGGATGCCAAACACAGAGCAGCTCCAGGTAATAGAGCTAAAAATGTGCAAACTCTAGGCTTATATACAGGAAAAATTAAACAGTTTTAAGCTAGTCTGTCAATAGGAAACCACACGATGATCCTTCCTACACCAAGCCCCAGGTCAGACAAAGTTATATCCACACTCAAGGATGTAGAAAACAGTCAAAAAAGGCACAGATTAATAAAGTAAAATAGTAAAATACAGATGAAAAAGTACAGATCAAACTCAAAATAATCTAAAATTCTTGTACATAGCTTTGGATGGCTTGGATTCAAGCAGAAACACTCTGTACTTCTGGCAAAGGATGCCAAATTCAGAGCAGCTCCAGTTAATTGAAGAAAATATTGTTCTCCATGAGGCTTATTCTCTTTTGACTACACATGCACACACCAGTTGACTGCAGTAAGATTAGAACGCCTACCTAACTAGTTACACAACTAGAGAACTCAGTACTTAACGCAAGAGCCATGGCACAAGTTTATACACACTGAAGTACCTTATTTCTCTTATACAGTGGGAATATACAACAGGAGTGCTGAAATGTAAAAGTATTAATTTTTATGTAAATTAACATGTATAAAATATACCTCTGAAAAATAATCCTATTTAACAAATGGCTTCTTTAAACTTCCTAAATAGGTTCATAGATGTGTACTAGGTTAATGGCCCTGGAGCCTTTACAAGCCTAGCCCATAGAAGTGCCCTGGCATCATGCCGCCCGATGTTATTTCCCAGTGCCTCTATCAAGTAGAGCTACTGGAGTGATCCCCAGGGTGAACTTTCTATTACCCATCCACTCATCAAGATTTCTCTTGAAGAGGGACAGTGAGGTGCTCTGCTTGACATGTATGGGAAGTCTATTCCAGAGCATGGGCAGTTTCTGGGTGAGGAACCTGTCCCTCCAACATGTTCTGTTGATGTGGTAATGAGGTTGAGGTCTCTGCAGCGTGTGGTATGGAGGGATTGGGATTTCTTTAGATGTAGCATTTCTAACAGAGCTGGGTCAGACATGGCTTTGTAAGTTAAGCAGAGATCACCTCTAAGTAGGCAATATGAGACAGACAATAGCTGGTGTCTTTTGAGTCTGTCCATGTATGACATGTGTTTAATGCCTAGGATCCTCTTAGTGAGGTACTTCTGTGGCTTCTCCAGCTGTTGCAGGTGTCTAGTGAGGTACATGCCAAATTGGGCATTATACTCAATGACTGGTCTAATGAGGGAAGAGTAGAGAGAGACAATGACCTCTTTCTTGCTGGATGCAAACCCCTTGGTAATGAGATGTGCCACACAGAAGGACTTTCTGATCACAGTGGCAATGTAGTGGTCAAAGGAGAGGTTGCTATCAGCCTGCATCCCCAGATCTCTTATAACACCTTCAGTGTTCAGTGGGCTCCAACTGATGTGGTAATTAGTGGGAACTGAGTTTTTACCAAAGGGGATGATGATGCATTTTTTTGGTGTTAAGCTTAAGGCCATGGTTTTGACACCAGTCATTGGTCTCAGTGAGGCCTTTCTGTAGGATGTCTGCATCACTTGGGGAGGTAATAATGTCTCCCAGTTTGCAGTCATCTGCAGACTTGGTCAGCTAGAGTCCTTTTTTGTTGGCCTGGACTTCTGAGAAGTAGATGCAGAACAGGAGAGGACCCAGGACCAATCCCTGTGGGACTCCACTCGTGACTGGTCAGTAGTCTGACTTGGAGTCCACTACTTTCACACTGTGTTCTATCTGTGAACCAATTTGCAACTCACCTAGTGATAAAGGGGCTGATGCCTAGTTTGGTGAGTTTATAAATAATTCCTGAGTGAGGAATGATATCAAAGGACTTGGCCAGATCGAGGTAGGCAGTATGCACTGCCTTACCTTCATCCACAGGCCTGGTGACTGACTCAAAGAAGTCAACCAGGTTGAGCAGGCATGATCTCCCTTTCACAAAGTGAAATTGTGTGGGGTCTAGAGTTTGGAGATTTCCTATATTTTTGTTAATCAGGTCTATGATGATGTGCTCTATAGCTTTACATATCAGACTTATCAGGCTAATGGGGCGATAACTCCCAGGGTTGTAGTCGCTCCCCTTTTATGGAGAGGGTTGACTGTAGCATTCCACCATTCGGTAGGGACAAAGCCTGAGGTGGGGCTGTGACTGAACAGGGCATACATATGTGGTGTCAGTTCACTTTGCAGTTCATGTAGAATATTATTGGGTCTCATGGAAGCTGTATTTCTGGCCTTCGACAATGTAGCTTTAACCTGCACTGCAGTAATGCTGGGTGCCTGGCATTCTTCCGGTATTGTGATTGGTCCTTTAGGGGGGAGAGAGGGGTAAAGTTGGCACTGAATCTGTCGGCCAGTATGTTGCCAATATCTGTTGGCTCAGTATTGGTGGTATTATTGTGCAGTAACTCAGAGCAAATCTGGGTATTGCTGTGGAGGTTCTTGATATAGCTATAGAAGGCTTTGTGATTGTTTTTAGTGTCTGCCACAATTCTGCCTTCGTAGCTGGCTTTAGAGGATTAAATGAGGGATCTCAACTTTTTGTTGAGGCTAATAAGGGAGTTTTTCCAATCTTTGGGACTTCACCTTTTTCTGTAACAGTTTCTTCCTTCTGTTGTAGATTTTATTCATGGCAGGGGACCACCAGATTGGCTTTCTTTTTTGGGAGCAGAGTGTCTTGGTTCTGTTGGGTATCGCTAGTTCCATGCATTTATGTACATGTTTGTACAGTGCACTGGTGTATGATTCAGCAGTCATCCAGCTATTTTCCATTGGCATGGGTGCTGTGAAGTTAGCTACCTCTGTTTTTAGGAGTCCAAGGTCAGCTTTGGAGAAGTTTTTCAAGGTGGTTACCTTTGCAGGGGTGTGGATAAGATGTGGATTTCCATGGTGATTAGTTTATGGTTGAAAAAGAACAAGGAGGGATTGACTATTGGTGTAGAGCAATGGTCGCATTTGTTAGTAATAGCCAGGTCAAGGATGTTGCTTCCTGTAGTGGGGATCAGAATGAGCTGGGCCAGGGCATTGGAACTGATGAATTCCAGGAAGTTTTGGGCCAGAATATTGGTGCTTGAGTAGTTTTCCCAGTTGTTGTTGGAGGGGTAATTGAAGTCTCCTACTAAGAGAGTTTTGGATTGGACCATGATAGATTCCAGGATGCTTAGTAATGTGGAATGAGAGTCTGGGGACATGGTTGGGAACCTATAGCAGGCTATGACCCAGATCGCCATCTTACCCAATGTTAGTTGTACCTGAAGTATTTCAGATACATTATGCTGAGCTATTAGTCTGGAGGTGTGCATATCCTTTAGGAATATGGAGACACCATCACCTTTGGAGCCTCAGTCCATGTTTCAGGGCTGAAAGGTATGGAATGAGTTATAGCCTGGTAGTGCAGGGGTGCTTTCTGCTGCTTTAAACCAGGTGTCTGTTACAGCACAAATGTCGATGTTCTCCATTTTGAGGAGTACTTCGAGTGAGTGCATCATGAGATTTAAACTTCTAGTGTTGAGCAGCATGACCCTCATATTACATTTATTTATAGCTGTTACGGTGGTAATTTGGTCTTTGGAACACTGCCTAAAAAAAGCACTATAGGAGTGGCAAGAGCCTTAGCCAGTACCCGGAAACCCAGGGGAGACAGATGCAGGCCACCTCTGGTAAAGCACTAAGGTCTGTCAATCATGTCATCCCAAGCAGACAGATACTGGATCCCCTTAGAATGACACCAGAAACTTAGCCAATTGTTGAAGTCGATAATTTTTTGTTTGTACTGCGGTATCATTCTATGTGATGGTAGGATACTACTCTGGGCCACATAATCCGAGAGCTCCACCAAAATAGCCTAGTTTTAACAGTATGTTTGGTAGTTACTAGTTTAACAGACATTTTCTTTGTATATTTTACTTACTTTATATGTTCTGTATCCCCCTGAGACTCTAGAACAATATCAGGTACTTTAAATACCACTCATTCTTTTTCTCACTCAGTTCTGCTACTGGGAAGTAATCTACTATCTGCTCCAGATATAAGCATGGTTGTAGAGCGGGCTCAGAAAATTGTTTGCATTGATAGTAAATATCACAGAGAATGGCAGTGTACTCCAAAAAGAAAGACCTGCTGTATAGATTCCTGATAAGCCAGACTTCAGGATTTGCCACAGTCATATATAAATATATGTTCAAATAACTTCTTATACCTGGTTACGGAATAGGACCATTACATTTTTTGGAAAATGCAGAGTTCTGTTCTAAGTTAATTGAGGAGATAAATTCACCCCTTCTTTTCATTACTGTCCTACTGTGTTTGTTAGGGGGCAGGAGAAAACTGCACATATAGTGTGCGCACTTTAGAATTATTACAAGCTACCATTATGTATGTATTATCCTAGTTGAGAGGATGGCTTGTCTATATGTTTCAATAAAGGATATTCCATTTTTAACTCAACTGTGGACTACCTACTATTTTAATTTTTTGTAGTACATATTTTAAAGTTTGATTTTTATTCATGAACTAGGTGGATAACATATTTCAAGGAGTGAACTTCATACCCTTCACACTGCAAAGCTTCTTCTTGGTTTGTTTTTGACTCAGTATAGGTTGCATACTGGGATTTTTGAGACTTCAAGTGATACCACCGATTTTTCTCTTTGTTTCTGTTTCTCTGATTCTTGCTTACACAGTGTACAATTGTTTGACTAACTCATCTCTAATTAATTGCCTTACTACCAGACACAGATTGCTTGTTGTTTGGTGAGCTAAGAGCGTGAAAATAGCATTTAAAATGAACAATGAATCTGCTGTGTCTTTCGGCTTTTCTCGGTTAGGGGTCGCCACAGCGGAACTCCGGTCCACTAATGATTGGCAGTAGATTTTTACATGCCGAGTTGCCGGCCCTGACGCACAACCTTCAACGAAGGTATGCCCATTCATGCATGTCTCCACACAGAAGATGCTCTAGCTGAGAATCGAACAGGACAACGTCTTACTGTGAGGCGACAACACTACTGCAGCACCACCACCACAGTAAAATGAACAATGAATGAAAGCAGGAAAAGAAATATAAAGAAAACTGCAGAGACAATGCTATAATGGACATATATAACGCAAAAACTACCCAATAACCTAGCGAATCAGGATCACATTAAATAAGATAGCATTCTGTATTGCCACAGCCAAGTACACGTTACATGTGACAATGGTGAAAGGGCAATTTGTAAATCCTGAGACAAAAACACTGAGGCTAAAGATTTGTTTTGTTCATGGGTCCTTAGTCCCCAAGGACAGCTTAACCAACCAAGTCTGTCTGTTATAACAAACACTACAGCCTGCAGCAGAAATGTTAAACACCTTGTTTTATTGTTTCCTTTCAGCTTTCTACAATTTATTGTTTCAATCTTGACTCTTATCTGTTTTTCCTATCAGTGGTGGATTACAGCTTATTGAACAGAATCATTCCTTTGTATCAATACATACATCCCCAAATATCAATAGATCCCAGACAGAGCACAGCAAAGCAGGCTGATGAGATCACAAGAATGTATGTGTGGCCTCTAAACCTGAAGCAGAGCAGAAATACAAAAGGATTTGTGAGGAAAAGTAAGGCATAAGGAAAAAAAATTGAATGGGAACAGGGGTGAGAGTGAAGCGGCAAGAAAAAACAGGGCCAAGAAAGTAGGAAATAAGGACTAGAGGAGTAAAGCATTGTAATAACACTTACAAGCCCGAGGTCCAAGTTAGTGTGTGCATGTACTGAGGATGGGCACTTCTGAGTGGATCTTGTCGCATCAACATTGCACTAGAGGGAGCATGATATGAGCAGTGGTTCACAACTGATATAGAATAACTGCACGGTATGAAAAGCATAGCTGTTTAGTGCACGTGGGAGTAGAAGCATTCTACTCCATATTGTTATAAATGCATGAAGTGTGTATATTGCCATGATGGGCTGGGGAATGCGACACAACGTAGCTGCAGAATATGTAGTGAACTATTTGCACGCCATGCTAGCACTCATATATAAGGAGAACAAAGAGATAATTTCTCTATAGCATTTCACTTTCTTTGCATTAAAAAAAGGTCCACTGGCAGATGAAATGACACCTTAAGCTTCTCAACTATTTTGTATTCCTTTATTTCACATACACCTTTCACCAGTGTCAGGTTTCCAATGTGTTTACTAGGCTAAAACAAGTTGCCCATATTTCTTTACACTTATTCCATATGCTCTTCAAACAGGCCTGTGTAATTTCTACATATCTTAAAAGGAGTTTGTTTCAAATAGCCACAACCCACTTTGTAAAAAAAACGATGTGTTGTCATTCACTATTCTCTTTTTGATGCAGCTGAATTGTCTGTTGTTATGACAATATCACTAACTCACAACAACTTTAGGAGGGACAGGAAGTATAACCTGAATGCTTTGTTGTCCACCCACATAGAGAAAATGCTGTTACTCTAAAGACTTGTCTGTTTTATTGTCATTGCTGCAAAACAGCTTTCAGTATGACAATGAAAAAAGAGAGAACAACCTCATTGGACAGCATTACAGTTGTCATAAGTTTGAAACTTTGCCAACATAGCCAAAGTCGTGTATGAGAAATACCAGAAAGTATTTTTTTTTTATTTACAAAAGATAAATTACAGCTGTAACTTAGCCTAATACTTCTTTCTGTCTCAGGGTATGGATGATATGATATCTTCAAGCACCCACTCAAAGTTCTTTGAAAGTCCTTTGTTCCTTATGATGCCAGTAAATGGTGCAAATGTTGTACCTGCTTCTGAAGAATTGGTGCCGAGTGCTGAAGGATCACTCAGTGCTGCTGGGCAGGCTGTGTTCAGGGAGGGTTTTGCAGAAGTCACACAACTGCTTCAGCATGTTGCACTGTACTCTATGTGACAAGATGCAATTGTGCTTAAGTGTACCACAGCAGTTCTCCAAGTCACAATTAAAAATAAAATCAAAAATAAAAAAGTAGACACAAAAATTTGCATAACACATCTTACATTCCATTTCTCAATACGATGCTAATCTGTACACACCTACTCGAAAACCTTTCCAAGTATCATTTTTTTCACCACTGTAGCAAATGTTACAGCTGTTATACACACTTTAGAGGGATTGCTCAGTGCGGTTTACTATTATCCCCTCATTACAGTTAAAATAATCATTAGCAAGTAACATTTGGCACAGTAGTATGGTCTTAATTTTATAAGAAACAGTATTCTTAGTGTGTTGTGCTCCATCGGATTACTACATTCTAGAAATACTGTTTTGTGCATGGTGCTGCAGTTATTGCATATGAGGGATGATATGGTTATGACATGATGCTTGTACTTTATGATCAGAGGAAAGCAATATACAGCTTTTTAAAATGAGTACAAAAAAGAATATTTAACATACTAGTGTTGAGTAGTGAAACCATGAATCCTAAACTGAATCTCCTGAAAAAGAGAAGGCTGTCAGGTCTGTTCCCTCATCAGGTAGATTGAAGGTTGACACTGCAGTGCAGCATAAGTGGGATGTTGCACCCCTAAGTTTGCCATCCTTCAGATGAGATATTAAGCTGAGCCCCCATCTGCCTGAGTTGGTGGTAGCTGAGGGGGATGTAAAAGATACCATGGCACCTAACAAAAACAGCCACAGAAGTTCCCCCAGTACCCTGGCCAAATTTCCAGTAGTGTTATAAATGTCACCTGTGGCCTCCATCAGAAAGAGGCAACTAGCCTAGTGGTACTAACACATTCAACTAAGCCTCATGTTTGTGTGTGTTTGCACTCAGTTTACTGGAGCTGCTCAACATTTGGCAATTTTAGCCAGAGGTCTGGAGTGCATCTGCATTGAAATCCAAGGCAGCCACTTAAAAAAAAATGAAAAATAAGTACATCTTAAGCCAGCACTGCACTTTAACTGTATTTAAACTGAATTGCTGCTTTACTTTTGCTGTTTGTGACTAAGTCCAGCCAGGGCTGCCAGATTTCCAACCAGCCAGGTAGGGACAAAAAAAAAAGGTCTCTCACGGCAAGTGAAGACCAAAAAAAAAAGGTCTTTCTTTAATGCGGAACAGAGTAGCTCTGCACTAAACACGGAGCTTCTCGTGTTTAATGCAACACAAGTAGCTCCGTGTTTAGCGATTTTTGATTGGCCCATATGCCAGTATACAGGCCAATCAAAAATCGCTAAACACGGAGCTACTTGTATTTAATGTGGAACACAAGAAGCTCCGTGTTTAGCGATTTTTCATTGGCCCATATGCCAGGTATATGGGCCAATCAAAAAAAAAAAAAAACAAACAAAGCGGAGGCTGGCCGGGATTTAAACCGGCAGGGCAGGACTCAGGATCAGGCTGCTGATCTCGGGACAGTCCCACCCAAATAGGGACGTCTGGCAACCCTGAGTCCAGCTTACCTACTTCTTTCCCAAATACCACATTCAGAAAAGTCCTGCACAATGGACGGGCAGTTTCCCATCATTTCTTCTGCCGGCTTGATTGATATGGGCATCTTGAGGCAATGTAGCAATTGTTTCATATATACTGACAACCACTTACTCCTAAAGCAAACTAACACCTTATGTGAGAGATGCAAATACACTGTGGAAATGGAGTCAATTTTCTCACGTAAAAACACACCAGACATCAAACAGGTTGTCAGCACACATGCTTCGCCTATCATCCAAACCTCACCTCTCACACAAAATAAGGCATGACACATAAACCCACATATGCAGAGGTACCCACTAAAAGCCTACCAAAAGAACAGAGACCTCCCCAAATGCACACCACCCACACTCACCACTAAGCATAACAAAACCACTACACATATCAACATACACACCAGTGTCTCAACAAATAAGCCCCTAAGGCAAAACATATCAAATGTCTTGGTCATAGGTGACTCCATAGTGAGACACACAGATGTCCCCCTCACCGGACTGGACAAGGAGAAGGTAACGGTCAGCTGCCTATCAGGTGCCAGGATCCAACAAATCACACATGCACTGAAATCACTCAACAAGTTCCGTCGTATGACTCTGTCATAGTCCATGTTGGAGTGAATGACTTGAGATGTACCTCTCTGGACTATATGAAGACAGACATAACAGAACTCTCTGATTATATGTCTTAGACAAGTATGTCCCTAGCCCTAAGCAGTATCCTACCCTCACCTGGGATGATGCCACAATATAAACAAAAAAATATTGATTTCAACAATTAGCTCAGCTTCTGGTGCCATTTCAGGGGGATCCAGTACCTGTCAGCCAGGGAGGATATGGTAGGCAGACCTTGCTGCTTTGCTAGAGATGGTCTACACAGGTCTCCCATAGGCTTTTGGATACTGGCAAAGGCCCTTGCCTTCCCCATAGTGCCTTTTTTAGTCAATGTCAAAACAACAAATTTTCCAATGTAACAAAATCTAATCAAGACAAACTCAGGGTCATGCTGCTTAATGCTAGGAGTTTAAACATGAAACTGCTCTCCCTGGAAGCACTCCTCACCTTGGAAGATGCTGACATCTGTGCAGTTACCAAGACATAGTTCAAGGCCACTGACAGCACCCACACATTCCGACCTCAAAATGAGCATGAAGGAATCAAAGGTGGAGGTGTATCCATCTTCATTAAAACCAAACTGACTGGTTAAACAGCATGACTTTCTCAAACTACTCCATGTCCAATTAACTATTGGGAAAGTACCATACCGCATCATTGCTAGCTATAGAACCCCACCATGAAACAAGAAGCACACCACCTACCTCGATTTACTGGAATCCCTTGCCATACAGCCCAACGCCTTAGTCATGGGAGATTTCAACTATCCTTCCATAGACTGGGGGACATACACAAGCAAAAATACGCTCATCCAAAGGTTCCTGGACTTTGTTAACACAAATGCTCTGGAACAGATAGTCTGCACCCCCACTAGGGGTTCTAATGTTCTGGACATAGTACTCACCAACATGGGGGGGGGTCACTGTACTTATCCCATACGTGATGCCCTCCCTGGTTAGGTCAGACCACAAATCAGTCTTGTTTGAAGTAACTATTGGAACCAATATCCTCACAGGAACAAAAATTATAAAAAAAAACTTCACTAAAGCTAACTACAGCCTACTAAGCAATGGTATAAAAAGCTTCATACTGCCCACACTCACCAGCATCAATAATCACTATGCAGAAAATATGCAAATGCTTAAGCGACTGCATAAACTCAGCTGCACCTGACAGAATCAAAACCAAGTCTTCCCATAAAAACAGGCCACTGTTGTGGACTTCAAGTTTAAACAGATTATATAACAAGAGGAAGAAACCGCTGCTGAAAATCAAAAGGGATATCAGTCTGCAGAGGAAAAGATCCCTCCTAAGCTTAAACAAGAAAATCAGAAATCTTGTAAAGTCTCCTAAAACAAATTACAAAACTAAAGTCACATCTCTAGCCAAGGATAATCATAAGGCATTCTTTAACTATGTCCAAAGTGTAAAAGGGAATGTCCAGCTATGTGCCGAATTGATTGTTGACCGGATCACTCAGACAATGCTGGAAGATATTGCCACCCTGCTAGCTGACAGATTCAGTGCAAACTTCACCCCCTATCCCCACCTACCATATCCAAAAGCATACCTGTCATTAACCCTCTGCCTAGTATCTCTAGAGAGCAGGTCACCTCAGCACTCATCAAAGCCAAAAACACAGCCTCAATGGGAACAGATAATATCCCAAGCTGTTTGCTAAACAATCTAAAACAAAACCTAGAGGACCTCCTTGGTGTTCTCTTTAATCATAGCTTGAGAACTGGCTATGTTCCTGCAGAATGGAGAACAGTGACAGTAATCCGTCTGCACAAAGGGGGGTCATCAACTGATCCTGGGTACTACAGACCCATAAGTCTAACCAGCCTCATCTGCAAGGCTATGGAAAGAATTACCATGGACCTTATCAACAAGGACATAGGTGACCTCCAAACACTGGACTCAACCCAGTTTGGCTTTGTTAAGGGTACACTTCTTTGAGAATGTCACTAAAGCCATGAATTAAGGTAAGACAGTGCACACAGCCTGTCTCAACCTTGCCAAGGTTTTGACACAATTCCTCATTCTGGCATCATTGAGAAGCTCTCCCAGACAGAGATTAACCCTTACATTACTAGATGGATAACCAATCGGCTCACCAACACACTCTGTCAAAATTGGTGACTCCACCTTCAACAGTCCTGTCACCATTGGAGTACCACAGGGGTCTGTGCTGGTTCCCTTACTGTTTGGTATCTATTTAAAAGAAGTCCAGGCCAAAGTAGATGGCCTTTGGTCCCCAAGTTCACTGATGATTGCAAACTGGGAGCAATCATTGAGTCCCCCATTGTCAACATATTACAAGAAGGTCTAACACAAACAAATGAATGGTGCCAAAGTCATGGTCTAAAACTAAATGCAAAAAATTCATTATTATTACTTTTGGCAAAATGGAATTCTCTACAAATTGCAATATTGACAGCACCCCCTGGAGTTCCAACCCTGTGGTGAGAGACTTGGAAGCACAGGTTCATAGCAATCTGAACTTTGACCACCAAGTTTCCATGGTGATAAGGAAAGCCTTCTATGTAGCACACCTCATAAGCAAGGATATAGCATCCAGGACAAAGGATGTTATAACTCCACTGCACTTGACCTTCGTCAGACCACTAATAGAGTATAATGCACCCTTTTGCATGTGCCTCACCAGACACCTGTAGCAGCCGGAGAGATCTCAGAGGTTTCTCCCTGAGAAAATACATAGAGATGACGTATGTGGCCAGGTTGAAATCCCTGTCACTTTACTCTGTATCTTATAGGCTGCTGAGAGGTGACTTGTGCCTGGCCTATAGGCAATCTCCAACCCTGCCCTAATGGAAATACTGCACATCCGCAAGTCAAATGGCTCAAGAACCACTTGCTCTAGGGATCTTAACCTAGCTTGTGACATTAACAGATCATGCTAGAGAGACAGATATGTCTCCCAGAGACTGATGCTTCTCTGGAATCCCTGTTCACATAAAACAGAGCTCCTCACTGACCCTATTCAAATGCAACACAGATATTTTGATGGGAGACTGCAAATCTGCCCTGAGGTGGAACCCATATCCCTCATGGACAGGCTTGTAAAGGCTCTATGGCCACTAGCCTAGTAACCTCCTATGAACCTATGAACAAAGGATAAATAAATAAACAAATAGGACAAATTAGGCTCCAACCATTGGAAGTTACAGTGCAAACTTCATGAGCTCCATTGGAGTGAATGAGTTAAGAAAAAATAAATTATGATATACTGCTGATGGCTGCCTAAATAATAGCTCTTCCTAGATCTTCCTCTCCCCTCGCAATGGGTGAACAAACAGGCCAAGTGGCTGGGAGGGTACTAATGATCACCAGTCAGTGATAGCATAGTAAAACAAAATTATATTAATGGAAATTTTTCATCAGGCAGGACATTATTTTGAAGATTAATCATGTGCATAGTAGCTTACTTTGAACTTTTCTAATTTGATTTAATGTGTCTGGCCCCATGGAAGCATCTTTGTGTCTGAAGCAAAAGGTTGCGTATGTTACTCTTGTGCATACATGCAAACTAAAGCAAAAATAGAAAGAAATTAAGTGAAATAGGCAGTACATTCAAGCAGTGCTGATAATCCATTCCCACAAGCAATGTGCTTGATGGAATAGATGACCATGTTACATAAAAATATAAATACAAAAACAACTCGCCATGTGTATGTATATATATATATATATATATATATATATATATATATATATATATATATATATTGGTCTAACATGAAACACACAGCATCCATCTTACATGCATGTCCCATGAAGGCCCAGAGCTACCATCTTGATATCCAAAGCAATTTTCAAATCTGTCTGACCCCAGGGCAGATAACTACTCAGTCACAAAGAACAAATACAGTCTCCATCCCACAAAATTAACATGAATTTAAGTATTACCTGATAATGTCCCAAATCAAAATCCACCAAATGGTACTCCATGTGTCAATAGCTATGCCAATATTGTTTTGACTGAATGGGAGGAGTCAATGGTTTTGAGTAATAATATTTATACAGGTTATGTCAATTACTACCAAAGGTTTGTGAATGACATATTTCTCATTTGGGCAGGCACTCCAGATTTATTGCATGAATTTGTACAGTTTCTACATCATACTACAGACTTTTTAAAGTTTTCTTATAAGTTCTCTGATACAGATATAGAATTTTTAGATGTGAAAATATTTAAAGGATCTGATGGAACTTTCAGCACTCATTCACATAGAAAGGAATGCAGGAGGAATAATTTACTTAGTAAAGATAGTATGCACCCTCCCCATATTTTTAAGAATATTCTTAAGGGACGGGGAATGCGTATTTCTAGACTGAATAATGATAATCAGAGGTTTACTACGGACTTGGATATGCTGAAAGCTGAATCCTTAGATCGTGGTTATAGTACTAGAGACGTTAAACAGATGGTTTTGGACACTAGACACTTACAGCATAGTAGAGCTAAACCTTATTTTTCTATACCTGAAGAAATTTCTCAAGTACCTTGTGACTTCTCGCAGGGGGGTATTACGGTCCCTGTAACTTTGCAATATTCGAGTGACATTCCTAAGGTATGCCAGGTTATTAAGAAAAACTGACTGATTTTAACATCCAATGAGCAAATGAAAGCTTACGTTGGTGATTACCTGGGCTTTAGATTTAGAAATAAGAAATTGTTAAAGAGGTTATGTTTTAATACTCATAGGCGTAATTCCATAAATAAAAATGGAGGCACCTTACCCTGTGGGAGGTGTGGCTTTTGCAATTTGATTCTTGAAACTTATTCTTTTATTCATCCACTGACCAAGATAGTTTTCAGGTTCTCAGTTAAAGCTGATTGTGTTACTAAGAATGTTGTTTATTTAGCACAGTGCTGTTTAAGCTGTGCTTTCTGTGTTGGCAAGACAAACTGCCCTTTGAAAAAGCAAATTAGAGAGCATCTGTCAGCCATTCATAGAGGTGATAATAAGAATGCTCTTGCAAGGCATGGTTTTGAACTTGGCAGTGAGCATTTCGTTAAATTTATGGTGATAGAATGTTTGGCTGAGGGTTTACGTCTATGAGACTTTAGAAATGTTACTGAACAGCACGGGATCAGGTGGATAGTTAAATTGCAGGCCAATAGATCACCCAGCTTTAATGGGATGATTCCACTAGCATCCTATTTGAAGGAATGTCTTTTGCATTGAATTGTATCTTGTAATGTTTTTATTATTGTTTTATGTTATTTTTATTGTGTTTTAATGCATTATGTGATGATAATAAACGATTGGTGTGTCAATATTATGATACTCCCTTTTTAAAATATTTTGGTTGCTTCCATTCTTTCAGCATTTTATGAGCTGTGAGGTGATTGACACACCTCTGTTCTCCGAACATCTGATTGGTTGATTTTGTAGAGATGTGTCCAATTACATTTATTAGCTTGTTTTAGTTGTCTTATTTAAATGGATGGAGTTTATGCTTATTTTATGGTCAGATAAAGCACCATTATTGAGGTGCGAAAGCGCTAACTTTTATTTAAACCTTTATTAAACTTACATTACAATTTTACATAGCTCTCAAGTGTATCTCATTACAAGGAATGTACCTAATTTTGGGGTCTTAAAAAGTGCATGTTCCTCAAATATACATATATATATATATATATATATATATATATATATATATATATATATATAAACATATCTAGCATCTAGGTATTGATCTCTGTGTGTTCCAAAATAATTTTATTATTAATTTATGTTTTCCTAAAAAATCTAATTGTGGAAGCCAAATAGCAGTTTAAAAATATGTACACTTTCTTCTTAACAGAAAACAGCACAAACAATCTGTGATCACACATAAACATTCTCTGATTAACAGTCATTATATTTGCAACCAGAAAATTAAAAAAATGTGCATTGTTGTTAAAAAAAGTCAATGAAACATAATGAAGGGGACTTCCAAGACGTCTGCACACTAATCAACAAGTTGATTAGAGCTCTGCCAGCGTGAAACCAGAAACTATAGGGGAAAAGCCAGTAAAAGCTATCACTTAAGGTGAAATCCAGTTACTGGTGAGTCACTATACTGCCTGCATGTTGGCAAAAAAAAATCGGGGGAAAAGAAGAGGAAATTTATCTGGAAGGAGAACAAAACACTCTAGTGAGGAAGAGCTTTGCAGCTGTTCAGCAAAAAGCAGTTCAGGTTTCAGCTTTGGTACTGGACACTACTTGCAGTAATTTGGAGTAAGTGCATTCAGAGCTGTTTAAAATACACAAGACAGGGAAACAGTGAGGTAACTGAGAACATTTTTGTTGGGAGTGCTGTTGAGAGTTTAACAAACTGGCAGATTGTAAAAAACCCTACAGAGCACTTTGCCAGAAATGTTGAGAGAGCAAATTATTGCAAATAAGGAAAAGATTTGCCTGAGATGGGAATATAAGATCTGAATTGCCTAGACATAGTAAGACCTTACTAAGTTTGATGTTATGGGCTGCCAAAAAAAGCAATTACTAGAAAATGAAAACTAAATCTAAATCAGCTGTAACTGAAGTATTGAATATTATAAAGGAGATACAAAATGGAGATATAATCTTTAGAAAAGGGAAGGAGCAAATTACATAGAAATACACGGAATTTGTGTGAACAATACATGCAGGATAATGTTCAGAAGTACATTTTTGCAGGGTTCTTTGAACACAGATTAAGGTATATATGACACACTTTATATCTGTGGTCCAGTAACTCTGAACATAGCAATCTATGATTGACCTAAGCAAAGATTTTCCAATCGGAATTAAATATAGAATTTGGGTATAGTCCTACTCCTGAAGATCTCAGCCCTAACACAGTTTTGCATTGCCAAGCATGTTTTCATCAGCTCCTAGCCCTAACACAATTTTGCATTGCCAAACATCTTTTCAGCAGCTCCTAGCCCTAACACAATTTTGCATTGCCAAACATCTTTTCAGCAGCTCCTAGCCCTAACACAATTTTGCATTGCCAGGCATCTTTTCAGCAGCTCCTATCCCTAACACAATTTTGCATTGCCAAAATCTTTTCAGCAGCTCCTACCCTAACACAATTTTGCATTGCCAAACATCTTTTCAGCAGCTCCTAGCCCTAACACAATTTTGCATTGTCAAACATCTTTTCATTATGCTGCAATGAACTCATTATTTGTGAGTGACCCTCCTGTTACTTGATACAACAAAGTACAGAATCAGATGCAGGATCCCAAAAGGAGTGAAATGTGTGTCAGTATTGAAGGTACTCCTAAAATGTCAGTCTGGAACATTGTACCTTACTCTCAGTCAAGCCACTCACAGTAAACACCCCTCTCTACATCCATGATTTCCACCTAAGGGAAAATTACCACCATTTTCAATGCAAGAATAGACCAATGAGAACATAGACCTTTACATTAGGAACAGAAACTCAGCATTCACTGTTTGTGAATAATAATGGTAAAATTTCACCAAATACATGACCTATTGTACCATATCTCCTGATCACAAACTAAATTTAGTTCCATGCTTAACCAACTAGAAGGAGAACGTCCATCACTACTCATAAATGTAGCATACAAAAAAGACATTTAGTATGCAGCCAAATTAGCAACACCATACTCTCCAATGAACTTTGGCTGATGGCTGGTTCAAAAGCCCTTTCTTAACCCTCAGAAGTGTGCATAGTCAGATAAACGGGTCTATATTAGATCACCGAATGCTTAGGTAAGTGAACGGTGATTAATCGACCCCATAAAAGCGAAAGCTTACAAAACTGAACTGTCAGAACAATGATTTTTTTTTTCCAAGGGAAAAAAAATCGCTGTTCCAACAAAAAAAAAAAAAAAACACATTAAAACATGAGATTAAGTGGGGGGCTTTGTCCCCCACAGACTCCCTACTTAAATATACCAACTCCAAGACTGCACTACAGTGCTGAAAATGGCAAAGTGCCGAAGCGGCCAAGCGAATTCTTTCCCAGGGAAAGAATTCGCTTACATGCCGCTTCGATATTTTGCCGTTTCAGTTTTGTCAGTTCGACAAAGACGCATTTGAATAAATGCATCTTCGGTCTGCTGATAGGAACCCAGATAAACTTCATAACCCACATTTGCCATTTTACATTGTGCTGGGAATTATGTGGCAAAGGTAGATATGACCTTATTCTAAACATATGTGAGTAAAATAAAATTTTGGTAGCGGCTACCCAAGAAGGAAAGGGCTAATTTAAATTCATCCCTTTTGCAATACCCTCCTTACCTTTTCCTGAACTGAAGCATAGTTTCTACTGCATGTTTTTTTCTCCCCATGCTATTATCAGTCCTAGGCAAAATGAAATAACTGGTTTCACTCCTATCACAACTACTAGACATTGGGAATTAATTCCACAAGAATATGCAAGTTCTCAGTAACAATACCAAGGCCACAAAAACTCCTAAATTTCTCCACTATGCTTAAAGCAACTCCATGTTCCTTAATGCTTTCAGAGCCTAGCTGTTGACTTTTTCTGTTACCTGAACTGTTAAGTGGCTCAACTAATGATGATCAGAATGATGAAACTGTGTTGGGTAAAAAAAAAACTGCTACTCATTTACCACAGTTTGTCATTAAACACTCTATCTGCTAGCAACTTAATTTTCTATCAGTCAAACAAAAAACTCCTCCACAGAATTTTGGCACAAGTTCCATTCCATACCAACTTAAATTTTATTCAGTTTTTGAGCTTCCAAGAGTTTAACCTCATTTTCCTGTGATATAGCAACATGTGTTTCTTGGCAATTCAAAACAGATGAGAATATGGCAACTCATAGCTGATGTATCAAGATCCTACCATCTAGAGAAGCTATCTCTACATCAACCATGCTATATTGGGGATGGCTGTTGATACTGGCCCGCTGGGCTATAGCTTTCCCAAAATAAAATTATTTGTTTTCTTGTTTTTTTTTCCACAGAAATAGTTGATTTTCCTATTTTGAGAATCAAAACTGGGTTCTAATGTCTAAAAAAATCAGCTGACCTGGCTAAGTAATTTTCAAAGCAGTACATACAGGATTTACACTTACACCCCCAGAGAGAATAAACTGATTACACCCTATGAAAGCTCTTCTTGCCATTGCAGCAGGAGAGCTTGCAAAAAGTGGGCTAGTGGGAACTGCTTGGGCTGCTAGATGAAGCAGTGGGCAGCCTTTTCTATTGGCTTATGCTACATCATGTGACTGGTTCAACTGAATATACAGTTCCTTCCAGACAGGACTCTGATCATGGGAGAAAGCTTTTTTTATTAAATACATTTTAAAATACATTCTGTGATCTCTCCTATCAGCCCGCTTGAAAAATGGTATGTACTTTTAAAGTTACATTCTGTGTGTGTGTGTCTATCTGTATATAGAGGGATTGTAATGGGTTGCACTCTATGCATCTGATAACGACAAGCTGAACTGTAATACTGTGGCCATTATTTATATATTCATTCATTTGATCACAGTCAAATATCTAAGGTATGCACAAAGTGAATGCAACTGGGCACATCAATGTGCATATGTGTATATGTGTGTGTGTTTATATGTGTGTCATTTGTTCAAGTTAAACAGTCACTGTTCTGGCTTTGCAAGACTAATGCATATTTCTGTAAAGCAACATGGAATACTTTAGTATTGCTAGTAGTTGTGTGGACTTAGGTTGAAATACATTACTGTGGCTATCATTTTTAATCACAATCAGAGATTTGAGGTATACATAGTAAACCAAGTGGTTTTAATTGCTGGATACGGGGCTTGTCTGTGGATGAAAATGACTGACCTAGATATCATTTGCTTGTTAAAAAGTTACTTGGTTTTGCATGACTAATTTATATTTATGTGCTATATAAAGACATTTTGACATAGGCTAAGTAAATGTGACCAGTCCTCAGCCTCTGCCTTGGTCCCCTTCTAGTCTAAAACTTTCCCTACTCATAGATGTGTACAGAAGGTCACTGTAGATTATGTGAGGTTAACGAGAATGTGATCATTATGTCTTTAACTTTCCTCATAATCAAGCCTCAGAGGTTTGGGCAAAATGTCACTATAGCTTATCTAAGGGCAGTACACTGTTTAGGAACAACAAGTTGAAATGTATTACTGTGATAATTTTTTTTTATTTTCTATACAATCAAACATCAGATGCGTAGACAGGTAGCAATCTTTTGGGGATGTAGTAAGGAGGCATGCTATGTATATAAGCCTGACAACAACAAATGGAAATATATTTCTGTAACTATTTTTTCTTTCACTTGTATCCCAATCCAGCATCATAGGAGCTCATAGAAGGTGAGCTTGTTTTGGAGAGGACTGAGGAGGCATGTTGTATATCTGTATGACAGCAACAGCTCGAAATATATGACTGTGGAATTTGTTTTATCACTTTTTCCCAATCTTACACAGGGAGAGTACACGGAAGATAAGTACCTTTTTGTGGGTAGGGAAGCATGCACTAGTCACAGATTTGATTTACGTATTCTTGGAAGCATTTTTTTCTCAGTCTATTATTGGCTATTACTATTTTATCAGCTTTGAACATTAAGCCTTCTTCCTTCAAAGAAAACTGAATGCATTTCCTTATTCGTGATTTTCACGCAGGCCATCACTGCATCAAAAGGTTGGAAAAAGAGCTAAAATACGCCTCAGACCATCTAGAATATGTGACCCTATAGGCCTCAAGATTAATTAAAATACTTTCAGTGCAGTATTGGCTAGCTAAGGGGTGTTGAGTGGATGGAGGAATGAACTGAATGGTAAGAGAAATTGTGAAAATATAAAGAAATACATAATCTGGATGGTGTATGAAGGCCAGGATGAGGGAAAATAGCAACACACTTGGGGTGATGCAAGGAGGAACCAGTTGGCAGCAGGGGGTACCACAGAGCTCTTTGTCTAGGGGTCTATTTCACCTAAGGCCAGCCCTGTTAATCGCATTTCAACATCTGTAATATATATATAGTCAATAAAGTGTCTAGAAGGAGTGGGTACTGAGCTGGTCTGTAAATGAAAGTGACTGATCCCAGCTGTTGTCTAATCAATATTAAATGATATTTACCTGTTGTAATATAACTCTAGCCCATTCCAGTTAACCCCACCATTTGAGTTGGTTCCCACACCCCCATACCCCACTTTGAAGTCACCAGCTAATACTGTGCTATACTAACAGCAAGATATCAGCACTGTACACCTCTTCCCAACAACAGGACTTACATTCTGAAGCTGCAACTGTAACACACCAGCCTAAGCAACAGTGATTTACTCGAAAACAGATCATTTGAGTTATCCCCTCTCTGGGATGCCTTTACTGCCTTGAAGTGTAACACACCAGCCTAAGCAACAGTGATTTACTCAGAAACAGATCATTTGAGTTATCCCCTCATTGTGGGTACCTTTACTGCCTAGAGGAATACAGAAGGCAGGAAGAAAGGGCCTAGAAAAAGGAAAGAGTCCCAAGAGTGAGGCTAGTGGGAAAAGTTCAACTAATTCTTGAGTAATCAGCAGTCAGTAGTAGAATATCTATGTACAGACTGTAGAAGGTATAATAAGGTAGACAGGTACTAGAGAAACCAGCCTTAAAAGAAATTAACAGCAATTAACAACAACTGGTGTGGCACAGTAGAACATCAGTGCATGTTGTGCCTCACAATTCATGCCTTCTGTGATCCCTTCTCTGTAGAGTCTGCAGGTCATCCTGTGTTCACATGGATTTTTACTAGGTAATCTGAGCTCCTCCAACATTCTGCAGACATGCAACAGGTAAATCTCTGATCCTCCAAATTGCTCTTTATGAATGAGTATGCGTGTGTCTGTGCATGTGGGTGTCCGTGAGTGTTTTTGTGCATGCTCAGGCATATGCTTGTGTGGATGTGTACAGCATGCCTGACTGATATACTGATGTCCTCTCCAGGATTAATTTCTTGCCTTGCACCTAGTGAGTACCAGGATAGGTTCATGCTCTTCTGTGTTCTTGAACTGAATAAAGTGGTTAATCAGAGAATGAATGAATGTATTGAAAACAACTAGTGGCAATTTTACTATTAATTGTTATCTACTGTTTAAGAACGGTAGGGTTCTAAATGAGATATTAACTGGTGCAGTCACGTATACATGCTGTACTTAAAAAGAAAAAAAGAAAAATAACAGGCTTGCTCACAATAAGGCCACTCAGGATACAGGGATTCATAACTGCCCCCTAACAGCCTCAGGTGCACCGTGCAATCTAGTATGAATACTTTAAAAATGTCCTGTGCTGCTCCAAAAAAAAAAAAAAAAAAAAAAAACAACAGGTTTTTCAAACTATTAAATTGCTTATAGGAAAGCTTGCCCATCCTTTAAGGAACCTACTGAACTAGAGCATAACTCCACCATAAAAAAGGCTACAACATCAAAAATAAATAGTTTTAATATATATCTGTTTTACACTGAGTGGTGGACAGTACTCATAAACAAATCAAATCCAGCTTCCTAACAGCTATCTCAGTGATTACCAGCTTATTGAAAACTAGCCATCAATATCATTGACTTGATTAATATTTATGCTGCCTAAATCATCTCTACAGCCCCCTTTCTGCAGCCACTTAAACCAGCAAGTAAAGAAAGATATTAAATAACAAATTTTTGTAAGGGGAGCAAGTTTCATGCACTCTCCATGTGGGGTCTGCATCCTCCCACAGCCCCTGCTACCTGTATACAGTAACTCCAAGATCTCACATACCCCCTCTCCCCCCATTCCTGATACTTAAATATGCTAAATACAAGATCGCATAGTCATAGATAAAGGGAAAGAGTCTATACTCTATACATAAGCCTGTTTTCCTTAATCCATAATTACACAATCATATTAACTAGAGCAGTGTTAAACAGATGGGCTCTCGACAGTTAATGAATTGGCCTGCACAGAGTAGCCATCATATAATTGGGATGCTCGCTAATATACTGAATTCAACAGTGTGTGTGTGTGTGTGTGTGCATTGAAAACAAACTTTAGAGCAACCAACCCTAATTTAAGAAGGCAAGCCATTACACAACCAACCCTAGATAAAAGGCATTTATTACTGGTTTAGTGGCACATTAATAACCTGTGGCAACCCCTACTACACCTTTATCCAAAACTCTAAAACCCAAAACCCTAAACTTTATGATCTTGTACACATAATCTTTTCAACCTTAGCTGCCCAAACTAACCTACAATTTCTTTTTATAACCACACAGACCCCTTGGCCTCCCAGTTTAACACACTGTTTATTCAATCTGTCTTCTCCCTCACAAGAAACCTAAAACCCAGCCCACCCACTATATCCACTTAGAGTTCTGTATTTCATCTATATCCCACTCCCACCACAACCACTAGGAGACTAGTGACAAAACTGAAACTCACCACTCCTGCTACCGATACTTTCCCTACTGAACACTTAAAAGTGGCAGTTGACGTTCTTTCCTTCCTCGTCTCTATAATAATAAACAGATCTAATCCTAAGACTTATGTATCTAACATATGGAAAAATCAGTAATCATTTCTCCACATACGGACGGTGATGCCACTGATACTATAATCAATGATGCCACCCTTATTCAATAAGCAGAAAATTACATTCTCAGCCATAAAGGAAAAACCTTGTCTGTTTTTCCCACCACAGAATCATACCTCAACAAATACAGTGTATTGCTAAACACCAAAAAACAACTTCCACATACAACACACTGCTTCACACACACACACACACACACACACACACACACACAAAACTAGTATGTGTCGTCATTGATGAGCACCTTGAATTTAATATCCACATACAACACACTGCTACACACACACACACACACACACACACACACACACACACACACACACACACACAACTACGTGTCATCACTGATGAGCACATTGAATTTAATATCCACATGCAACACACTGCTACACACACACACACACACACACACACACACACACACACACACACACACACACACACACAACTACGTGTCATCACTGATGAGCACATTGAATTTAACATCCACATACATCACACTGCTTCACACATACACACACAATTACTATGTGTCATCACTGATTAGCACCTTGAATTTAATATCCACATACAACACACTACCAAAAAATCAACAAAATTAGAACTCCTTGACTGTAGCAAATATTTGCTTACAGATACTACCAAAAAACTGCCTCATTACCCACCCTACTTTACACAGCCCCACTTTTCACAAACGTTTACCTGCCCCCCTAAATAAATTTGAACAATGGTATAATAAAATAGCCAGATTAATGACTAATAACACACCACCAGGGCACAAAACTGCCTAGCATTTAAGCACCTCCAGTGGCCCAGAGCTAGCCCACTGTCTTTCTATTATCCAATTAGGGACAGTATTTAAGAGGATTTACAAGCCAGTAAACTGCCCTGAATTAAACAGCACTGTAAAACCTTATTCCTGCACTCCACTGACAAATTCCTATGTACTACGACTAAAATGCAGTCGTCTGCTGGCAATTCTCTTTATTCCTACTATGTCTTTAAGTTCTAGAACTCCATTTCTTCCAACGCTAGACAACAAATGAATATACTCAGTTTTATTTCCATGTTCAAAGACCATTTCCCCAACTCTTGATGTTTGTTACCCAGATAGCTTCACCACTTGCCTCTGACTATTCACCTGTCTTTCCATAATAAAAATTCTCCTTCGTATATTTACCTTATCTTGTCCATCTCTACTATTAATCTATCCCTCCTTCAGTTCTCTAACCTTATTCTTGAAACATTTATCAAACTTTTGGCACAACAACCTCCAATACCAGTACACTTCAATTGCTCTGTCCATACAATTCACATGGCATGCTGCTTGACCACTAACTAATGTCAGTGTAACCCTACAATTATTATGCATCTTCATAGGTTAATAGGTTAGTACTAGGCCAACTGCCCTTATGGGCCAATTTAAGCCTAACAAATTATCCCATTTGACAATCAAATGCTGCACCTTGTGTTTACAAGGTAAATACCTTAACTATTATGACAAGCTCTAAAATTTCAGTTTCTAAGTCCCCTCTATTTTCTGTCTAGTGTGACAATATATCCCAATGCACAAATTCTTGCATTTCTGTATATTATTACTCAATTTCCCACCTAGTGTGACAAATATGTCACACTACACAAATTATTATATTTCTATATTTTTTTCTATTTTCCACCTAGTGTGACTATACATCACACTACATAAATACCTTCATTTCTGAATATTGTTTCTCTGTCTAATCTCTGTAATATGTCTTATCTATAGTCTGAATAATCCTTATCCATTTCTCTCAATGCTGTCTTGACTGTGTTTTCATCTTACAATATTAGGTGATTAAGAATGTTTTAATACAAATGTTTAAATTATTGCTTTTCATGAATTCCAGTACTGCCATTACTTGGTTTTTACTTTATGATATAGTATTTTAATACCAATGATATATTTGCTATTGTTTTCCTGAAAGATGTGCTTATTATTAATTTGTCTCATTGCTATATTTTTGCACTTATGGGGCTTTTCTTTGCAGGCCTCTGTTGAAAAGGCAATTCTAACCCAGTCTACTTTTTTAATCAACCAAAGCAAATAATAATAATAGTTGTAATGATGATAATAATAATAATAACAATTACAAAAATAAATGATTTTAGCAGCAGGACTGCAATAAGGTAAAACAATAATTATGAATTAAATCCAGTAGTGTACACATGGCAATAGTTAATTTGGGGGGTGGACAGACCCTACGCTAAGAAGGAAGGAATTTTACAACTTGCCCTTGAGAGCTGAGGAAACTCCCTGTTGAGCGCATTTCCTGTAATTAAAGCATCACCAGTCAAATACATTCCAACTGCATGATTACAACTGCTTACCTTGCAGCTTCTTTTATGGTTGAGGGTCCTCTGACAGTCGTGTGTCACATCCTTTACTGTCCTGAAAATGGAGAATCTATTGGATAACTTAACTGAAGACAAACATTTCCGGAATGCTGACACTGACTGTTTAGTGTCCGGAGGTGACTCATCATATGGGGGCCCTTCTTTCTATAGCCAAACGTGGAGTGAATGCAGTTTATCATACACCAGCAGCCAGCTAGATGAAGATAAGGAGGGTGAAGGGTGGGATAAAACTTACTGGAAGCATGTTACTGAGAGTATTAAGGCTCCTGATACAAATGACCCATCCCTAGTACAATTGGAAACTTTGGGTGGGGGTACCTTCTCAGTGGTCTACCCCGAGATTCAAAAAATGTCTCAGTTCCATTTGGAGATGCATAAAAGTAGATTAGCTTATTTTTTTCTCAAAATTCAGTGTTACAATAAAAGGTAAATGGTTCTCAAAGGTAGCAGCTGCCTTTACTAAATGAATAACTAGAGCAAATATCTTCCTCTTGAAAATAATGCTGCAGAAAAGTCACAGTGTATGTGTACTGGAACCTCATACAAGACAACAGTTACAGAAAAGCATTTTTTATAATGAAAGTCAGTGAGAAAGCCTGCAAATATAATAATCATCCAACATGCATATTAGCAATGGATGATTATAAAACATGCCATATAATAATAATCCTAGATGCACAATTACTGACATTTTCATATAACAAAATCAAACAATGTACAAAGTTACAAGATTCATTTATAGTTCTAGATTTCTATCTGTCCATAATGCATGCATAGGTTTAGTCTGAAATCTTGATAAGCCATAGACTTGGGTACAACCTAACTGTATTTTTTCATTTCTAAAGCACTTTGCTTTCAAATTTGTTAGAAATATGGGTGATACATTGCACAAATGTAAATCAGGAATTCCTGAAGCTCTCTTACCACAAAATATAGTGTTTCTGTGGTGCTTAACTTCTTGTGCTATTGTGCATTATTTTAAATGAATCACACATCAATTCAAGTGGAGATGTGAGTGGTAATTTTTAGATTAGCCTCAAAGAATAATCAGAAAACTTCATTTATATACTTTAAAAAATTTTTTTTAAAAAAAGACTTTTTTTAAATTATGCCATTTCGGTGGCACTTCACCTCACATTGGAGCACCTAGAAGAGAACAACAACGATGCCAGGCTGTTGTCTATAGATTTCAGCTCAGCATTGAATACAGTGATTCCAATGCAACTTACAGAAAAGCTAATCCACCTTGGCATAAATAAAGGGCTGTGCAACTGGATCCTCAATTTCCTGACTGGAAAACCACAAAGGACCTGTGCAGGTAACAACAGTTCTGGGAGTATTGCAATCAACACCGTAGTACCCCAAGGCTGTGTGCAGAGTCCTCTACTGTTCACAATCCTTACCCATGACTGCTATGTGAAAGCTAGCAACAACCACATCATCAAATTCACAAATGACACCATAGTGATTGGACACATGGGTGGGGATGATGAGAGTGGGTATAGGAATGAGGTCACCTCCCTGACTGGTACAATAACAACAATATGGACCTGAATGCCAATAAAACAAAATAAATTATTATTCAGAAATAGCTCTGCCAATCACCTGCCCCTCAAGATCAATGGTGAAGAAGTGGAGAGAGTCCAAACTACAAAGTTCCTGGGGGTACATATATCAGAGGATCTTTCTTGGAGTACAAACACAGGTCAGCTAATTAAAAAAGCACACCAGTGACTACACTTCCTAAGAAGGCTGAGAAAAGCAAAGCTCTCTATGAATGCTCTAATTAACTTCTATAAAGGAGCCATCGGGAGCATTATCACCAGCAACTGCGCTGTATGGTTCAGTAACAGCACAATGGCCAAAAGGAAGAAGCTGCAAAGAATAATAAGAACAGCAGAAAAGATTGTGGGTTCTAGTCTTCCTACCTTACAGGAGCTCTTTGAACTGAGATGTAAAAAGAGGTCCCGCAAAATAAGTGACACGTCTCATCCAGCATATGGTTGGTTCACTAAACTTGCTTCTGGTAGAAGGTTGCAGAGTATCCGCTGCAGGACTTTCAGATTCATGAACAGTTTTTATCCAACTGCAATAAGACTCATTAATGCTGATATAAACCTGGCTGTATCAAGACTATAATAGCTTGTTACCCTCTCATTCTTTTTTTTTTTCATACAGTAATTCTATTTATTTATTGCAGACTAAAATTAATATATTCTCATTTAAGTGAAATTCCAGTCACTTCCTTATGTGTGATATCACCCAGTCTCACCTCTGTGTATAGTGTACTTTTCTTTTCATGTGTTAATTATCTAGTAGTCAGTGTTGTCCAGTGTAATGAATAGTGTACAAGCATGTGCGACAGCTACTTACTTATTTAGTTTTGTACTATAGTTATTGTTTATTCTTTAATACCTCTCATGTCTATCTTTTTGTGTTTGTTTTCTCCTGTAAAAGAGCTGACACTCAAATTTTCATTTAGGTAGCACTTGTGTTTCCTAAATGACAATAAAGTTTCTTTGAATCTTCTTTGAATCTTTGAATGTTTTCTTATCAATTCCGTGCATGCAGAACTCTGACGTTACATTGCTTTTAACATGTTATATAATAATTTTTAAATGTTTTATGTCCTCATGATCCTCATTGAGAGTGTCACGTAAACACTTGACAAATATGCCTTTTTAAAACATAGACCACCAGTGATTAAGATTTATTGGCCTGCAGCTTTGTAACATTCGGTACCAGTGCACAGTATCTCACAGACGTCCTTGCAAAGACTCATCCCCCAGCCTGAGTAGGCCAGAGCATACTGTTGGTTAATCTGGTTACCACGGATACCTGACACAATTCACTAATTTTCAAACACAGAGCATAACATTCCTTAACTTCTTCAGCACCTACTTTGCCTTCAACTACCTGTCTGTACAAAACAGAGAGAATGCAATTGTAAGACTCTTGAAATTTAAGGCTACTACTTATGCAAAACTATATCTTGCATAATCATGCATCTCTTCTTCATTTTTCTTTTGACATAAACATATTAGAAACATTTTGACTCATTTGTGAAGGAACAACAAGTTAATACACATTTTGTGAAGAAGAAACATCAGACATAACCATCCATAACAGTCCTCCCTCTGATGCTATGTGTCATCCATAATTATATTTTGATAAAATATGCCTCAGCATCACAGTATTTATTATCTTCAGTAATTTGTTGATCACTAGATGATTTTTAAGTGGCATTGCGCGTGCAGGGGAGATTAAGCATTTTGTAATCACAGCCTTTAGAACAGAAAATATTAAAACAACTAAAAGAATAATACTAATTATTGTAGTGATACTTTGTAATATACTAGCTCCCAGGTTACCAAATGCACTGCCCAACCATCCAAAAGTGTCCACTGTTTAGCTGTACTGTCCAGATCGTTGGCTCTTAACTCCATGAAATTGGCTAACTTTTCTTGTTCATCATGACAGTCACTAATATAGAAATAACCACGACTTACTATTAGGGCACATGACCCCCCCCCCCCTCGGCAGCTAGCATTATGATGAATGTCAGCTCATTTTGTAATACCACAGTTTGAATTTTAGTCATTTCTCGGTTTACCATCCTGATGTGATGTGAAGTATGGTTTGCTACCTCCTGAAGAATATGAGCAAGCATGGTGATTTCAGGCATTGTCCTTTGTACCCCATACCCAGGAGTGAAGACTGAAAATACTTGCTCTGCCCAGTGAATTGCTCATTTATTTCTCAGTCTGCCTGCTGAAGGGCTCTCGAAATGTTGAATAGCAAGAGTGATATAGCCTACAAAACAACATCCCGACCAGTTTGTAGGCTACCATAGGTAAGCATGATCACTGCACATGCATTAATGATCCCCTATCATGTCCATGCCATGCCCCCAGTCATAGTTTTTTAAGTATAAAGAGTTCAACGCACTTTTATGTGTAGTGTGGTTGCATCTGCTGGTTCCACTTGTACAGTCCCATTTCTGGCATAACGTGTCTCCACAATTTTTGGTTGCAAGCTGAAGAGACACAACCTTTGAAAAGACAGTCACATTAGCCCAAGTTAGATTAATGTCACTACATTCCTTTCAAATGTCACTTGAGATGCAGTGATTGGAATCATGGGAATCCCTGCCTTAGAATGATGGGGTATATGTGAACACACCCAATAGTGTGTCACATTTAAGTCCACAGTATACTGTCGAAGAACCAACAGGAAACAATTTTTTTCTTGACCAGTTTATATAAGGAAACAGCAACAAAAACAAAGTAACAGTACCTGTTGTCAATGGATTCATCATGGACTGTCATCTTAGTTGTTTTTTTCTTTTAATCCTTCACTGGGACAGATGGTTCATCTTTTGTACTTCGATCTTCCTTTGTTGACAAAGATGATTCATCTGGGGCCCCCACATGTTACATCTTCCTGCAGTGTGAAGAGTGAATCCAAGTTGGTACTGCTGTACAGTGGATGGCAGTAAAGGTTGTAAGCAGAACCTGGAAAAGGGCTTTCCACTTCAGACTCAAACAGTTCTTTTCTGGAAAGATTTAACATAAACCCAATCACCAGGCTGCAGTTGGTGACTGGCCTGGTAATGGAGATTGAAGAAGAGCTTCTTGTACAGTTCTGTGGTACTGCTGCAAGAAATTAACACGCTTTGTGCAGTAAGACAATATAACATCATCCACTAGAGTTAATTCTTCATTTGACACAGGGGCAGTAGCTGGAAGGGCCATGGGTCTCCCCATTAATATCTCACAGGGCCTCAATCTCCTTGTAGTATTTAATGTACTTTTCATACTTATTAGTGCTAAGGGAAGTGCCTCTGGCCATTTAGGGATTGTTTCTGCACACATCTTTGAAAACTTATTCTTAAGGGTTTTATTGATCCACTCTACTAATCTAAATGACTGTGGATAGTTGGGACAGTGAAGACTCAACTTTGTATTAAAAATCCTGCATAGCTCTCCGGTCAGGGAATTATTAAAATGTATTCCCTGATCACTAGTCTATATACAATGTACACCAAATCTAGGAATACATTCAAAAAGTACTTTATTAACAACTGTTACAGAATCTGCCTTATGACAAGGGTAAGCTTCCATCCATGCAGAAATCATGAAAACCACCACCAATATAAATGATAAATTATGGATCTTTGATATCTGAACAAAGTCCAGCTGCCCATTAACAAAAGCTCCCCAAGGTGGTGGTAAGCATGCAGCTTTAACATTCCAGTTTTTGCTAACATTATATGTTAGACATACAGAACAGTTATTAACACACTGAAGTATCAAGGAGGAGACATGAAAGTCATACCAACTTCAGGTAATTTGATTAAATAAAACTGTCTACCTGTATGGGCTGGTAAATCATATGCCCTCACCAGGTAAGATAGCAAGGAGGCAGATGCCACCAGTCAGCTGTCCAGATGTCACCTTAACCAATCAGATTTACTGTATCCATCTTTAAGCCACTTCTGAACTTCTCCCTGTGATGCTTCAGCTTGAAAAGCTGATACTCTTTTAAATCAAACATCATCACTGTTAGAGTCTTATAATAACATCACATGAAATTTTGCACAAAGTCCTTCTACAACTTGCTTTGCAGCTTGATCTGCCAAATTATTTCCCTTTGAAACAGTATCTGTACCCTTTGATGGGCACTGCATATAACTACTACTAATTCTTTAGGTAACAAAAGAGAATTTAAGAGAGCATTCACAAAACAGAATTTTTAATCTGAGCTCCTGCAGAAGTTAAAAATCCTCTCTGTTTCCAAAGTTGCCTAAAATCATGTACTACACCAAAAAGCATAGCGACTGTCAGTATAGACATTGGCAACTTTGTCTTTGGCTAACTCACAAGCCCTTTGTAGAGCCACTAACTCAGCTATCTGAGCAGAATGTATGCCCTTTAGTCTTTGTTGAAGCAAAACATCATTATTGGTACAGACAGATATTTCTGCCACAAGATTTCCATTTCGATCTTTTCCATAGGAACCATCCACAAATAGGTTTAGTTCAGCGTTGGGTATAGAACTGTCCTTTGAGTCATTCCTAGGAGAAAGCAGATAATTAGTCACACACACACACACACACATGCACACACACACAAAATCATGCTCTTCACCCACCTCAGCAGTAGGTAACAAAGATGCAGGATTTCAAACAGGACAGAGTATGAGAGAAGTAGATGGATCAGAGAGAAGAGTAAGTTCATATTTAGTTAGATGTACAGTCGAGAGAGTTTTAGTCCTCATTTTAAATAAGAAAGATGATACAAAATGAGGGACAGCTACTGTAAGATCATGCCTGAGCACTGGTGATTGTGCAAGATTGACTAGAATGGCAGCAGCAGCCCCCTACCTAAATCTTGGTGGAAATCACTTTGCAACAGAACCAAGTGCTGCACTATAATAAGCTAATGGGCAATAGCTTTCCCATGTTTCTGTGCAAGCACTTCCTCAGCAAATCCATTTATTTCATGACAAAATAAAATTAAAGTATTTCCATAATTCAGTAACCTCAAAGCTGAGGCAGTAGCTAAAGCTTAAATTCTGAAATTAATTTTCCTCTTCACTATCCCAAGGGAGGCTCTCTGTTGTATTCTGTTTAAAAAGTTTTATCAAAGCTTTAGCAAGTTGTGCATAGTTAGAAATCCACTGTCTGCAATATCCTGTCATACCTAAGAAAGATCTGAACTGATGCTGAGTAGTTCGATGTGGGCTTTAGCTTTTGCCTCAATACAAGAAGGTAACTTCTGCCTGCTACCCTGAGATATCGGATGACCAAGATAACATACATGAGATGACCATAGCTGTAACCGTTTTCTCGACACCTTATGTCCTTTTTCTGCAAGGATGGTTAAAAGATGTATTGTATCTTGCTGACACTGCTGAAAAGAATCAGATGCTATAAGTAAATCATCTACATATTGCACTAACACAGATCCACCTGGAAATGTCACATCTTCCAAATCTTTTTTTTTTTAGAATTTGAGAAAATAATGAAGGAAATTCAGTGTATCCGTCTGGTAATCATGTCCCGTATACTGCTGTCCCTTATAAGTGAAGGCAAAAAGAAACTGACTTTCAGAGTGGATAGGTATAGAAAACAATGCTGAACACAGATCTATCACAGAAAAATATTTTGCTGTGGGTGGTATGCAACTCACTATTGTTGCTAGATTTAGAACCACAGGAAAAGTTGGCAATACTGCATTACAGCCTTCAAATCTTGCACAAACGTATAAGTATCCTTTCCTGGCTTCCTTACAGGGAGAACAGGATTATTACAAAGGCTTTTAGCTGGCAGTATTATTCCTTACTGTGTCAAGGATTGAATTATAGGTTTGATTCCCTGCTCTGATTCTGGTTTCAATGGATACCGTGGAACTCTAGGGAGAGGTTTACATTTTATTTATTTAACATTTGTTTAAAACATAATCCATCTATTTATTTAACAAATGTTAAACAAATGTTAAATAAGTAGATAGATTCGGTTTTATTTTTCTTTCATCTGTCCTAAAGAAATGGGTATAGGTTCTGAAATAAGATACGTAACAGTAGCATTTCTTACTCCAACTGCCTTTACTTTATGTTTTGATACTGGTATTTGACTATATGAGGTAACTTTTAATACAGATGTAGTGGCTTCAGTGTACAACAGGAAAGGAATTTTCTTTGAATTTGTTCTCCCTTAACATAGGGTCCCTTTTGATCTACTGGCAGTAGAGGAGTAAGATTTACTTCTGTTTTATTATTCTGACGTAGTCAGTACAGTGATTCCTGACTCCTTCCAATTTGAGTAGGTGGTGGAGGAATTGCAGCATTGTTATAATTTGCCTGCCATTCAGTCTAGGTATCTTGAACTCTCTGCATTCCCTTGGGTGGACATTCTCCTCTCCAATGTCTTACTTCACCACAACTGAAGCAATATCCATCAGATGAGGCAGGAGGGGCACTGCCTGGTCATTGTTGTCAACCAGCTGCACCTTGCTCCCCTTGACCAGCACTCTTACTAAATCCTGTAGCAATTCCTCTCCCCCTTCTCCTATCTCTGCTTTGTCCCCTTGGGGCTCCTAACTGCCTTATTTGCAAAGTTAACAGCTTATCCTCGGCATACTTCCTCTGTTTTTTCCTGATACGCAGTACAGTGATTTGCAGCACTAATAAGGACTCCAAGTCCTTTTCCTGCCAGTCTATAGGCACTTGCTTTCTTTGATTTTGTACAGGGGCTTGCAGACCTTGCACAAAAGCAGCTGCAATAGCTGCATAGCTTGTTTTTCTGGATCTGGTATTCCTGAATGTCTAGCAAACACTGCTTTAAGATGATTCAAATAATCCGCAGGGGCTTCCCCTTTATTTTGCTTGCATGTTTGTATGTTAGATCAATCTGTCCTAACTTGACAAATTTTTGTAATTTTATTTAACAACTCTGTCCCTATTAGTGCATTCCCTGTGAGAGCAAAATTTGTTATTTCAGCCTTTTCAAGTAACTGCTTTTTTATTACATCTGAAGTGACTACCCGAAGCAGCTGGTTTAAATCTGTCAAAGTAAGACTATAACATTCTATTATAGTTTTTAATTTCTCCTTAAACCTTAACAGATAGTCTCTAATATTTGGAAAACTTTTGAACATAGTATGGAAATCAGAAGGGGTCAAAGGGTGAAAAACAAGCACTCTGTTATTAGTCCCCAATATTTCTCTAGGAGGTGCCAAAATATCCTCCCCAAAGGCAGCAACCTCTTGTCCTATCCTGTCATGTGAATGCGTGTCCTGGGCTATGCTATAGGTGTATCAAATACTAGTGCTCCTGTTGGAAAGGTAAAGGCTTGCTGGAAATGAGAATGTGAAGAAAGAGAAGAAACCGCCCTGATTGCAGATACCTGTTCTGAAGATGAGGGTTGGACAGGGAACTAGGTTGAGATGTAAAAGTCCCGTGCTGGCCCGGTGTCCACTGGACAGTTATCTGAAATGCAAGGGTGTGAAAATCAGTAGAATCTTGTACAGGAGCCACCTGTACTGGTGCATATGGGGTGGGAGTGCAGTAGCTACTGGAGGATTATCATGCTCTTCTGAAGTACCTGCTTTTTGGCCATCCCCAGTTTCTTCCAAACCTGCCAAGACAGGATAAAGGGATCCCTTTTTACTGGTCTGTACTACCTTAACCTCTTTTACCTGTTGTAGAAACTTCTTATTAGTATGCTATAATCACAAAACCAACTAAATTAAAAACTTTTAAACAAGAGCAAAAACAAAAACGGGAGCAATAGAAGCCGGCTACACTCAAAACTGCGTATAAAAACTGTTTATTGTAAGCGCTTTCGGCCGGGTAGATACCTGGCCTTCTTCAGACAAAACAGTTTGATAAAATGCAAAAATTTCTTATATACACTTAATTAGACACAGCAGTTTAATTAATCAGCTCAGGAGTGGAAATTTAAAGTTACATTGTCACTCCAAACCTCCAAGCTGAAACTAGATGTCAGCAAAACGCTTGTTATAACCTATTTGTTCAATAAAAGTTACACACACATTTTTAGACACAATTAAAACATTTGTATACATTTAAACCATTAAGTAAATTTCATTAAAACTTTTAATCAAATGAATAAATATATATATATATATATATATATATATATATATATATATATATATATATGTTATCACCCACAACCAATGGGTCCGTTCTAATTTCATTGTTAATGTTAGTATTAATTTTGTTAAGTCTCCTTACCAAGCTTATTAATATATACCAGTTTATCATTACTATTAAATATAGCAATATGAGAATAATTAATGGCATATCAACACGTCAGTTCTTTGCCTAAAGGACGTGATCCAACCTAACATAGAAATTCCAATTATAATAGTAAACCAGGGGATCAGTATATACAGTTAATATTGCCCATAATATTATAAATTAATCCTATATTACATAGAAAAATAACCTATTTTATATATTCAATGTTTACTTATTTAGAATCTTATTATTATAAGTAGATATTCTCAATAAATACTTATATGTATATACATAAATTATGTGAATACTATTTACATATAAATATTACAGGATAACAATGCTAAATTACTAAATAACAAAAAGACGTTAGAATAATATCTTAAATATTGAACTTTAAATTAATTGCTATCAAAGTTCATCTTTTAAGTGATAATAATTTCAACCAACACTTTAGACATACTCTCATTCAAACCTGGAAAAATATGCGCACTAGTTCTAATTTGCCACCGTGATTCATCAATTTCTAATTGCACTTGCCACGGTCCACCCCTAATGTCTAATGTCCTATGTTGTAACACTGCAAATTTAAAACCATGACCCTATTATACTATTATAGTTTTTAATTTCTCCTTAAACCTTAACAGATCATCTCTAATATTTGGAAAACTTTTGGACATAGTATGCAAATCAGCAGGAGTCAAAGGGTGAAAAACAAGCACTCTGTTATTAGTCCCCAATATTTCTCTAGGAGGTACCAAAATATCCTCCCCAAAGGCAACAACCTCTTGTCCTATCCTGTCATGTGAATGCATGTCCTGGGCTATGCTATAGGTGTATCAAATACTAGTGCTCCTGTTGGAGAGGTAGAGGCTTTCTGGAAATGAGAATGTGAAGAAAGAGCAGAAACCGCCCTGATTGCAGATACCTGTTCTGAAGATGAGGGTTGGACAGGGAACTAGGTTGAGATGTAAAAGTCCCGTGCTGGCCCGGTGTCCACTGGACAGTTATCTGAAATGCAAGGGTGTGAAAATCAGTAGAATCCTGTACAGGAGCCACCTGTACTGGTGCATATGGGGTGGGAGTGCAGTAGCTACTGGAGGATTATCATGCTCTTCTGAAGTCCCTGCTTTTTGGCCATCCCCAGTTTCTTCCAAACCTGCCAAGACAGGATAAAGTGATCCCTTTTTACTGGTCTGTACTACCTTAACCTCTTTTACCTGTTGTAGAAACTTCTTATTAGTATGCTATAATCCCCTTAACACTGATTCATTTTCCTTTTAAGACCTTCAGTGTACCAAGAATAAAAATACTGCCCATTGTTCCCCACTTACCTTATTTTTCTTTTCTTTCAAAATACCCTTCATATTTTCTTATTTATTCATATCATAAGTTCACTTTAATAGAAATACTTCATCCAGGCAATTTTTAGTAAGCTGAAACTGTTCATTCAAATACTTACAACTTTCCTTTACATAATTATGATAGATAAAATATGCAGGTGTTCCCTTTTCAGGGATTTGATCCTGCCAACTTAACATTTTCCCTATTAAGACTTACCTTATAGATCCTTGATCCTGGTAATTCCAAAAAGGAAAAAATGACATCAAATCACACATCATTCAGGGAAGAAATGGTAGGGATTCTGTCATTGTATAATGAGAGAGGAAAGGTTTTGATCAGCCTTTTCCCACAGCACCCCTTTTCTCTCTTCTCATCATGAGCTCAAAATTTACAGCAGTTGGAATAATGAGGTGATTAGATACTGTGTCTAGAACTGACCCCTCTTTCGGACCATCTGATGGTACTTTCACACAGTCACACCTATGTCCCAACATGCTATGGGTTCATAAACTTTATTTACCAGCACACCCACACCTATGTCCCAACATGCTATAGCTTCATGAATTTGATTTATCAGCACACCTGCGCCTATGTCACAACATGCTATAGGCTCATTAATTTGATTTAACCACACACACACACACCTATGTCCCGCATGCTATAGGATCATGAATTTGATTTATCCACATACACCCTAGGTACCAGCATGCTATAGGCTGATGAGTTTGATGTAAATGTAACTTTTAACCTGTTTTCTCTCTCTCTCTCTCTCTCTCTCTTTCTTTTCATTCATACATTAAACAACACAAAACATCTCTCATATCTCTTACCTTTTAGTCTTGAGGGTACCACCTCGACACAAGGAGCCTCCTTGTGTTCATTTTCTCTTTTGGTGTATGCACATACACATTAATAAACTTTTCCTTATTTCCTGTGGGGTCTTCCAACTATTACTTTACATATACCTAACTGTGGTCCCACTCCACAAAGGCGGCGCCTCTACGGACCCTGGTAATTACCGCCCCATAAGCTTAACAAGTCTAGTCTGCAAAGCTATGGAGAGGATCATAATGGAGCTCATAAACAAAGATATAGGGGACTTGCAGACATTGGACCCGACCCAGTTTGGCTTTGTCAAGGGAAGATCATGCCTTTTGAACTTGGTCGACTTCTTCGAAACAGTCACCAAGGCCATTGATGAGGGAAAGGCAGTCCATACAGCCTACCTTGACCTTGCAAGGGCTTTCACACAATACCCCACTCGGTATTGTAGAAAAACTTACCAGCTTAAATGTAAACCCATATGTCACAAGATGGGTTGCAAACTGGCTTAAGGACAGAACCCACAGGGTTAGAGTTGCTGGCGCTGTGTCAGACTCCAAGCCGGTCACAAGTGGTGTCCCACAGGGCTCGGTCCTTGGCCCCCTATTGTTTGGCATCTACTTCTCAGAAGTACAGGCCAACATGGGAGGACTTTGGCTGACAAAGTTTGCAGACGACTGCAAACTTGGCGCCATAGTGGAAAGTGCATCGGACACGGATATCCTTCAGAAGGGACTCACGGAAACAGATAGCTGGTGCCAGAGCCATGGCCTGAAGTTAAACGCCAAAAAATGTATAGTCATACCCTTCGGGAAAAACAAGGTAACCCCAAGCTACCATATAGGTGGCAATCCACTAAGCACAGAAGAGGTTATCAGGGACCTGGGGACCCAGGTTGACAGTGGCCTTTCTTTTGACACTCACATTGCTAAAGTGGTTAGAAAGACCTTCTACATTGCCCACCTGATCATGAAGGGATTCACATCCAGATCTAGTGAGGTCATTGTTCCCCTGTACTCTTCACTTATCAGACCAATGATCAAGTATAATGCCCCATTCGGGATGTATCTCACCCGACATCTGCAGCAATTGGAGAGACCCCAAAAGTTCCTCACCAAAAGGATAAAGGGACTCCAAAATCTGTCATATGCTGCCAGATTGAAGAAACTCCAGCTCTATTCAGTCGCATACCGTCTGCTCAGAGGTGACATGTGCCTGACATACAAGGCCATGTCCAACCCGGAATTAATGGACATGCTCCACCTCAAAAAATCCAAATCCACCAAAACCACTAGAACAAGCGACTTAAACCTTAGCACGGCTATAAATAGGACGTGCTGGAGGGATAGATTTATCACTCAGAGACTCCCTATGCTGTGGAATAAAATCCCGGTCCATGTGAGGCAGAGCACCTCGCTGACTCTGTTCAAGAGAAATCTAGACCTGTGGATGGGAGATCGTAGGTTTACCCCGGGAATCATATCTGTGTCACTGCTGGACAGAGGCACAACAAACTAATGGGCACAGTATTTTTTCATATAAGGGGTGGCGTAAGCCACAAAAATTTGGGCTAGGCTTATAAATGCCTTAGGGCAGATAGCCTAGTATAAACCTATGAACCTATGAACCTATGAACCTAAGCAAACTCAGTCATTCAACAAAACAGTTATTCCCTCATTCCACTCTTTTAACTACAATTATTTAAGAAACAAAAACAATTTTCCACCAAATCCATTTTCCCCATTTAGTTTAGCATGTTTGCACAGCCTGAATAGTTATCTGAATCTCTGACTATTCCATGCAAAGCAGTATAGAATTCGCAAAAAAACTTTCTGTGCTGGGCCCTTGTAATTTATTACACACTGCCCTTCAGCAATATCAAAGTTAAAAATCTAAGTCATGGCACCAAATGTTAAAGTTCACAAATAAATAATAAATAGTTTTACCTTTTAGTCTTGAATCAAGAATAACACTCCAGGATGTGCAAATAACTAGTTTATTCCATAAACAGTGCTGGGAGACTGCCTACTTAAATTTTTAGATCAGTGTCAAAGATTAATCATAAAACTTCATTTATATACATTTTCTTATCAATTTCATACATGCAAAACTCTGACATTACATTGCTTTTAACAAATAATACATTTTTTTAAATGTTTTATGTCCTCATGATCCTCACTTAGAGTGTCACATAAACACTTGACAAATGTGCCTTTCTAAAACATAGACAACCAGTGCTTAAGATTTATTGGCCTACAGCTTTGCAACATTCGGTACCAGTGCACACTCTCTCACAGACATCCTTGCAAAGACTCATCCCCCAGCCTGAGAAGGCCAGAGCATACTGTTGGTTAATCCAGTTCCCATGGATACCTGACACAATTCACTAATTTTCAAACACAGAGCATAACATTTCTTAACTCCTTCAACACTTACTTTGCCTTCAGCTATCTGCCAGTACAAACCAGAGAGAATTCAATTGTAAGACACTTCATATATAAAGCTACTAGTTATGTGAAAGTATATTTTGCATAATCATGCATCTGTTTTTTTCATTACTCTTTTGATGTAAATATATTATAAACATTTTATGTGACTCATTTTTGAAGAAACTAAAAGCTAATATGCATTTTGTGAAGAATAAACATGAGACATAATAACCTTCTGTAACAATGCCAAAGGGATCACTGTATTCAATGGGTCTAATAAGGGAAGAGGACAGTGTAGGATTACTTCTTTGGATCTTGAAGAAACTTCCTTGGAAAGTAACTGGTCCAGATATAAGGAGTTCCTTTCTGTGGTGGAAACATGATTGAGTGAGAGAGTGTTGCCCACATAAGTATCCAGATCACTCATGGCAGGATCTGTCTGAAATGGAGTACTATTTATAACATATGAGGTAGGAGCAACCTTTCTGCCAAATGCTACAATGCTGCACTTTTTTGCTTTGTTACAATGCTGCTAATTCTATTGCTTTCCCTATCTCTATATTAATCTACAGATCTATCAAAGAATGCTCTGTACAAGATATCTAGAAGAAATTCTTTGTTATCCCATTACATAAAGGTGGTACTGCAACCAACCCTCTAACTTCAGACCTATTTCCATCTTATCCACCCGTCTAAAATTCTAGAGAAATGTATCCACAAACAACTTCTTAATCATATTCTCCAAAAAAATCTCCTTACCCTCACACAACATGACTTTCGGCCAAAGCACAGTAATGCTACTGCCCTGACATCCTTCATCAGCACTGTGGCTTTACCACATGATAACAATAAATGAATTTCTTGCCTGTTTCTAGATCTACCCAAAGCTTTTGATACTGTTGCCCATAGACTACTACTATCCAAACTTGCCACTCTTAACCTCTTATGCTCTACTATAGCATGCTTCGTCAGCTACCTCTGAAATAGATTTCAGTCTTTGAGATGGTTCTCAAACTAATCTCCCTTTCTTCCAGTCCAAACTGGGGTACCCCAAGGCTCCATCCTTGGTCCCCTACTTTTCAACATCTTTATTAATGATCTCCACTCTTCCTGTCTACTGTCTACCCTTATACGATATGTTGATGACTCTGCAATTATCTCCTGCTCTGACAGCTTCACACACCTTCATACCCTCACCCAAGAATCCTTCCACTCTGTTCAAAGATGGTTTACTTCCCAGCAACTTCTAGTAAATCCTAAGAAAACTAAACTCCTCTTGTTTCTCCCTACCTCCCTTCAGGATCATAAAATCTTCCTTCTCTGTCTTCTCCCTGAATAATACTACCATCTCATCTGAACCCCACACCAAACTCTTAGGTGTTATAATAGATGACCATCTCAAATTCAACCTACATACTCAGCAGTGCATAAAAAAGACCCATCAAAACCTAGGTCTACTTTATAGGCATAATAAATACCTTAAAAATGCCTCCAGACTCTCTCTTGCACAAGCCTTTCTACTCCCCACTCTCCTCTATGCTGCCCCTATTCTGACACACCTCGAATCAAATATTCTTACTAAACTCGAACTTACCTATAACAAAATAGTTTGATTTGCCTACAACCAATCTTACCGCACCCACCATTGCATTGGACTAAGACATTTGCAGTGGCTGGAATTTCATCACCAAATCCTAACACCACAACTTCTCTTGGCTCATTCAGTTCTACATCAACCTTCTTCCTGTCCTTCTCTCTGCACTCTTATCCAGCCCTCTACTCCCAAATGCTCTCTCCGCAGCTCACAACCGAACCTTCTCCAAGTATATAGGCCCAACAAAAATATCGGAAAAGTACTTTATAGCTATTCCATTGCAAATACCTGAAATAAACTACCACACAATGTCAGATGCATTACTGAAACAAACATCTTTAAAATAGCAATTAAAGACTATTTCCACAAATCATGGACATGCCTCTGCCAGGACCCAACATAAGCTACCTCCACTTCCACACACTTAACCTATTACAGACCCCTCCTGCTCTCTGTTCTTTCTAACTTCTACTCCTCAGGCTCTTCTAATACTTCTCTGCTACACTTTACCAGCATCAGCCTTATATATCTTGGTATTTTTTCACCTCCTATATTCTTTACTAGTACTATTTGTCTATATACCTTTTTCCCTTTCTACAGTGTCACTTCCTAAATCGACTTATAACTGATCATACTTTGTTATTATCAGACATTTATCCGGGATAGCCCCTGATGATAATATCTCCAACTTACTTGTACTTTTTTCACTTTTTTACAGAATGTGCAAAAAAAACTTATTAAGTACAGATTTCCTTAGTTATACATTGTTTAATTCATATTTTATCTCATTTTATTTCATTTTTTTTACTTGACTTGGAACAAATGTCTGTGCTAATAAATGTCTATGCATTGTAATACTGGCGCTTTTCTCCTCGGGTCTCTGCTGAAAAAGTGCTTTGCCCAGTCAGACCAACCAGGTTAACAAATGTTAAATAAATAAATAAAATAAATGTAGTTTGAGACCATTTTTGATAAGCCATGTATGTGTATATCCCAGCCCTTGATGAAGCTGTTTTGTATGAGAGGATAACAGTGCTCAGTTTGCAGTCATCAAAAAACTTGGTCAACTACACTTCTGTGGTTTTGGCTTAGATGTCTGCCAAATCTAAAGCTGTTTATATTCTAGCCTCTGTTCTAATATTTTGTCTTCTCGACAATTCCTAATGAACTTTAACTATTTAGTTCCACCTCTAGAGGTTTCTTAACTCCCTAGCCCCCTTCCCTTTTCTCACCTTCTAGTCTGCTTGTCATTCTACTTCCTTCTTCCTCGTTCTCTCCTATTCGATCACTCCCGTTTCTCTTCCCTATTTGCCCGTCTTTCTTACTATATCCCGCCCCTGCCTCTCCTTTTCCTTCTTTTCTACTCATTTTTTTCTCTTTCTTCCATCCAGCTCTTCTATGTATTACAAAGCTTCTCCCCTATTCCTCCTTCCATGTTTATATATATATATATATATATATATATATATATATATATATAGGTACAAATATATATGTTTTTGTTCACTCTAAGTCTTCTTTCAGCTTTTCCCGGTTAGGGGTCACCACAGCACAACTCTGGTCTGCTAATGATTGGCAGTTGATTTTTACGGTGCCAAGTTGCCAGCCCGATGCCTAACCTTCAAAGAAGGCACACCTATTCACACGTGCACCTACCTGCATGTCTTTAGACATCACTCGACCATGGGGAGGACATGCAGACTCCACACAGAAGGCACTCCAGCCGAGAATCAAACAAGAGAGTCTCTTGCTGTGAGGCGACAATGCTAACAGCTGCATCACCGAGGCTAAGTAAAGCCATGAATTATATGCATACCTTGGTGCTTTTCATTTGTATAATACTTAACCACTCTATCCACCTTGTATTATGTCATGATATTATTGTCTGTACTTTGATCATGTTTAGTGTTGCTGTTAGTTTATTACATTATCACCTTTTCTATTCTGTATAATTTTCATGCGTATTTCTTTTGTAAACTTTATTGTTCGTGTAATTTTCTTGATTTTCCTATGAAAAATTTCTGGAAATTTTTACGTAAGTCTAATTATTAACTGGAGCTTTTCTCCCCGGGCCTCTACTGAAAATGGACTTCTTTTCAACCAGTGAACTTTCCCGGTAATCAAATGCCAATAAATAAATAAATAATGCCAAAAGGGAAAGAGCCCAGAACTAATCCCCATGGCACCCTATTAGTTACAAATTTATATTCAGAGATGGAACCAGCAATGTTCACAACCAGGAACCTGTTGGACAGCCAATTTGAAGTCCATTGGGCAATATAGGGATTTGCATAAAGCTTGTCAAATTTTTCAATAATACCATCATGGGGGGTAGTGTCAAAAGCTTTGGCCAGGTAAAGATAACAACTATGTATATAATGACCACTGCCCACAGTCTATATAACCTTTTCTAAGAAGATTACTAGGTTCAGGGAGTAGTAGGTTCAGGAGACAGTACCTACCCTTCACAAAACCAAACTGATTGGGATCTAGATCAATTAAGCTGCTTATGTCTGCATAAATTTGTTCTGTTGTGATACATTCCATGGCTTTCATATAAGACTAGTAACACTGATGGATCTGTAATTACCCAGGTCTGTAGAGGGGGCCTCCCTTGTATAGGGGAGTCACAATGGCTGTTACCAGCCATCAAGAACAGACCACATAAATAGGCTGAGGTTAAATGGTTTCATTAGAGGCTCTTATGAGAATACAGCCTGACGTGTTGCCTGGTCCCATGGAAGTATTAGTTTTAGCCATTCACAGGGATTCTAAGACTTATTCCAAGGTGATTACAGGAGAAACATAATTCTCAGGGATAGTAGGGGCAACAATGTGGGAAGGAGGGGTAAAGTTAGCATTAAATCTGTCTGCGGATATATTAGCTATATCCTTGGTGTCAGAATGAGTGATATTATTATAAATTAGCTCAGTAGAGTGTTGGGCATTATTCCTTAATTTTCTGACTTTGTAGTTTCCTTTGGAATCTGTAGCAACCTTAAGTTCATACTCTGCCTTACATTTTCTAATAGTGTTTTTAAGCTTACTTCTGGCATGTTTCAATGTAGCATTGAGTTAGGGAGATGGGCATGTCTTACAACATTTCATTGTTTTTCTTCTTTTGTAATAGTTAATACAGGAGTTCCGCCAGGGAGGTTTATTCCTGAATTTACAGTTATATTTAGGGTGAATTGGTACTGACTTTCCTATGCAATTCTTCATGTGCAGGTAAACTTCTGAGGTGAGTGCAGTAGCCCTCTCAGTTTGTTCCATTTGCAAGAGAACATTGGGAAGTTTGCATAGCTCTTCTAAAAGCTGAAGAAGGTTTACCTTGTAAAAGTCCCTAAAGATGATTTCATTTTGTGGTGGGGTGGTACCTCTGGTCCTGAAAGAGAAGAAGACTGATTTATGATCGGATTTAACCTGGGATGAGGAGATGCAGAGTGGGGTTAGGATAATGATGTGAGCCCAGCAGCCTTGATACACAAAGTCCTAATATTATCCCACTTTGTTAACAGATAACTTTGAAACAACTTGCTAGACTTCACATAGTTTTCAAAGGGCACATAATCAGGGACACTGATTTTTTCTTTTTTTTTTCCTGGGAAGAATACTGGTAAATCCTGAATTTGAACTGTCTGAGAATTGAAAAATCACAGGATTTTCACAGACTGCAAGATGTATTTCTGCTCATATTTATTATTTATAACATTGTTGGCTTGCATTACTGAGTGTTCTGTGCCTAAAATCTGTTTTAATTTTCAATATATCTTGATGCAGAAGAAAATTAAAATGAAATCACCATAATGACCACAAATTACATTTAAAAATCCTGGATGTATTTCCCGGATTTCATCTCATGGAAACAGAACTTTATTTTTGAAAACTGAAAATCGGTATTCCAATACATAATTACCAAGCCTGGTTCTTCTCAAAATGTCACTCAGCCTTGACTGAAAAGAAATAACTCCCAGAAAGAGATTTTCTCAGTGTAATACAATGAAGCAGGAGAAATTGTGATTCGTTGAATCATGTTTGAATTTAAATGAAATACCCATTGAGATAAACTCCACCACGAGCAGCTGTATTTCATCAAGACAGTATTTAGATTATGTCAAAACCCATAATCGCGTTCCTTTCTCCAAGGTGAGCCAGCTTCAGATTTGGTTAATTTATGCAGTGGCAACATGGAGATGTTGTTTGAAGTATGTATATTAGCAAACTGTACTTGCATTGGTTTTTGATTACATGTGCTTATTTAAACATGTGTGGAAGAGCTGTGTTACACCAAATTGCCTGTGACCCTTAATTAATTGTGTCAGATTTTTATGACATTTTTCTGTATTGCATTTCTTCACAACTGCACATATAATGCTCATATAATATGACCCATAACTTACCCTACGTAACCATACACTGCATGTTAACTACTATATAAGCTGTAAGAACTTCACTGAAGTTATCATTTGAGGGAAGAATTTAAGTCTTAATTACAATATTTTCATTGAGCATGTATAGAAAAATCCAGTTAAAAGTAAATTAATACATGTTTGGATGTTCCCATGTTTTAAGGAAGTATTAAGACAGAATCATGACTCACCCCACTACATAATGTTATCTGGTTCCCTCTCTTGCAGCCTACTTCCTATAACAAAACCATTTAGGAGGTATTTGCAAGGTCAGATTCTTGCTGGCTCACTGTCTTTTTTTTAATTACAGTTAGAAAAAAGATTTTTATACAATTATCAGCCTTCTTGTGATGCGCATCGCCAATGCAGAGGTTTGTAAACACATATATCTTCTAACAATTTACATTTATTTTACATGAGTCCTTCTAACCAAAAGTCACACTTCAGCAGCTACAGAGAGAACAGCTGTTCAGTCTGTTTGAAATTATGTTCATACTCTTTGGAAGCTGCTTTTAGCAGATATTATTATAGCTACAACATGACTAGTGTCAACCTATAAATGAGACTGTAATCATTTGTTTACAATTACACACTTAATATTAATATATTCAAGTATAATATAGTGTCACCAGTTCAGAAATGACTAACAAGATGCATACATTTCTCATGCTTGCCATGATGACTGTATAATTTATCTTTGCTGCACAAGATGTAATGAAAATCCAAAACTGAATAAAAATATATGTGTCCTGCAGGTGAAAGAAATTTAAATTTTATATTTAAAATAACACATATTTTGTCTTTTACTATTATGTATTTTGTAAAACTTTAAAGCTGTATTGACGATAACATCATTGTATGGTTTATTATCACCTAGGGGATAGCTGTTAACTAGAATGTTGAACATGTGGAACTGACGTAATTAAGGAAAACACCAAAGCAATTAATGTGTAATTCATTCTGTATCCATTGTGGGGAAGTTTTCTGGTTTAGAGAGCACATAGACCCTCTTCCATGGGTAAATTATGAATTACCCAGTCTCTTCTATCCCGTATCGCTATTAAACACCAACATTATTTGAAAAAAAAGAGTGAGTTACCTTTTTAAAATATCATCATTGTATACAGCAAACTCAATTTCTCAACCATCTATTTTCAAGTCAGCAGAACAGATTAGGAATGTACTACATATGTGTACAGTCTTATAAGTGGCAATGCTATTGTAGTACATTGTATAAATCCGTTTAGATTTTGCTGTAGTCATAGCACACAGGAGGCACACAGTAGGTATCCTTATAATATACAGCACTGGTGTACTTTAACATTAAAAAGAGAGGTTGTATAGAATTAAGTGTTTTGTACTTTCCATGACTTTTTAAACAAAAATATTACCATCTGTTAAATGTGTTTACCCTGCTTAGCAGTAAGACAAAATTGCAGAAGGTGGTACGGTGGTAGCGTTGTTACCTCACAGTAAGAGGTTCTCCCGTTCGATTCTCGGTTGGGCTTGGGAGTGCCTTCTGTGTGGAGTCTGCATGTCCTCCCCGCAGTTGGGTAGTGCTCGAAAGACATGCATGCGTAAATGGGCGTGCCTTCGTTGAAGGTTGGGCGTCGAGCTGGCACCTCGGCATTTTGTAAAAAAATCTACCGCCAATCATTAGCGGACCAGAGTTCCACTGTGGCGACCCCTTACCGGGAAAAGCCGAAAGACAAACAACAACAACAACATAATAGAAGGGTTTAGTGGCTGCACTGATGTAGAATTCAGTGTGGTTTCCACACTAGCAGACTTTACCTCCCACTTGGTATGCATTCACTTCATGGGTAGTTTGCATATTCCCACTGTGTAACAAGGGGTAATATCACATAAGATGAAGCACTGGTGTACTATAGTGCCTCAAGGGACACAAAAAACAACAGAGGATCCATCTGCATGCTTTTGACATTGTGCAGTCTAAAATTAAATTCATTGTTTACATGAAAAAATGAAGTCCCTCCCACATACATCACCAGCACTCAGTCACTTGGGACAATGAGATTAGTGGCAGGACACAGACTAGGTATCGCTGCTGGGAAAAACAGGAAATTATATAAATCAAACTGCATATGTAAGGCAACAATTAAACAAGCCGACTATCTACAACATTAATTGTCCTGTGATCAGGTCCGGATGATTCATTGTCTTCGTGTCTGAGGAAACTTTTCATACAGTCACAATAGTTACTGAAAAATGACAGATGGAGGAAAAATTATATGATATAAAAATTACGTATATTAGCAAAATATAATACGGTAGAAAAGTATATGTGGCTGGCAAACCTTACTTTGAATTATTGTTGGCAGATAGTTAACTGAAATTGCTAAAATAATTATAATGTTTAATTGCATATATGCTACTGCTGTACATTTCAAAGCAAATCTTTATAGATTAAGGAAGGTCAAGAGTTAAAGGAAGCTGATTTTGAACTCATCTTCTAATGTCTGAATATAGTCTTAATGATATCACATGCACTGATCATAAAACGAGATGTGGTTTAGCAAAGTGTCTTCTTTATAGTAACATTTTGAGTGAATGCAGAAGTTATTTTTTCTAATTTATTAACACACTTAGTAAAGTGAGACTAATCACACAAACAACAAGTCTGAGATGTGCAAACTGTATCAATGTCAGATGATTCTGAACTGCCAGGTCTCCAGCATTTAAAAAAGCAAACAGACAGATGTCAACATCTTTATTCCAAGGGAAGTAACACTACAATACCAGTTGTTTCACAACTTCCACTGTTGTTAAAAAAGGTGTCAGCAGCAGTCAAAGCAAATCATATTGAAATATTGTCTATCACATTTTCAGCCACACTGGCAAAAGACTCAAAATGCTAACTCCATGGAAAATAGATTTATGGAAAATGCTTTTTCAATCATGTCATTGCAGGCATATCCTGGAAGTAAGTGTAGCTTTCTGCTTATAATATGAAACACAACATGCTTATGAGACTATGAAGGAGTTTGCTATGCAGAACATGTGACTCGATGGCACCAGTAACAGTGACAAATGCAAAAAACACATAATGATTTCTCTGCATTTCTGATATATGCTTCTAGTCCATTCACAGCAAAGAAAAAATATCAGAGTCAGTGAAACATAATTTAAAATTTGATCTTAAGAACAAGTGGAACATGAAATCCAAAACTTAGTAAAATCATATTATATTATATTGAACCACTGCAGCAGATATACGTGATTCTTTGGCTTCCCTATAGACAATCAAGCTTTCATGTCCTAGTTTAATATGATTCTCCATTAAAGGAAACATAACCTGTACTGGGTTACTTGGTTATCTGTTTTACTGATTCAGTGTTTGATTGACAGAATAATAGACTGTGCCAGAAAGGAGACATTTCACCGTCTGAGATAAAGGCAATAACAAAAAAAAAATACATTTTGCCTAAAAACAAGATGACAGATTAGAATGATTTCATTCACGTTCAGGCATCAGGTAATAGCTACAACACTTTAAAGCATTAAATGAATGCATTTACACTGAAGAACAAATAATAACTATTATATTCAACTGTAAAAGTGAGTTAATACAGAAGTACCAAACTAAATAATAGCTAGCAGTGTTAGCACCTGTGAAAGGAATGTATAACACAGAAAATACTGTAATTAGAGGAAATATTGATAATATATGCTTAAGGTCTTGAGGAATTTACTTTAAATCCAAATCAAAAAGGAAGTAAACATGAGGGACTAAGGCTAATGTTTAGGAGGAAAATAAACAGAACAAAAGCAGTTTTGATGAAACAGGTGGGCACAAGGTGCCTAAAACAACCTTTGGATATTAAGTAGTTTTTGAAACTGTGCAAATTGGTGGCCTTTGATTTGTTACTAGGCAACTGATCTCAAATGGGGAGGACAAAGTACAGAGAATGTATAATCAACTGCCCTGTGCTTAACTTATTAGCTACTGTCCTCAGAGAGTAATGGCTGCATTTGCATCATATCTCAGGAGTTTCTTCAGTCAGCAGCTTATGTACAGGAAGTATCCATTTGTCAAGGAACTGCAGTTTGAAACGTAATATTGCTCCATTTTAAGTTTTATCGGCAACTAGCCACCTCAGTTAAAAGAGTGGCAATGGTATTCTCTCTTGGAGCAAGTAGCATGAACCAGCATGCATTGTTAATGGATACCTGGAGATTGTATAGATTTTTTTAACAAAATGAAAACGACATTAGACTTGCAAGACACAAAAAATACAGCTATTAAAAGTATTGAAAATAGATTAAGTACTTTTGTCACTTTAAAAATCAAGACTTCATCAGAATACTACCATTCTTTTATAAAACATCTGTATTTAAACCATTTCATCCAAATGAAGTGATGAATCATGAAACAATCTTGTACTCTCTTAATAATAAACATTATTTGCACAGTGTCTTTTTAACTAGTGTAGTAAAACTATGTTTGTCTGAACTATGACTATTTAGAAGGCTATGCATGTCTTCTTTTATATATACATTGATTTTACACACGTATTTTTATAATATAAATATTTATTTAATTATTTTGTTATTTTGTACAAATGAGGCTTATTTAATATAGTTTATGTTTTTAGTCATCATAAGTATGTTGGATTACTGTATTATATTTTATTAAGGTATGGATAATTGTTTTTCTGAATGCAGAGTATGCGATTGCTTCATGATTCATCCCGTGATGTGGGAGAAGTGCTTTTAATATGGATGTGTTACAAATGAATGAATGGTATTCTGATGAATTGTCAGTCATTAAAAGAACAAAACTGCTTAATCTATTTTCAGTCAATTTAATAGCTGTATTTTTTGTGTCTTGCAAGTCCAGCATGTTTTTCATTTTGTTAGCGGGTGTACTTGTTAGTTGGTAGTTTTATTAGAAATTATATAGATTAAAATTTATTTTCAAAAAGTCTGCATGTTTCAGTGCTTAAGAATCTATAATATATCCATCAGCAGTAGAGACGTTTGTAATTTTTTTGTCCTGAGGTGTATAATATGCTCCTCCACTGACAAAGTTAGGTCCAGATATTTTCTAAAACATCAAACTCCCTACACATTCTGAACTGAAAGACCAACTGCAGAGAACAAGCCTCATTTTAAGGATATTTCCTTCCCTTGAGTGCCAGTAGCAAATAGCATAGACTTTGTTTTTAACACTAATAAGGAAGTGTTTGCTACCAAACCACTGTGTTGTGCTGCCAAATCTTTTTGGAGGTCTCCTTTATACTACAGGGGAAGCAATTTCTCCAGCAATTAAGTCATCAACATGAAACACAGAATACACAAAGGACATAGCCTAACGCACTGGCTTTGTGGCAAAGATAGATGGAACTCTGACTGTGACCCGGGTGACCTGGGTTCAATTAGCAGCTCCAGCACTGGAGGAGTCAGGGAGGTAGTTAGGAAGGAGGAGTGAAGGGGCATGGCTCATTTATCTCTCCAATGAAGAAGGCATGGTTTGTATCATATGCTTACAGGATGGCAAGATCTCCATGGTGGGGACCAGACAGACCAGCACTCTTACTGCAGGGCTGCTTAGGGGTGATGCCACTTGAGACCTTCACAGTCAGCAGATAACACTTCCTCATAGCACCTTATTGGGAGTGTACAAGGGTGAGAAGGCTACATGCAAAAATGTTCAACTCACACTGATGCCTGCTATGGTAAAGACCTTTCTTAGTCAGCTCTCATCCAGTGATGAGAACAACTAAGACAATAGATCAAGAGAGGATCTGATGGTTGTCAGGTGGTGGGTCAAAGAGTTAGAAAAAAAAATCACGTATCAAGAGAATAGAACAAATCCCTGCACAGAACTGAGTAAATACCTAATAACACAGATACAAATATAGAAACTGCAGCACCTATTTTGACTATGAAGGTCCTGCTATTAAAGTAATATGTGAAGCAAACCACATGCCCTATCATAAGATCAAAGGATCATAATAAATATAAGGCAAGTGAGTCACAAGGCCATTTACACCTTGCTAGTACCCACCCTCATTCTGTACCCTCCTTCTCAAGAACAGCAAGCAGGACGGTCCCACAGCAAATTTAGGAGAACCCATCTAATCATCCAGATTTCATTTAAATGATACAAGGATGTTTAAGTTACAGAAGAAATTTGTCCTAAAGGTACCATAGAGGCTAGGTATTAAATGTCTCTCCAGTACATTTTATTTATGTGTTTGTACAGATTTATGTCCCATAATAGTGATATTAGAGGAGCTATTTGGATTGCAAAGATACAGAGGATTAAGAAGGAAGGAGTCCATAATGTCACAAAATGAAAGGCATAGAGCACTATGCAAGCCCCTATGAGAATCCAAGTGGAAGCTCAGAGACTTTATGCCAACACTCTTCTTTTCAAACCTTTGGAGGCCTTTCCAATTGTTTAATATGTCTACAAAGGTGAATTCCAAATGGGGTGTTATATTCAACAATTGTTCTAATTAGGGTTGTATAAAGAGGGATGATACCTTCTTTTAACCTGAATGACATGTATGCCTTTAGCATTACTTGTGCTAACTATAAATATTTTCCAGTGACTGTTGTGACATGGTGGTCAAAGAAGAGGGAATTATCTACCTAGATTTAAAGATCATAGACTACATTATCATTTTGGGATGGGCTACTGGCTATACCGTATGCTGAGGAAGAATCTTCTTTATCAAGTGTGGCAATACTACATTTTTTTGTTTTTTACAGCCTTTTTTGATACACCTTTTCTTTAAGAGGGTCAATTGATACTATAATGAATGGGTATCAGAAGAACACTTGACAGTAATGCCCAGTTTGCAGTTATCTACAAACTTAGTTAACCAAAGGTCCTGATTCATGGTCTGATGATCGGTGAAGTAGATGCCAAAACTGAGGTGGTTACAATACATAATCCTTGGGTACACTACTAGCTACCTTTATATTGTTTACAATGCCAGCATGGCGTATAATGTCAGATGTTTTGGCTAAATCCAAATAAGTTGTGTGACCTAAATGACCACTGTCTACAGCATGTGTGACCTTCTCAATGAAGTTAACTCAATTGAACAAGCAGGATTTCCCTTTCACAAAGACAAACTGATGCGGATCATTTATGAGGTCAGATGTGATGCTTTCCATGACTTTGAAAATCAAACTAATCAGGCTAATGGGTCTATACATTTCTGGGTCAGTTGGAAGACATATCTTGTGTAGGGGCATCACCATGCAGTTCATCATACTTTGGGAAAAAGTCCCAGAGTTAAGGTCAGGTTAAACAATTTGAGGAGGGTCTCCATTAGGATATCTTTGATACTATTTATTAGATATCCAATTAAATTATCAGGTACCTTACAAGCAGTATTTTGGTTTTAGAGAGTACCTTCAGTACATGTTCCTTTGAGATATTAGTAGGAGTAAAGAGACAATAGCAGCTCCAGGTTCCTTTTCTTGCCACAGCTTTGTATGGGCACAGTAACTAGCTGGTGGGGATATAGGGCATGTTAAAAAACACCAAAGCACCATACCAGTAATGTATAGAATACATGATACATGGTAACAACTCACTCATTATCCACTATTACAAATGAAAGATGATTTGTCTATGAAAAAATGCCATAATTTTACAAATTCTGGCAATGTTCACAACACAGAAATAAAATACTCAATGGCTTGCTCAAAGAATATAGTTTGGATGAAGTGTTGGTATGCTAGAGTGTAACAAGTCAAGGGGCAGCTTTCAATACAACAGAGGTAGGAAAATGTCAAGCACAGAGATGTTTGCACTTCAGTAGAAAAAAAAAATCATTAATCTCATTTCAAGATCAGAAAATCAGACTTGTTTAGTAGTGCGCTGCATTGCAAGCAAATGTTTTTTAAATCAATACAGCACATATTGCCAGCTTTCAAGATGAAACCCATATCTTCCCACTGCAGACACTGGAAACGTAGCAAAGTAGTTTAAAAGTCTCTTAAACTTTCTTTGAAGTAGATGGAAGAGTGTTCAGTTAACTGTTCCTGGATTCCAATGATAATTTTGACACCTCAGGAACAATGTGGGACAGGGTCTGTCAGCACCTGGACTAAAAATTGGAAACTTTAAATCATGCAGTTCAGCTAGTTTATTGTGTTTAGCATTTACAACTACTGTTAAAGAGGCAAGGGCTGCTCTAAGAACATAAATCAGAGTAATTTTGGCAAAAATGTAAAAATAAAAATAGGTTCCACTGTGATTCACACTACTGCCATTCTATTTATATTGAAGTTAAAAAAATTATCTCCTTATGTCTAGCATGACTCATATAAAGGGGGCGAGAAGTGGATTCTGGGAAAAAAAAAATCCAAGATCATTTTACAGTGGCAGGTCCGTTGAGATATAACAACTATAACCATTTTATGATTCTGATGCAGAGTACAAAGATATAAAACAACTGAGATATAGGTGCAACAGATTTATATATATATATATATATATATATATATATATATATATATATATATATATATATATTATAAAAATGTTGTCATTTGTCTTTCGGCTTTTCCCAGTAAGGGGTCGACACAGCGGAACTCCAGTCCGCTAATGATTGGCAGTAGAGTTTTACGAAACGCCGAGGTGCCAGCTCAATGTCCAACCTTCGACGAAGGCACACACATTTATGCACACATGTCTATCGAACACTACCCAACCACAGGGAGGACATGCAGACTCCACACAGAAGGCACTCCCAAGCCCAGCCGAGAATCGAACGGGAGAACCTCTTGCTGTGAGGTAACAATGCTACCGCCGTACCACCGCGGATATATATATATATATATATATATATATATATATATATATATATATATATATATATAGTTCTCCTTCATAAGATCGAATTCCTATAAACTCGAATTTCATAACCCCGAAGCCAAAATCTTGAGTTTACAGAAACTCAAAAATGTGAACGGGAAATAAAAAAAAAAAACATCTTTCTAATGTTTTTGAAGGTGCACCCCCACACCCCCCTATTTAAATATTCCTACTCCGAGATCGCACTACAGTGAAGGAAAGGGAAATTTCCCATTCCACACTATATGCATAAGTGCAAAATGGAAGATTTCCCAGTCTTCCACTATAGTGTGGTCACGCAGCTCTTAGATGACAGCTGCAAGGGTGCAGGGGGACCTAGCCCCCTGCAAAAAGGTAACTGAACTCTTTTTTTTCTAACCCTGAACTTCCCATTCCCAATTTCGAGTGAATGAAAGTTCGAGATTCTGTTCTTGAGCTTATGCATTTCGAGCTTCCATTCATTCGATCTTGTCTAGTGGAACCATATAGATATATATCTATATATATATATATATATATATATATATATATATATATATATATATATATATTTTTTTTACTTTTTGTTGACCAGGTTAGTCCCGCTAGGCCAATGGAGACCCAAGGTAGTATTCACGCTGACTAAGATAAATATAAATTTGGCCACAACACCAGGGAATTTCCCCTACTTATTTGGAGTTGCTGGGAAGATGTGTTTGGTCTGCTCACTTCCTGCTTTTGTTCTGGATAGAGTGGTGGCTCTGGGAAGCAGAAAGTTACAGCAATGGAGTCCAAACAGTTATGCAGTGGTACTTTGGAGCAGAAGAAGGCAGCTGAGCCCTCAAATCAGCTTAAAAATGTGTTCAATAACAGGAAAGAAGAGGAGGTAGTCAAACCTTCTATATCTGTGTCTGAAGTTGGAGAATTGAGAGAGAAGGTGTATGGAGTTCCAGTGGTTGGCGATGATGGTAGTAAGACAGTCGAGTCTTCCATGCATGTTTTTGAAATAGCAGAAGGATGCATAATCAGAGAAAATGCAGGTGAACCTTTTCCAGACTCAGAAGAGATTTTCTAGAAGCAGCTGTTCTAGAAAGAGAGCCAGCATGATGAGGGATGTGTTATTATAACTTTCCTTTCGGGGGGGGGGGGTTTGCAGGATGTTTTATTAGAGAAATTATTTGAGGAAAACAAACCTGAAAGTAGCAAGGGTGTGGTATTGGGAGATATAATGGACAAAATTCAAAATTAAGAGGTACTTTTGATACAAAAAAACAGGAGATGATAAGACAAAAACGTATGCTGATATGGTTAAGAAAAAGGCAAAAAAAAAAAGAACATCAGGAAAATACATTGTTACAAAATAAAGAAGAAATGATGCAGTTAGGATTTTCTTCAAGTAAGAAAGAGAAATAAAAAGACAGGAGGTATGGGACAATGTTATTTCACCTTTAGGAACTTCTCCAGCAGAGGTGAGAGTTTTCATTCATATAAGCAAAGAAACTTTTTGTTATATAATTTTTGAAAGCGGTCAAGCACTGGAAAAATTTTTGAGTCAATATAAAAATAAGAAAGACTATGCTCCGTGGAATGCTTATGTAATTAAAGCTTTTTTTCAGAGAAACAAAGTAGAAAATTCATGTTCAATTTAGAACAGAAACTGAAAAAGAGACTTTTGAAAAGACATTTAAATTGCATATGTAAATATGTATTGGACATTTCTAAAGTTTTGTTGCACTAAAAATGGAAATGTATAAAGTCATTCAATATCCCTAGTATTATATATATATATATATATATATATATATATATATATATATATATATATATATATATGGTCAAGAAGGTGCTGTTAAATATCGGGGTCAACCCAAAAGTTGTTTCTACTGTAGAAAATCACTGTACAAAAAATAAATGTTTTATGTGTGATGTGATAGGTCATGATGCATAAAAATATGAGTTAAAATATTATAAATACAATAATGTAGGCCATCTATGGATGGATTATAAAGAAGGGACAGTAGAATACATGAAGCTACTGTGTCTGAACACTTTCAAGGGGTTATGGAAGTAGTAAGTGAAAAAGAACAGGGGCAACATCATGTAGAAAAAAATACAGAAGAAACCATCAAAATAATGATAAAAGTATAGCACATTAAAAACAAGAATTAAATAAAGAAAAGGGTACTGAAGTTTATGATGAAGATATTACCTGGAATATAGTAAAAAAAAGAAAAATTCTATAGGTAAACGTGAGAGGGAGTGAGGAAAGAGAAAAAAATACTGGATTAAACACAAAGGAAAAGAAGAAAGAAAAAGGATAAAGGTTTTATTATTTTTCCTTAAAATATTTTCCTAAATAGAAATAATGGTAATTGCAGGATATTAGCATTGAATGGTAACAGTTTTAATTGAATAGTTAGAAGACTAGCTATTATACACCGGTGTAAAATGTAATATCATTATACTAGAAGATACACGATTTTTAAAGAAAGAAGAAAGATTTCAAGCAGAATGTCTGTGGGCTAATGAGATATATTGAAATTTAAGGCAACATTTATGTTCAAGAATAGCAATACTTATGAAAAGATAGTTAAAGTCCTTGCTATTACTATAATTTTAATAGGTAGGATTATGGTTATTGATGTTAGATGGAGAGATGCATATGTAACACTAAAGAAACGGAAGATGTGTTTGCCTTAATATTGAATTACATTGATATTGATATGGAACTTATTATAGTAGGAGATTTAAATTGTAACTTTTGAAATAAAATTAAAGAGAACAATGTAAAAAAGTTATGAAATGTGGGAAGTTATGAATATGGAAGAACAATTCATGGACATACAGTAGAGAAATAAATAGAACGCAAATAGATTATGTTTTGCTTTTGGAAGGATGTGAAATAAAAAAATGAATGTATATATAGAAAACATAAACATTTATATACTCTTATTCAATTGTGAAATATCTTGCAATGCTCTACCAGGTTCTTATCTACTCTCATTGTATATTCTGTACACTTGTATTTTCAACCAAAAGGGGGATATACTCTTATTGTATACTAACAGCTGTAAAGTCTACAGTCTGTATGCTACTATTCTGTAATGTCTCTTTTGTAAATTTTTCTTCTCTCTGTAAACTTATAGTTTTTCTCCCCAGGACTCCGCTGAAAATGGACACCTGTTTTCCAGTCGGACTTTCCTGGCAAACAAATGTTAAATAAAAATAAAAAATAAAATTAAACAAAGTTTTTCAGACCACACAGCTATCTGGATAGAATTCAGAAAAAAGTTGGAAATGTTAAGATAGGAAAAGGTTTAAAAAGTATTAATGAAGTAGCATGAGTAGGTGAGGGTGAAAAAAGAAAGTCAGAATTATGGGAAGGTAAATGTGCGACAGTTCTATAAAAAATGGTTTAAATGGCTGACGTCTTTTAAAAGTAAATAAAAAATGCTATCAAGGATGGAAAATTAAAAAGAGAAACTAAAATAGTTTTATTAGGTTAAGTGAAGAACTTCTTAAAAATTTAGAAAGGAATGAAAATGAATATGTTAAGAAAGAACAAGAGTATATGCAATGAATCAAGAAAAAAATAAAAAAAAATGTTTTATAAACAAAAATATTTCCTACATGGTAAAAAGAAAAGCTACCTCCTTATTTAAATAAAATGGTTAAGGAAGACAATATATTGAGAGAATTAATAGACAAAAAAGGGATAGTACAGAAAGACCAAAGAAATACTGTGTCATATTGTTGCAGAATGTATAAATTATTTATTTCAAGATGTTATAAAAGAACAAAGGATATCATGGAAAGTAAGAATATTTTCTGAGCAAGAAAATATGGATTTGAAAAAAAAAGTATATAGTATTAAGACAAGTAATTATACTACAGCAGTTGGTCCAGATGGCTTAGAATATCAAATGTATAAGAACATGACAATAAGTCAAAATATGTATTTCACAGAAGTATTAAATGGGTTGTCTAATGAAGAATTTAAATATAAGGAATTATATAGTGTTTTTTTTTAATTTGTATGGAAAAAAGGTGAGAGAAAAGATATAAGAAATTGAAGGCCTATTGTTTTGAATAATACTGATTATAATTTTTATGAAAATAGAGAAAATAATGGAATCAAAACTTAAGAATATTCTATTAGATTCAGTATATAGTGTTAAAGGAAAAAGATGTCAAGAATTATTAATGATTATTAGAGAAATTGCAGATGACATACTAAATAGACAAGAAAATACTTTAATTATGGTAGGAGATCTAAGTAAAACTTTTCACACCATTCAGCATAATATACTATGGGATACATTCAAAGCTTAGAATTTATGTAACAAAATAAGAAATGTGTGTATTACAGCATACACACTGAACAAAATAAAAGTTTTAATTAATGGATGGCTGAGTGAAGAAATAAATGTTAAAAGAGGTATAAGGCAAGGATGTCCTTTTATAACATTATATTTTCACTAGTTATGTATGCATTAACAAGTTATATTAATTAAGTAGATGATAATGTTAGATACAGAACAAAGGAAGGTATTGATATACCTATAATGTTATCATAATCAGATGGCATAATTCTAGTTACTAAACATTTGAATGGAATGGAAGAAGTTATACACAAATTGAATTCATGTTTAAATAAAATTGGTATGTGTTTAAATGGGTCTACTGTTCTTGATCGAAAAAACACTTCTTCAAAAAAGAACAGTAGACCCACACTTCGCAAAAGTGCACTTCACTGAAAGTGCACCTTCGCAAAGAACGGTTCAACAAACTGTTAAGTAACACAGGTGCTGAAGCACACTACAGTGGGGAAAGGGAATTTAACTGTTTCCCCACTGTAGTGCGATCTCGCAGTTGGTATATTTAAGTAGGGGAGTGTGGGGGCAGGGGGGCTTGCCCCCCTGCAAAAACATTGTTTATATTTTCCTGATCGGTTCTGTAGAAAATCACTGTACAAAAAATAAATGTTTTATGTGTGATGTGATAGGTCATGATGCATAAAAATATGAGTTAAAATATTATAAATACAATAATGTAGGCCATCTATGGATGGATTATAAAGAAGGGACAGTAGAATACATGAAGCTACTGTGTCTGAACACTTTCAAGGGGTTATGGAAGTAGTAAGTGAAAAAGAACAGGGGCAACATCATGTAGAAAAAAATACAGAAGAAACCATCAAAATAATGATAAAAGTATAGCACATTAAAAACAAGAATTAAATAAAGAAAAGGGTACTGAAGTTTATGATGAAGATATTACCTGGAATATAGTAAAAAAAAGAAAAATTCTATAGGTAAACGTGAGAGGGAGTGAGGAAAGAGAAAAAAATACTGGATTAAACACAAAGGAAAAGAAGAAAGAAAAAGGATAAAGGTTTTATTATTTTTCCTTAAAATATTTTCCTAAATAGAAATAATGGTAATTGCAGGATATTAGCATTGAATGGTAACAGTTTTAATTGAATAGTTAGAAGACTAGCTATTATACACCGGTGTAAAATGTAATATCATTATACTAGAAGATACACGATTTTTAAAGAAAGAAGAAAGATTTCAAGCAGAATGTCTGTGGGCTAATGAGATATATTGAAATTTAAGGCAACATTTATGTTCAAGAATAGCAATACTTATGAAAAAGATAGTTAAAGTCCTTGCTATTACTATAATTTTAATAGGTAGGATTATGGTTATTGATGTTAGATGGAGAGATGCATATGTAACACTAAAGAAACGGAAGATGTGTTTGCCTTAATATTGAATTACATTGATATTGATATGGAACTTATTATAGTAGGAGATTTAAATTGTAACTTTTGAAATAAAATTAAAGAGAACAATGTAAAAAAGTTATGAAATGTGGGAAGTTATGAATATGGAAGAACAATTCATGGACATACAGTAGAGAAATAAATAGAACGCAAATAGATTATGTTTTGCTTTTGGAAGGATGTGAAATAAAAAAATGAATGTATATATAGAAAACATAAACATTTATATACTCTTATTCAATTGTGAAATATCTTGCAATGCTCTACCAGGTTCTTATCTACTCTCATTGTATATTCTGTACACTTGTATTTTCAACCAAAAGGGGATATACTCTTATTGTATACTAACAGCTGTAAAGTCTACAGTCTGTATGCTACTATTCTGTAATGTCTCTTTTGTAAATTTTTCTTCTCTCTGTAAACTTATAGTTTTTCTCCCAGGACTCCGCTGAAAATGGACACCTGTTTTCCAGTCGGACTTTCCTGGCAAACAAATGTTAAATAAAAATAAAAATAAAATTAAACAAAGTTTTTCAGACCACACAGCTATCTGGATAGAATTCAGAAAAAAGTTGGAAATGTTAAGATAGGAAAAGGTTTAAAAAGTATTAATGAAGTAGCATGAGTAGGTGAGGGTGAAAAAAGAAAGTCAGAATTATGGGAAGGTAAATGTGCGACAGTTCTATAAAAAATGGTTTAAATGGCTGACATCTTTTAAAAGTAAATAAAAAATGCTATCAAGGATGGAAAATTAAAAAGAGAAACTAAAATAGTTTTATTAGGTTAAGTGAAGAACTTCTTAAAAATTTAGAAAGGAATGAAAATGAATATGTTAAGAAAGAACAAGAGTATATGCAATGAATCAAGAAAAAAATAAAAAAAAATGTTTTATAAACAAAAATATTTCCTACATGGTAAAAAGAAAAGCTACCTCCTTATTTAAATAAAATGGTTAAGGAAGACAATATATTGAGAGAATTAATAGACAAAAAAGGGATAGTACAGAAAGACCAAAGAAATACTGTGTCATATTGTTGCAGAATGTATAAATTATTTATTTCAAGATGTTATAAAAGAACAAAGGATATCATGGAAAGTAAGAATATTTTCTGAGCAAGAAAATATGGATTTGAAAAAAAAAAGTATATAGTATTAAGACAAGTAATTATACTACAGCAGTTGGTCCAGATGGCTTAGAATATCAAATGTATAAGAACATGACAATAAGTCAAAATATGTATTTCACAGAAGTATTAAATGGGTTGTCTAATGAAGAATTTAAATATAAGGAATTATATAGTGTTTTTTTTTAATTTGTATGGAAAAAAGGTGAGAGAAAAGATATAAGAAATTGAAGGCCTATTGTTTTGAATAATACTGATTATAATTTTTATGAAAATAGAGAAAATAATGGAATCAAAACTTAAGAATATTCTATTAGATTCAGTATATAGTGTTTAAGGAAAAAGATGTCAAGAATTATTAATGATTATTAGAGAAATTGCAGATGACATACTAAATAGACAAGAAAATACTTTAATTATGGTAGGAGATCTAAGTAAAACTTTTCACACCATTCAGCATAATATACTATGGGATACATTCAAAGCTTAGAATTTATGTAACAAAATAAGAAATGTGTGTATTACAGCATACACACTGAACAAAATAAAAGTTTTAATTAATGGATGGCTGAGTGAAGAAATAAATGTTAAAAGAGGTATAAGGCAAGGATGTCCTTTTATAACATTATATTTTCACTAGTTATGTATGCATTAACAAGTTATATTAATTAAGTAGATGATAATGTTAGATACAGAACAAAGGAAGGTATTGATATACCTATAATGTTATCATAATCAGATGGCATAATTCTAGTTACTAAACATTTGAATGGAATGGAAGAAGTTATACACAAATTGAATTCATGTTTAAATAAAATTGGTATGTGTTTAAATGGGTCTACTGTTCTTGATCGAAAAAACACTTCTTCAAAAAAGAACAGTAGACCCACACTTCGCAAAAGTGCACTTCACTGAAAGTGCACCTTCGCAAAGAACGGTTCAACAAACTGTTAAGTAACACAGGTGCTGAAGCACACTACAGTGGGGAAAGGGAATTTAACTGTTTCCCCACTGTAGTGCGATCTCGCAGTTGGTATATTTAAGTAGGGGAGTGTGGGGGCAGGGGGGCTTGCCCCCCTGCAAAAACATTGTTTATATTTTCCTGATCGGTTCGTTGACCCGATCTTTGCGAAAGTGCACTTTTGGTGAAGTGCACTTTCACGTAAGTGTGGGTCTACTGTTCTTTTTCAAAGAAGTGTTTTTTGATCAAGAAGAGTTGACCCATTTAAACATAGAAAAAAATTAAGGTTTAGGACATGAAGGTAGGATTAAAAGTATTAAATTCAGTTCTCAAGAAATAAAGATATTAAGTATTACATTTGAAAAATAAAATGTTGCATTACTACAATAGGAAAACATTATAAAAAATCAAAAATATGTGTTCTTTTTGGAAGACTTTTTAAACTTTCTTTCAAGAAAAAAGTTTATTTGCATAACTCTGTTGTATTAAGAAATATTTCATATATAACTACTATGTTTAGTATGCCATTGTTAATTGAAAAAAATATATTATTAATACTATTTTCTCTTTTATATGGGGATCATGTCTTAATCCTGTAAAGAGAGGTGTGCTATATGCAATGAAAGATGATGGTGGTTTAGGGCTTTTAAATCCAGTGGTATTTGTAATTTTGTTACATCTATATAAAATACTTAATTAGTTAAAGGAGAAAAAGGTAATTTAGTAAGTCTGTTATTGGAAAACAAATATAAAAATATTGGATATAATGAAAAGTTGCAAAAGAGAAAAATAATATTTGAATGAATAAATGAAAGAATATCAAGAGAAAATGATAATGTGGAAAAATAAGTATAGATTTAGAAAATAAAAAAGTGGTATAAAAAATAATTGTAAAGTACTTTTATGTATACCCATGGAAAGAACAGAAGGAAGTGAAAATCAGAGCTATAAAAACAAGAAATGATAGAATTAAAAAGAGAAAAGAATGTCATGATTTTCTGTGGAGACTGGTGATAAGGAAATTATCAGTCAAAGCAAACATGCCATACAAAAAATAAGTGAAAAAAATATGTAATTTTGTCATAAAGAAGAAACTGTTGAAAATGTCTTTTTGAAATGTAAAAGAATTGATGAATTAGGGATTACGTTAGATGAGAATCATTATTTAGATGAAATTAAGGGATACAAAAATATTAATATGGATATGATTGAATATAAATTTAAAGTGTTTACTGAAAAGGCTGATAAAATATTAAATGTTATGTGGATAATCTGAAACCAAACAGTGAAAGAAATTATGTATAATGTTAAATGGACTTTATCAGAAATGTTAAAAAAATAAGAATTTGGTTGTGGAAAGTAGAATGGGGGTCAGATGTAAATGTATTTTGAATGTAAAAAGTGAATATGAGGTAAATGTAAATAGCCTGTGTATAATATCGTTAATGGGTGGCCATGGTGGTCCAGTGGTTAGCATTGCCACCTCATAGCAAGAGGTTTTCCAGTTTGATTCTTGGCTGGGGTGCCTTCTATGCGGAGTCTGCATGTTCCCCCTGTGGTCACGTGGGTTTCCTCCGAGTGTTCCGGTTTCCTCCCAAAGACATGCTGTAGGTGGACTGGACACTCTAAATTGGCCCTAGGTGTGAGTGTATGCATGTGTGTGCCTTCTGTGGAAGGTTGGGCACCGGGCTGGCAACTCGACACTGTAAAACTACACTGCCAATCATGAGCAGACAGGTAATCTGCTGTGGCAACCCCTAACCAGGAAAAGTCGAAAGAAGAAGATAACATTGTTAATAATCTAAATATTATTTTATTTATTCGGCTTATATTGTAAATATTTAAGATTTGTTAAATAAGGGAACACTACTCTTTTAGATAAGAGTGTGGGATCTTTTGCATCCACCTGAGCTACAGCAAACTTTGACAGATGGGACCTCAGTGTAACATCTCAAACAAGGGCCAGCACACCCAGGAGTACAGCACCCCCCCCCCTTATACTGCAGTGTAGTATCAGTATTTGAAAAATGAAGACAAGTACTTGGCATGGGAATAAAACCCACAACAGCTGCACTAAAGGCACATATGCTACCTGTTGAGCTATTGAGACTGTGAATAGACATACAATTCTTCCAGCCCTGTCCAAGGAAAACAGCACTTATAAAGACAAAAGCACCACACAAATGCAACAACATGAATTGTCTATTAATCTTTTTTGGTTTGCCGAATTAAGACCAACAGAAATAATTCAGATTTGAATGTTTTGGGGTAGCACCATACTTCTTAACTTTAGTCAAGAGTTCTGGACAAAGCCAAAAATAATTGGAGGGGGGATAAAACTGGGAACAGTTTTTAAATATTACTCTAATTCACTTAAAATGTTAATAGAGCAACAAGCTGTGCATCAATATGCATTTTTGAATGATAATACGTATAAAACTGTAATGATTCATTACAGACTGTCTGTGATCATGAGTGATTTTTCCAGAAAAACAAAACCGTTATGAGGGTTAATAGAAACATATGAAGCAAAATCAGGGACATTCTGTAGAAAAGACAGACAGTTGAAAGGTATGGGTGGCACTCTAAAGGGAGTGTCTAATAACAATATCCCATTCCAGAATTTGGATACATTTCTGAATGCATGGGATTTTAAATAATGCAGTTATGATTTTCTGAATGCTATTATAGCTGGCTATGAACAAGTCACAGCACGCAGAATACTTTAAGAATTAGTTGTTTTAATGACTGAGATAATTAAAACTACATATCCTTAAATTCTTAAACTGAGGCTTCTTCATTTGCATACACTTTAGCATAGTTTGACATTGCAGGAACATCCATAGCACCAACAAGAAAAAGAATTAAAGAAACTGTAACCATAGCCAACTTTCTATCACGAAAATATAAAACACAACATACCTCTCATAAGGTGGAACAAATGGGAAAAAAGTGAAACATTTACTAACAGCTAGGGAGGGAGCTATGGTATGGTTAAAATGTTACTTTATACTTGTTTTACCACATACCCAGTTCTTCATCCATTACAGACTCTTAGAAGAAACAACTCAAGTTGCAAAAGTCCAAGGCTCCAGATGGGCAAGCCAAGCAATGCCCCCACAAAAAAAAGGTAAGAGCAAGCTTGCAACATTATGAATATCATACCATCCATAACACCAGCAAGCAAAGCAAGTGAAGAAACTACAGCCATAGTCAACCTTCCATCTTCAAAATGGAGAATACTACACTATCATGCACAATGTGGAAGAGATGGGTAAAACATGACATATTTGCTAATGAGGAAGAAAGCTCATGTTATAGTTAAATTGTGGACTTTATGTTGTGTCTTTCGGCTTTAACCGGTTAGGGGTCACCACAGCGGAACTCCGGTCTGCTGATGATTGGTAGTTGATTTTTACGTGCCGAGTTACTAGCCCTGACGCACAACCTTCAACGAAGGTACGCTCATTCACGCATGTCTCCACGCAGAAGACGCTCTAGCTGAGAATCGAACCAGACAGCGTCTGACTGTGAGGCGACAACACTACCGCAGCACCACCACTTTTAAAAATATATTTGATACCCCCAGTCTTTCTTTGCTTGCCAGAACAGTCGCTTGTTTGCAACATATAATCCACAACAGTGTGCCATAAAATGCAAAGTTTACAAGGATCAGACCAAAATAATTCTCTGTTTCTTTGTTCAGGAATTCTGGGCAAAGCCAAAATAATTGGGGGAAGATCCCAAAAGGGACAAATTTTAAATACATTTTTTATCTATTTGTTAACCAGGTAAATTCACTTAAGAAGGTGTTCATTTTCTGTGGTGACCTAGGAGTTTTGTCTGAGTGACTTGCTCACATTCACACCATAGGTAGATGGAGGTGGTAGGATTCAAACTCTGAACATTTGCCAAACAGGAAGCAATTCCTTAACAGTTCAGAGCCTTAAGTGCCAGACTGCTATAATTCATTCAAAAGGTTAGCAAACTTGCAACAGGTGCTGCATGGATATGCATTTCCCAAACAAAGTGAGCTATGACTCTCAAATGACTGATTTACCAAAAAAAGCAGTTGTGCAAGGTGTGGCAGTTGGTGTGGAGGATTAAGCTCTGAGGCTCTGCTCCTGCTCTACACCAGGATAACCATCTACAGTCCTTAAAACTCAAATCTACTTTCGACCCCTTATCAGTGAAAACATTCCTATCAAATCTCTCTTAGTATCTCTATAAGCACTTTATTTTCTTCATCTTTCCCTTAACTCTTCTTAAACTCTAATATATCCACATAAAAAAGACATCTGTCTGGAGTGTTTCTATCCAGGCCTCCAGTGAAAATGGCCTCTGCCCCAGTCGGACTTTCCTGGTTAACAAATGAGAAATTAATTAATTAATAAATAAATAAACAAGCAAATAAATAAATAAATAACCTCACCCCTGTGCTTTATACAGCAATGGAAACTCTATATGACAACCTCCATCTGTCTCTAGTGTATATTTAGCCTAACTTTATCTAGCATGGTCTTATTGTTTTATTACATTCTCCCAATACTTAGGCATCATGTCAGTCTTCACTAGTATATCTGAAACTAAACACCCCCATAACAATCTTAGACTGTCATGTCAACAACTTATTTCATTCTATCATACCTACCATGTTGCCTCTCAGTTAGGTAAATATTTGACTCTATGTATCCAGTTTAGCTGCACTTTTGTAAATATTTGTCTCTAAGTATTAGTGTTTCAGATGTAGTTTTGTAGTTTCTGTTAGGAATGTATTTTTTTATGTATTGCAAAGTGAAATGTGATGTATACCTGGAGCCTTTCTCCCCAGGCCTCTGCTGAAAATGGATGCGTACTCAGGCAGACTACCCCAGTAAACAAATGTCAAATAAAATAAAAATAAATACATAAATAAATAAGGCTCCAAACTTTTAACAAGCTGCCTCAGAGGTACATGGTTTGATTCTTATTTCTTCCTCCAACTGTGTGACGATGATCAAGTCACTTAACCAGAAACCCCTTACCAGGAAGCATTCTACACATACTCTTAGCTGTTGCTAAATATCATAAAAGGCATCCCTCTAACTGTTGCTTAAAAATCTAATAAAACATCTCCCAATTGTTTGTCAGTCTTGACTGACATTATAGTAAAAGACATCCTGGAGTACTTCTCCCAACTGCTGATTAAAAATACAGTAAAATATATCTCAGAGTCTTTTCAAAAGAACTGTGCTCTCCTTTGATGTAACATCACTTATGTAAGATGTACTAATGGTAAAACGCTTGGAACAGTATTCAGAAGCTTGGCCCTACTGCTAGGTGAATGCGAGATTTACATGGAAGGCTTCAAAGGAGCAATTACATATGTCTCATTGTGACAGAAACTCACTTCATGAGAGTCTGAATTCTACTGAGATGCTTTGTTCAGGAATGTATATATCTTTTAAGCCATAATTGTTAAATATTAGACTAAGTTGCACTGGCAGTGAAGAGATGGGAACAGTGCAACTCGAAAATCATTAGATAGCAAACTGGCTCACAAAGATAGCACCGGAAATTAGGGTGGGCTGCTCTACGTCCTCCAAAAGACCTGTCACTAACAGTGTACCCCAAGGTTCAGTTATCGGGCCACTCCTTTTTGGCATTTACTTCTCAGAGGTCAAAGCTACTGTTAGGTATTTATGGCTAATGGCTTGGTGCCATCATAAACTCCACAAAGGGTACCAGGATTCTCCATACCAATAGCTGGCATGAATACCATCGACTAAAGCTGAACAGGAAATGTATAATGGTGTTCTTGGCATCAAAGAAGTTCCTTATAACTATCACATTAATAACACCCCCCTGAAAATTGATTCAGAAGTTAGGGACCTGGATACCTACATGAACAATGGACTTTCCTTCTATCATCTCATATCCACTACTGTAAGAAAGTGCTTTTTCACTGCATAGCTTATTACTAAGTGTAAGGTGTTCAGGTCCAGGAATGTGATCATTCCATGGCATTCAGCATTCATCAAACCAGTCTCAGAATATAATGTCCCCTTTGTTATATACTTCTTCAAATATTTGATATTTGAATGCTCACAGTGCTTTCTTACTGTAAACATTAAGGGCTTACATCATAAAAAACATTCAGACCATCTCAAAGCCTTGTCCCTCTTCTTTGTGTTATACAAGCTACTAAAGGCTGATCTCTGCCTCAAATACAGAGCCTCAACAGACTCTATCCTGTCAGACCTTCTGTACATTTGCAATAATAGTGGGAGCATAAACACCTGTTCAAGAGATCTAAATATCTTGCTGGAGAGATAAATATGTATCTGTCAGAACACTACTTCTTTGGAATAGTCTTTCTCTCCACATCAATCAAAGTACTTCTTTTATACTATTAAAATGTAATATGGATGAATCACAAATTCACTCCTGGTTTACATGCAAATGTTCTACTCATATCTGGATTATTCATGCTTAAAATATAACAGCAAAAACCTCACAAAATGTATGACTAGGCTTCTAAAGATACTATTGGATCAATAGTCTAATAAGTACTGATGAAGCTATAAACCTATGAAAGAGTCAACCACGCTTGTGTGCCTGAGTCAGAAGTGATAAACATGCTTGCATGTATTCAGTCAGACAAGAAACTTTAGGTATTCCAGATAATAGGGCACTGAGGAGGGGGGGGTACACATGTTCACATTTGAGGCACATGCCCCCTTGTGTCCTCCTTTAGTGCCATCTATGATAAGGGATTATCCTTGGCTTTAGAAGCTAATTTAAGTTCATGATTTGCCTTACAAGCCCTTATAATAGCTTTTAGTTCATTACTGATATCCTTGGTTTATTGATCAATATGAAAATTTGTGGATCTGTTGCATGATTTAATATTTGTTTCCCTTGTTATAGAGTTTATTTAAACTGGTAGATCACCAGGATGTTTTTTTCTTAAACTTCTCGTTACATTTGGCTCTAGCATGGATGGCCAAGTCCAGGCAATTATCTGTGGAAATATAACTGCCACATATAAAAGCAATTTTATCAGTGTCATATCTGGTGATATTACAAGTACATTTGGATAGCTCATTATAGAGATTGTGGAGGTTTGTCATTACTGACTGCCAGAGTTTTAGAGATTTTGAAAGAGAAGGTTTCACGTTTATGGTCAGGTTTAACCAGGGATGGAGAAACTAGGAGAGTGATACATGCAGTGGCTATATTAGTTAAGACCAGGACAAGAATAGTCTGTCTTCTAGTTAGTTAACTGTCTCTTCTAAAGAATTATTATTTATTAAGTCATAGAATCTCTGTGCATATCCAACGTTTGATGTATAGATGTTCCAGTTTACTGAGTAGTAGTTAAAATCTTCCATTTCAAAGGCATTTTCATAACAGATAGTGCCTCAAGTGCCAGTAGAATATTAAGTGATCATCAGGGAAAATGGAGGGTGTCCTACAATAGGCTGTAAGGTAATAGTTCTTCTTGTTTAGTTTAAGTTAGAGTTTAATAAGGTCATTTTGTGAGTCTCTGGAAATATCAAACAAAACACTTTATACCTCTGGAGTGTAAACTAAACATGTCCATAAGTGATGTAGTCCAAATATTGAAACAACACTACAATTTCCAACAGGCTTGAAAATATGGTAGGTGCAAAATCTTGGGAATATTATTATTCCCAAACGTGTTTTTTACTAAAATTCTATATAATATTTTCCCATGGCCTTAGAACTTGTTCTTTTTGTTCTATGTCCAAAATGTATATGTCTTCAAACATATTGGGCCGGATTCATGAAGGCTTGCACGGAGTCTAAGAATAGAGTAAGACTCCAAACATCCAATATGTCTGCCGAGCGATCCAGCAACAGCCGGCAGGGGCGTGCATGAGAGCTCCTAAAACTACTCTTGCACGGACAGTGTTATGTTATGCAAATGACCTCATTTGCTGCTGAAAGCTATGCAAATGACGTAAATTTGCGATCCAGGAAACACTAACCTGTCCGAGTAAGAGTAGAGTTATTTGCAGAAATGTACTCCATTGGTAACGGAGTACAGTTCTGCAAATAGCAAAACGGAGCTATGATAGCGCCAAATAAAGGATGCATCCAGTTGAGGAAGCATGCCAATGGCCAAATGTAAGGCCATTGACATTTTAATCTGTTGCAAAATATTAAAAATAATTTTTTTTCCCTGATCGCCAATGTTTAAGCATAGCGCAGCGCCGCGCAAACGTGCAGTGCTATAAAAACAAAAAAGCCAAAAATAGGCATTTTATTAAAAACATTCCTCTGCCATGCAGGTGAATGGCAGGCTGAAGACAACATGGCTACTGAGTAGTGGTTGTTAAGGGGAAGCTCAGTTTGAGAGATGTAACCAAGCATTAGTAGGCAATCCTATGCAAATGAGGATAAGGATAGTGAATCCCAATTTTCCCTGCCATGTGAACCATGTCCCTAGAGTGTAAGTGTAGGATTAGGGAAGTAGTAGAGTAGAAGATAGGTGACATCATGAGGGGGTATGTATCAAAGACTGTAATCTTATTGGAGCAGAGTGGCATGTGTTTGCTGTGAGTTACTCAGGACTGGAAGAGGCGTGTCTACAGTTGTCTTAACTGAAACCCAGAAACCGAAGGTGTATGCCGTGGATATCACTAAAGTTTCTTGCAAAGATGCTTACACTGTGTGCGCACGTGTGAGTGCCTGTAAACCCGTCTAAGCCTGTGTGCACGTGTGTGCACCCGTGTAAGCCTGTGTAAGGCTGTCTAAGCCTGTGTGCGTGCATGTGCACCCGCCTAAACCTGTGTAAGCCTGTGTAAGCCTGTGTGCATGCGTGTGCACTCGTGTGCACATATTTGCACTTGTTTGCATGGCACTGCCCCCTGTGGAAACAGAAAGGGAAAAGGAAGGAAAATAAGTAGTAGGAAGTTAACCAAGGAGAACTAGCAGAGCTGCCAGGTGAAATCAATCAGAATCAGCCAATTACACAGGCAGTACACTAGCCCAGCCCAGCCCAGCACTTAAAACTCTGCAAACAACATTCCCCAATGTTTTTCTCAGAAACACTGCAACACTGCAGTCTGCAAAGAGAAGTGAAAACTTAAAAAGCTTAACAGACAAAAAAATGTTAGGGGCTGCCATTGCTATTATAAGGCAACATGTGCAAGATGCTCAGGGTGGTGCCAATGCAAATGCTGCTGAGCAACCCACAGTGAGGAGACGGAGAAGAGTGTACAGACCCAGGGTAACCTACCAGGGGCTACATGAGCTGGAGATAGTGGAGCGCTATAGAGTGGACAGAGATCTGCTGCAGCAAATTGTTGAGCTGTGCAGGCCATGCCTCACACACAGAACCAACAGAGGGGAACCCATCCCAGTGGAAACCAAGGTATGTGTTGGCCTAAGAATACTAGCAAAAGGTACCTTCCGGAGACCAACTGGTGATATGATGAGGATTTCACAGGCATCAGCATCCAGGGTACTGCACCAGTTCCTAAATGCCATGTCAGCACATGTCGGTGATCATGTATATTTCCCCAATTCCCGTGAGGTATTGGCCAGCAATATGCGTCTCTTCCAGCAAATAGCGGAATACCCTGAGGTAGTGGGTGCAATTGACTGTACGTACATACACATCAAATCACCAGCTGGTGAGCGGGGTAGGGCCTACATCAACCACAAGGGCTTCCACTCCATCAACTGCCAGGTCATGTGCGATGCCCAGAGCATAATACTGAATGTGTGTGCTGGCTGCCCTGGAAGCTACCATGATTCCCATATCTGGCATCTGACGCAGCTGTACCAGACATTTGCCAATGGGGACATCCCTGATGGTCACCTAGTGGGGGATGCTGGATACGCACTGGAGCCATGGCTGATGACACCCATCAGAAATGCACACACACCTGAATAAGAACTCCATAATGAGGCACACGCAGAAACACAAAATGTAATTGAGCGTGTGTTTGGGATGCTCAAGTCACGGTTCCGGTGCCTGGACACAACTGGTGGAGCCTTGCAGTACTCACCAACTGCATGTACCCAAATTGTCATGGTATGTGCCATGCTACACAATATGATCCTGTGAAAACAACTGCAGCAGGAACAGCATGAGGCAGGGCCAAACAGCCCCCCATCATTGCCAAGGCCTGCACAGGCACAGCATGACTCGGGGGAGGAACAACCTGAGCCTGCCCCAGAAGGCAGAAGGAGGCATGCCCAGTATGCCTTGGCCTTGGCAAAGAGGCAACACATAGCACATACACTGGCTCAGTAGGAACCCTGGAAATTATACCTCTCTCTGACTCGCACATAAAATAAAAGGGATGTCTAACTTGACACTACCTGTTTCCACACATGTATAGGGAGTGTGTTATGTGCATCCAACATAGGCAGTCCTGCAGCACCACCTGAGGCATGATTGCCATGTTTTAAGCAATATAAAGCAGTGCTAAGCAGCTTTTACCACTATTTAGTATATGTAAACAAAATTGCCTGCGCTAAGTAGCGCAACGTCGGGCAACATTTTGCAATGCTGGGCAAGGTCGGGCAAAGTCAGGTAAACATGCTCATATCTGCTTTACTGTTCTTTAAGCAGTCTGGTCTGCCCAGCATGACAATAAAAAGCAGTGACAGGGTTCGAACCCAGGATACTATGCACTATAGTCACAGTACTGAACCACTAACCCATGACAGCATTTCACTGGCCCAGCCACAGCAGGACAATTGTACACTAATGCAAACACAAAGAAATGCTGTAGCATGGCCCTAAAGAGGAATATGGGTAACCTCCCCCACAAGCCTATGCAGGCAGAGAACAGCAGTCCAGGTAATGTGATGTGGGTTGGGTAGGCTATGAAGTCACAATCTAATATACGTGACAGTGGACGCTAAGATCTGTAGTACAGTAGTATGCCTCAAGCCAGTACGATAGGCAACAGTACAGACTGAAATGGAGTACCTTACATAGCAGTGCAGGCCTAGCAAATGTGTATAAGTGTCAGGTGAACCCCTCATCCTATGTACACCTACAGTAACAATCAGGTGTGCCTCCGGGTAGAAAGGTACAAAGAATAGCTGTCCCCCCTGTATGTAGAAATGTTGATAAGTCTATGCAAAGTGTCTCGTGGAAGCCCTGCAGGCACAGCATGGTCCCTGTTGATTTATGACACAAAGGTGAGCCCCTGCTGTAAAAATACAATTTGATTTTCCACACATTTTCCACACACATATAGTATAAATGTCTACAGCAGCCGTGCTCACACACTTCAACAAATGTAGTGGATTTCATTCAGCATCACACTGAAAGGTCATACTGGGCATGCTCACAAACTTAAATAAATGAAGCAAATATCAGGCAACAACATACTGAAAGGTCACACTGGGCATGCTCACACAGGGTAAATATGGAGGTGATAATAAGGGATCTATGGACAAATGTGGTTAGTCATCTCTACTTCCAGAAACACATTCACAAAGTGCTCAGAAAATCATGCTATGTGTTCACACAACCTGCCAAGGTCTGTGGATGTAGGTCAAATGAGGTTCCCTCTACTCATCAGTCATCAGACCCACCAAAGAGTACCACAACACACTTGTGATGAATCCGACTAGGCACCATCAGCAGCTGGAAAGAGCACTGAAGTACCTCAACAAGAGGATTACTGACCTCAAACAGTTGCCCCATGCAACAAGACTGAATTTAACCCAATCTGTACTCTGTTGCATACTGTCTACTCAGGAGTTCTCTGCACAACAGACAGGTCCATGTCATGGCAACACTCAGATCTGTTCTGAGTTACAGCTCAATGGCACTAAATATACAGACCCAACTGATATTGCCAAGATCCCGGCAGATAGGATCAGCGTTAACTTTACTCCCCTCTCACCCATGAAAGAGCACATCACTATAATGGAAGACTGCAAAGTTGCTGTCATCATGGCTGCACAGGTAAAAAACACTCTCCAAAGCCAGTATCACAGCAGCCATGGGACCAGATAACCTCCCAGGCTGTGTTCTACACAAACCACAGAATGAACAGGCACCACACTGACGTACCATGTTCAGCCATAGCCACACCTCAGGCTTTGTGCCAGCTGAATGGTGCACAGTGACGGTTATCCCACTACACAAGAGTGGAGACACCGCAGACCCCAGGAACTAGCACCCCAGTAGCCTGATGAGCCTGCCCTTTAAGGCCAAGGAATGTATCATCATACAACTTATAAAAAATGCAGTTGTAATCCCAAACTCTGGACCGCAACCATGTTGGGTTTGTAAAATGCAGATCATTTCTCCTAAACCTGATAGATGACATTGAAGCAGTCACCAGAACCGTAGACAAGGGTAAGGTGGTTGGCACAGCATATGCAGATCATGCCACGGCTAACAACACCACCCTATACTCTGTAAATATAGATAAACCCACTAAACGATGTATAAATTGCTATGTCACAAGATGGGTTGCCAACAGGCTTACTGACAGAACACACGCTGTGAAAGTAGCAGACTCCATGTATGACTTTGGACCAGTGACGAGTGCAGTACCACAGGGTCTAGTCCTGGGTCTTGTCCTGTTTAGTATCTACTTCCCTGAAGTAAACTTTAACGTGGAATGTCTGTGGCTACTGAAGTTTGCAGATGACTGCAAACTAGGAGCCATAATTGTAAACACTAAAGATGTGGACATCCTACAAAAGGGCCTCACTGAGACAGATGGTTGTTGTCAAAGCCATGTGCTCAAGCTCAATGCCAAAATGTGCATTGTCATCCCCTTTGTTAAAAACTCTGTAGCCATGAACTACAACATAGGCGGTAGTATACTTAACACTGAAAGTGTGACAAGAGACCTTGGGTCACAGGTGGACAGTGGACACAGCTGTGATAATCACATCCCCACAGTAGTCAGGAAATCCTCCTAAGTGGCACACCTCATCACAAAAGGTGTCTCATGCAGAATAGAAGAGGACATTGTTCCCCTCTACTCATCACTCACTAGAACCATAATAGAGTACAACGCCCCTTTTTCTATGTACCTCACAAGGCAACTACAACAACTGGAAAGCTTGCAGCAATACCTCACAAAGAGCATTAGCGGCCTGAAATACATGCCATACACAGACCATCTTAAAATTCTCCAGCCGTACTCCCTTGCATATCACCTACTCAGAGGTGTTCTCTGCCTAACATACAAAGCTATGTCAAACACAGAGCTGTTGGACATGCTCCATGTAAAACACTCACATTCCCTCTGATCTTCAGACCCAAAACCACGAGTGAAATACCAAAGGAAGGGGTGTATCCATTTACCTTATGGATACCCACACCTATAGGTTAGTGGCACAGCATGAGGCCTTGGAGACCATGCAAGTGCAACTAAAATTGGGCAAAGCTGCTTTTCAGATTGTAGCCTGCTACAGATCACCTACCTTGTCTCAGGAACCTCACTCAGTAGTCCTGAGAACAGTGGAAAATACAAAGGTCCTATCAAACACCATTATATGAGGAGATTACAACTACCCAAACATTGAGTGGGAGAATTACTCGTGTACAACGTCCTTTGCCCAATGTTTCCTAGAGTTTAAAAACTCTAACACCCTGGGACACCTGGTCACCATGCCCACTAGAGGTGAGAACGTACTGGACTTGATCATCACCAACATGGGGTACCAGTGTACCACAACAGAGATAAACTCCTCGCTCGTGATATCAGCTCATAAAGTAATCACACTGGACATCCACCCCCCCCCCAGTCAATGAAACCACTGTGAAGACATTTTCAAAAGCAAACTGCACACTTCCCAAGACCAAAGTGGAAAGATCCAAAGCCCCCTTGCTATAGGATAATGCCATACAATCTGCCGAATAATTTACAAGTGGATCCTATGAGCATCTACAGGGATGCATTGATCGAGACATCCCACATAAAACCAAGATGGACTCCTCCAAAAATAAGAAACCAATCTGGTGGTTGTTGCCCATAGATAAGCTAGACAACAGCAGGAGGAAACAACACATGATAGAGCAAACTTCACAAAAGGAAAGACATCACTGATCATTATTAGAAAGAAACAATGATCGCTCATAAAATAATCCAAGGCAAGTTTCTAAAGTCAAATTGCCAAGGAATGTAAGAATAACAACCACAAAGCCTTCATTAGCTATACCAAACATGTAGGTGGCAACTTCCAAATATGCTGTCAGCTACTGAAAAATGGCAAGAAATACACTGAACCAACTTACATTGCCCACATCCTGGGGGACAGGTTCAGTGCAAACTCCCCCTCATCACCCCAAAAGGGCCTGTGTCCATCCCAGAAGAATGCAGAGCCCCAGACTTCATGGACATGCAGGTAAAGACAGCCCTTTCCAAAGCTAAGAACACAGCATCAATGGGACTGGATGGTGTCCCAGGCTGCATCTTACACCAGCCCCAAAAGGAACTGCACCCTCACCTACATTCACTGTCCAGACTCAATCGTACCACAGGCTATGTACCCAAAGAATAGCATACACCAACAGTCACCCGGCTCCACAAAGGGGATGCCACAACAGAACCTGGAAACCATTGCCCTATAGGTCTACTCAGCTTGGTCTGCAAAATTATGGAGCAAATTATCATGGAACTCATAAACAGAGACATTGGGGACCTCAAGACACTGGACTCTATCCAACTTGGCCTTGTTAAAGGCAGATCCTGCCTCCTAAACCTAGCTGACTTATTTGAAACAGTTACCAAGGACATAGATGGAGGTGAAAGTAGTCCACACAGCCCACCTGCACCTCTCTAATGACTTTCTACACCATTCCCTACTCTGTCATCATGGACAAGCTTACCAGCTTGAACATTAACAGCTATGTCACAGGATGGGTGGCCAAGTGGCTCACAGATCAAACACACATGTTCAGGGTTGTGGGTGCCATGTCCGACTATAAACCAGTCACAAAAGGCATCACACAGGTCTTGGTCCTGGGACCCCACCTGTTCAGTAGATACTGCTCAGAGGTACAGGCAAGCACGGGAGGAGTATAGCTGAACAGGTTTGCAGATGACTGCTAACTGTGGTCCATAATCAGCTCTATGGCTGACACAGACATCCTCCAGAAGGGTCTTACAGAGACAGATATCTGGTGTCAAAACAATGCCCTCAAGCAGAATGCCAAAGAATGCATAGTCATCCCCTTTGGATAAAGCAAAGTGCACACAAATTACCACATAGATGGTAATCTGGTATGTATGGAGAAAGTCATTATGGCCCTGGGGACACAGGTAGATAGTAAACTCTCCTTTGATGATCACATGGCCAAAGTGTTTAGACATTCCTTCTATGTAGCCTACCTAATGTCACCTAATGTAACCCACTTTGTCTAGTCTGATGATGTCACCATCCTACAAATATACCTGTGGAAAGGCAAACTCATAGTAATGTGTATAGCATGTCGTGTAAATGCGTACTCCTGTATTATCATGAAGTAGTTAGGTAGGGGGTTGAATCCTACACTTGATAAGTGTGTGCGTTCATGTGTGATCTCCTTGGAGCAGAGCAACCTTTTTGGAGAGTAGTAAAACACCTTAAAAGTGGTATACAAATCTTTCTCAAGGCTGATGATGTCACCATCCTACAAATATACCTGTGGAAAAGAAAAGTCACAGTAATGTGTATAGCATGTTGTGTTAATGCATACTCCTCTAGTATCATGAATTAGTTAAGTACACTTGACAAGTGTGTGTGTGATTTCCTTGGAGAAGATCAACCTTTTTGGAGAGTAGTAAAACACCTTAAAAGTAGTATACTAATCTTTGTCAAGTCTGATGATATCACCATCCTACAAATATAAATGTGGAAAAAATAGCTCACAGTAATGTGTATAGCGCGTTGTGTTAATGCGTACTCCTCTAGTATCATGAAGTAGTTAGGTAGGGTTTTGAAGCCTGCACTTGGTGAGTGTGTGTGACACTGTTGATCAATGTGTTGTGTGTTTTGCTTTTACTACTGTATGACATACCAGTATGGCAACAGTATGTACATTGCACATGTAATGGTAGCTGTGTAGCAAATACATATACATACATGTGACCTCAATTATTTCATAGGTGGGAACCCTGCTTTCTCCATGAACACATCTATCATCTTTCAGTCACCATACACGTTGTTCCCTGATGACAATAAAACGTAACCACCACTTCAAATAGATTATTCCAGATTACAGAACACAACGTACACTTCTGAATGCACTATAAAGCTTTAATTCCAAAGTAGAGTGAGCGCTTTCGCCAACAGGCTTCTTCAGACTCTTAGTATATACAAACAAAATTTCAACTGGTTTAAAAAGCCCACCATAAAATCCCATTGGTTACAAATCTACCACTTTAAAATTTAAAGTGATACTTACATCACGTACTGTGATGTTACAGATACAGTATTTGAACAACATTAAAATAATCATACACTCATAAAACTTACATAAAATAAAAACCCTATACAAGAGTATGAATGCATGATAGAACTAACTGTTTAAAAGACTAATAATCATCAAAAATATGTTATACGATCCAAAAGCATCTAAATGCAAGAAACATGTTAAATAGTAAGACATTTAGTGCTTAATGTACAGGGGCTCTCAGTAGCTACATGGTGTAAGTACAAACTTCCATGATGTAAACAACTCATAAGAACAACTTGCCAAGGTATAGTGTTGACCTATTACCAAACAACTACAATTTATACACAATGTATACACCTATAACTAACAAAAATAGTATATAAGGGGAGCGGGGAGAATGAGGTGGGTGAAAAAGGATGTGCATATTGTGTAACAGCAAAATATATAGGCCCATAATGTAATACCATACATAAAGAACCATCATAATAAAAAAATCTCATAAGAATTACTCACTGGGGTCAAAAACTGGTTTAACCAGCTTATGCCTAAACCATTAATTTAAAACCAAAATCCTAATGCTGTGAGTTGTGTCATTAAGTCATAAATATCTTAATCACTTCACTCTGCGTAATCTCCTACTCTTAAGGAAAGGTTTAATCTGTACCTTATCATTAAGACCTGGAGGTACATCTGCTCTCCATCTAATAATCCACCTAGTCTCACACTCTAGTGTTCTATTAATAAGATCACCTCCTCTGAAACCTTGTGTAAGACTCTGGAGGACAAAGAATTTAAAGGTATGATGTATTCCTACTGTTTTACAGTGTCTAGCTAAAGCATTAACATCTGAGCCTATTCTAATCTGATAGTTATGTTCCCTAATACGTTCTTTAAGTGCGATTCGTCTTCCCTATATAATAAGCAGGGCATAAACTACAGGTGGCAACATAAACTATATTCTTACTTATACAATTGGTGTTAGTGTGAAAATTAAATATCTGTCCTGTGATAGGATGTTTAAAAGTAGTACTTATATTGATGAAGGAGCATTGATTACATTTACCGCAAGGTACTGTGTTCCCAGTTGTACATAACTCATTCTGCTTATTAGTAACATATCTCGGCCTACAAAGTAAACTCTTCAAATTAGGGTGGTTTTTATATGTAACACGTGGTTTAGGGCCCACAACCTTACTCACCTCCCTATCAGACATTAAAATATCCCAGTGTTTCTGCATAAGTCCTTTAACTTCCAAACTTGTTCTACTGAAAGATAAGTTGGCCCTCACCTCAGTGTTTGGTGGTACAATAGTCTTCGGATGTTCCAACTGCTCCATAAAGTATGGTCTAGCGCTGCTAGTCCTCAAAGAATCCACTGCCATAATTGTTTCGTTAATGTCTCTTTCACAGTAGCCCCTCTCTGAAAATCTGTCCCTAAGCTCTTGTACTCCTATTTCATAACACTCTTCATTGGGGTTGAGTCTGGATACTCTCATAAACTGTCCTTTTAGGACGTTGTTAAAGACATAAATGGGATGCATGCTTTGTCTATGAAGTAGGTTATTCCTATAACACCCTTTTCTATGTATTGAAGTGTTCAACATGCCATTAGAAAGTTTACATACCTCAACATCCAAAAAAGAAATATTATTACTAGAGAAATTCATGGTAAATTTCAAAAACTCTGTAGTTGTATTGAGATATGTGACGAAACTTCTAAGTGATCTCTCATCTCCCAGCCACACAAAAAAGAGGTCATCAACAAATCTGCAGTACATGCCTACATGTTCCTTAAAGTAAGCATTATCATAGACATATTTGTCCTCCCATCTAGCCATAACAAGGTTGGCGTAGCTATTGGCACAAGACGTGCCCATAGCTACGCCATCCCTCTGTAAATAAATGTCTTCACCAAATGCAAAAACATTATTAGTCAGAATAGTCTCAAGTAACAAGGTAATTAACTCAACCTTCTTGATAGAAAAAGTGGAATGTACTCTTAGATATTCTGTAATAAAATTAATACTTATTTCATTGGGGATAACCGTGAAAAGACTAATAACATCTAAGGTCACTAAAAAGAATTGTTGGTCATTTCTCAAATTTCGTGTATAAGTATATAAATCCAATAAAAATTGCTTACTATCCTTAAGTATTCTCTTATTCTCATCTACTAAGGGTCTCAGTAAACTTTCTGTATAAATAGAAAGAGGTTCAGTGACCCATCCCTGACCTGCCACTATAGGTCTCATGGGTGGGTCAATATTACTTTTATGAATCTTCGGTAACCCCTGAATGACAGGGATAATCGGGTCCTTAACTTTGAAAAAATCATAAAGTTCTTTAGTAATGTCTGAGGACATGATAAGGTCATCTAAGGTATAGTACACACTAAACACCTTATCTACCAGTATGTCATGATTTATTCTTAGATAAAATTGATTATCATTTAACATTTGTTTCATCTTAACATTGTAATAAGTAGTGTCCATCAGGACAACTGGCCCGCCTTTATCAGCTGGTCTAATTACTATTGACCCATCATGCTTGAGATCATTCAAAGCTTTCCTTTGATTGTAATTTAAATTCCGTCCATGTTTTGTTACCCTCTTGTTTTGAAAACACTTATATATATCATTCTCCAAGACCTTTCCAAATACTTCAATTGTAGGATGTAACTGTGGAATATATAAACTATTTGCACGGAACTTAGTGGACCCTGTACTATCATTCTGCTGTCCATAATCCAACCTTAATTGCATGTTTCTAATGAAAAGTTTGGTGTCTATAATAGTATCAACCAAGTCACTGTTCTTGGTGGGAATAAAGCTGAGCCCTTTATTTAGGACCTGTTCCTCAAATTTATTCAACGTTCTATTTGACAGATTAATAATTAATGGTTTGGTCTCTCCCACATTTTCTTCAACGTGGGACCCTGTTGCTCTTCTGTGGACCCCTTCCTCTTCTGCCTCCCTCTGCTGACCGAACGTCTCCTCTCCAAAAAACGATCTTGTGCTATCGGGAGCGGGGCAGGTAATTTATTGTTATGGAAAGTTGTGCTGTTCACTTTCGGTCTAACTACTGTGGCACCTTGTGGTGATTTACTACTAGTCATATTAAATGTATTTCCCACCATATTACTTAACACACTAGGGGTAGCTAATTCACTATCAATTGATGTAGTGGCTAACCCTTCTCCCACCCTGGTATTGTTCATCTGTTCCATATCCTGTGTATCTGCTACTATATTCATGGCTGTATTGCTATCCTGCTTACTACCATCGTACTTGCTGTTAATAGACGTTCTATTAGGTTCTCGTGTCTCACTACTAGTAGCTATCCCCACAGCGCTAACGACAGACAAAGCACTGTGCGTTTGCTCACAAACATGATTTCTTGCATTTGTGTTGGTAGAACCTTGCGGTTCAGTGAAACCATTAACGCCCTGTTGGCGCATAGTCCTGTCCCTCGGCCAAGTAAAAACATAATTATTTCTAAAATCGCGTGTATCCCTTGTTATTTTGATCTTTTTTTTGATCAAATAACCATTTCTCCAGAAGCATAACATCTTCCAACACTCTTTCCAGTCTTATGACATTACCATTTTCAACATATTTGGTCTTAAAGTCACTAAACATTTTATTAACTGAGAGTCTCAATTTGTCCTCTTCTGGCGTATGATATTCAACAAGCAGCTTCATATAGTTGAAGCTAAGCTCTAGGTTGAGCTGTTGCCAGCGATATAAAAGCTCCGGAAACTGATTTCCTGACGTGGGCATCTTTAAAATACGAAGCCCACGTGGTATAATTCTCTTAGATAAGCAAGCCTCAAAATATTGTCTTTGTACTTGCAACCTTTTTAGTTTAATAAAGGCAGTCTCTAATTCTTGCAAGTCTCTAGTAACATGAAAGTTACTTACATCGCTGTCAATGTCCGTGTTCCCTTCAACTATCGGTTCAAAATCCATTAACAAGTTGTCCTCACCAGTCACACACACTTGAAAACGTTCCGTAAATCTCATAGCTCGCTCCACCACTGGCGGAACGTAAGGTAATTCAATATTTGAGATGTTCTCGTTCGCCATCCTCCTCGGTTGCTGCGCTGACAAAAATAAAACGTAACAACAATCCAAATGCAGAGTAGCACCCCAGCGGAGACGGGAACAAACGTGATCAATATGTAATAAAATCGTTCAGTCACCATACACGTTGTTCCCTGATGACAATAAAACGTGACCACCACTTCAAATAGATTATTCCAGATTACAGAACACAACGTACACTTCTGAATGCACTATAAAGCTTTAATTCCAAAGTAGAGTGAGCGCTTTCGCCAACAGGCTTCTTCAGACTCTTAGTATATACAAACAAAATTTCAACTGGTTTAAAAAGCCCACCATAAAATCCCATTGGTTACAAATCTACCACTTTAAAATTTAAAGTGATACTTACATCACGTACTGTGATGTTACAGATACAGTATTTGAACAACATTAAAATAATCATACACTCATAAAACTTACATAAAATAAAAACCCTATACAAGAGTATGAATGCATGATAGAACTAACTGTTTAAAAGACTAATAATCATCAAAAATATGTTATACGATCCAAAAGCATCTAAATGCAAGAAACATGTTAAATAGTAAGACATTTAGTGCTTAATATACAGGGGCTCTCAGTAGCTACATGGTGTAAGTACAAACTTCCATGATATAAACAACTCATAAGAACAACTTGCCAAGGTATAGTGTTGACCTATTACCAAACAACTACAATTTATACACAATCTATACACCTATAACTAACAAAAATAGTATATAAGGGGAGCGGGGAGAATGAGGTGGGTGAAAAAGGATGTGCATATTGTGTAACAGCAAAATATATAGGCCCATAATGTAATACCATACATAAAGAACCATCATAATAAAAAATCTCATAAGAATTACTCACTGGGGTCAAAAACTGGTTTAACCAGCTTATGCCTAAACCATTAATTTAAAACCAAAATCCTAATGCTGTGAGTTGTGTCATTAAGTCATAAATATCTTAATCACTTCACTCTGCGTATGGAGAGTTGGAGCAGTTGGAACATCCGAAGACTATTGTACCACCAAACACTGAGGTGAGGGCGAACTTATCTTTCAGTAGAACAAGTTTGGAAGTTAAAGGACTTATGCAGAAACACTGGGATATTTTAATGTCTGATAGGGAGGTGAGTAAGGTTGTGGGCCCTAAACCACGTGTTACATATAAAAACCACCCTAATTTGAAGAGTTTACTTTGTAGGCCAAGATATGTTACTAATAAGCAGAATGAGTTATGTACAACTGGGAACACAGTACCTTGCGGTAAATGTAATCAATGCTCCTTCATCAATATAAGTACTACTTTTAAACATCCTATCACAGGACAGATATTTAATTTTCACACTAACACCAATTGTATAAGTAAGAATATAGTTTATGTTGCCACCTGTAGTTTATGCCCTGCTTATTATATAGGGAAGACGAATCGTACCCTTAAAGAACGTATTAGGGAACATAACTATCAGATTAGAATAGGCTCAGATGTTAATGCTTTAGCTAGACACTGTAAAACAGTAGGAATACATCATACCTTTAAATTCTTTGTCCTCCAGAGTCTTACACAAGGTTTCAGAGGAGGTGATCTTATTAATAGAACACTAGAGTGTGAGACTAGGTGGATTATTAGATGGAGAGCAGATGTACCTCCAGGTCTTAATGATAAGGTACAGATTAAACCTTTCCTTAAGAGTAGGAGATTACACAGAGTGAAGTGATTAAGATATTTATGACTTAATGACACAACTCACAGCATTAGGATTTTGGTTTTAAATTAATGGTTTAGGCATAAGCTGGTTAAACCAGTTTTTGACCCCAGTGAGCAATTCTTATGAGATTTTTTATTATGATGGTTCTTTATGTATGGTATTACATTATGGGCCTATATATTTTGCTGTTACACAATATGCACATCCTTTTTCACCCACCTCATTCTCCCCGCTCCCCTTATATACTATTTTTGTTAGTTATAGGTGTATAGATTGTGTATAAATTGTAGTTGTTTGGTAATAGGTCAACACTATACCTTGGCAAGTTGTTCTTATGAGTTGTTTATATCATGGAAGTTTGTACTTACACCATGTAGCTACTGAGAGCCCCTGTACATTAAGCACTAAATGTCTTACTATTTAACATGTTTCTTGCATTTAGATGCTTTTGGATCGTATAACATATTTTTGATGATTATTAGTCTTTTAAACAGTTAGTTCTATCATGCATTCATACTCTTGTATAGGGTTTTTATTTTATGTAAGTTTTATGAGTGTATGATTATTTTAATGTTGTTCAAATACTGTATCTGTAACATCACAGTACGTGATGTAAGTATCACTTTAAATTTTAAAGTGGTAGATTTGTAACCAATGGGATTTTATGGTGGGCTTTTTAAACCAGTTGAAATTTTGTTTGTATATACTAAGAGTCTGAAGAAGCCTGTTGGCGAAAGCGCTCACTCTACTTTGGAATTAAAGCTTTATAGTGCATTCAGAAGTGTACATTGTGTTCTGTAATCTGGAATAATCTATTTGAAGTGGTGGTCACGTTTTATTGTCATCAGGGAACAACGTGTATGGTGACTGAACGATTTTATTACATATTGATCACGTTTGTTCCTGTCTCCGCTGGGGTGCTACTCTGCATTTGGATTGTTGTTACATCTATCATCTTTGCCAGAGTGTGCTGCCACTTTCCAGACCTTAGGTCACATCTGTATGCTTGTGACAAGGCCAGCCACTGCAGTGATCCCTGGCCTAGGTCATCCGTGTCACACACACATTACGGTTTCTATTGAATTGTGTGAGTGAGGGTTTATGGCTGAGGTATATTACAGACCTGTTCAAACGCAGCAAAGTCTGTCAATGATGGCTATTCATTATAGGTGTACAACAAACTTTGTGGATATGCATGCAGACCCCTTATTGCTTATGTGATCCAGCGAGGGATTGCTAAATACCTTTGGAAATGTGATTACCAAAGTAGAGATGACGTAACACTTGGCTGCATGTACACATCGGTACCTGTTCAACATGTTGGTGGCTACTACCTATGTGGTACTGTGGGGATACTATGTTTCATAAAGGTGGATGACTATGCTCTGGTTGGCTTACAGCTTTACATCATGGGTTTGACAACAGGTATCTGTCTGTATGATACCCTTGTGGAGGATGTGTGTGTCATCTGGAGAATGCATTATAGGCCACAGTATGCATTTTCAGATGTGGACGGACATATCCCTACTGTGATTGCTTGTACCTATGAGAGCTATATGGCAAACAGGAGTGGTCTCAGGAATGAGTGCAGGTGAATAACACTGGTTACTGGCATAGTATAGTACCCGAAGGATCCAACTGTTACTGTGTGTCCTACATCTGTGTGTCAGTTGTAACAAGACATCATCTAACGATTGTTTATGGTCAGGCTGTTGAGGTTATGTATACTACCAGAATGCAAAACAAGGACAGATAGTAACAGTATCACCCACAGCACAGTGTCAAACCATGTCATACACACATGTACTCAAGTTCCAAAATGTGTGTAGTTCAATGCTTACTGGCCACCAATAGAAACTATGGAGTGTTACTGTGTAACACACGGCATGTCACCCTGCCCATGTGTCCACTATGCACGTAAATGCAGACAGTGCACCTCCACCATGTTCACAAATGTACACCTGCAAATCTGTGCTACACACATCCCACAAATACTGTCCACTCTCTAACACATGCTGCCAATACAACACACATCAGCAAAGTGGCACATGGGCGGACAATACACTATTGGAACTAACACTGGTGTAAACAATACTACATTGACAATCATAGCTTTAATGTATCATGCCTGCTCAGTTACACCTTCAAGGATATCATTACATTCTACTGCTGACAGCATGCTAACATTGCTATACTGCTGTAAAGTCACCCTGTGCATCAGCACCATGGTAGCCTGTTCCTGCATCAATGTTACAGATGACAGGAGGTGGCACAGGTTTCATCATATGCACAGGGTGTGTTGTTGGTTTGCCAGAGGCCTACATTGAGCAATACAATCGACATGTATATGTGTGTGTGTGTTTGTGTGTGAGGGCCAAGAGTACTGCTATGGGCCAATGTTGATGTAATGTGTGCGGGTATGTGTTAGCCCTAGGTGTCCGTTATATCTGTGTGTGTGTGTGTGTGTGTGTGTGTGTGTGTGTGTGTGTGTGTGTGTGTGTGTGTGTGTGTGTGTGTGTCTGCATGCACACAGTTCCACCATGTGGCTGCCATATACGGGGATTTGTGCGACAGCCACAGACTGTACCAGCCAGGCTTTACAGATCACCGTCTCTGGCCATGGACATGGTACCTGTGCTTGGCAGGTGTGCTACTGACAGTATCAGGTACTAAGCCAGACTGGGTACTATCCTCAGAGGTGGACAGATGTACACTGGATCTAGATCTCTGCTGGGACTGTCCAGAGCCACGTGCACGTGGTCTTCTAGGACGGTCTATGGACAGCCGACCCCCAACATTACTGGGGCTGGTACTGGCACTATGGGAGCGGCTGTGGCTTAAGGGATGTCCATGGTGACTGCCAGCTGCTGATGTTGCTGGCATACGCCCAGGTCGATGTCTCAACTGTCCCGCACTGTTCTGACAAATGGACATGACATTGTGGAGGACATCTAATGTCTCACCCCAATGTCTATCAGTGACCTCAGTGTAATTATGGATGGCACCTGCTAGGTCATGGATACTGTCAATTACAGTGGTGGTATGTGCCCTCTGTGCCCTTAGTCCCTGTCTGGTGTTCCATTCCATACATGCCTGTGCCTCCATGACAGCCTGGAACATGCGTGAGGTTGTAAGACCTGTGGCACGTCTGCCAGGAGCATGATGAGCAGCAGTGCTCTGATGAGAACCCCTGGATATCTGCCTATATGGTACCTTTCCAGACATCTGGGCATGGCTGCTGTGTTGGGATGCATGTGCCATAGATACCACACTGCTCTGGCCAATGCCGACTGTACACTGTCCCTCAGCTAAGGGCATTGGTGATGGATGTATTGGCAGTATGACTGTGTGCATGGATGGGGTGGAAACTTGTGTTTTGTCGATTGGTGGCCCAACGACAGACCCTGGCAAACATGCCTGTGCCTCAACACACCTATCCTCATCATCACTATTTTGCTCAGTGACATCAGGTTCCCTGCTGCAGTGAACCAGTCCAACCTCAGCACCTGTGAGAGGAAGACAGGAAACACACTTTACGACCTGTACATGATGTCAAAACACATGCACACATGCACACATGAACACATGCACACATGCACACAAATACACTCCTCACTTAAACAGACACACACACACACACACACACACACACACACACACACACACACACACACACACACACCACCAGCAATCCAGAACATACTCAATAGCGGTTGATGGTGGGGTAAAGTATCACAAGCCAAACAGTCATATCACACGTGTCAGCATGCAGGACGTGTGTTGCTCAACAGCATGCAGTGCGGGTGTAGACAGCCCTTGCTAATAACAGCATACATGGCTCTGATGCATGTGTGTTGTTGTTCAGTGATTGGCCTCACCCTGGAACACAATGTGTACATGGACACAACATTGCTGTGCAAGTATTGAAAGCTCTGCAATGTCCTGTGCACCATCACTCACAGGTATACATACCATGGCTGCATGTGTATCTGTGTGTCACATAGATATCCATTTCTGATTAGAGTGTCTGTGTCTTTAGCAGATAATTGTGGACACAGGTTTAGCACATGCATGCTATGTATACACACAGGATTGGTGGTGCATGTATACCTGATGGAATACCATTGCTCAACATAGCCATTGTACAGTGGTTATGGTGAGTGTAGGACATATTGTGTACATGCCAGTGCCAGCCATGACATGGCATGCTACAACACAACTGCAACATTAAACATCACACATACCCAATGTGTGTCATGTGACCTATACACTCCATAGCATTACAAGACATATATGTGTCACTTTGTACAAATGGTGATTGCTATGCATATTGTATATAGGTGCATATGTTTGCACACACACAACAGTGAGGTGCATAGCAATGAATGCTATGTGTAGTACTGTGGTTACAGTAACTGGATGGGGTGTAGTACCATGAGCCAGCATCATGCAGCATCATGTGGTCACTCAAGGCTACTAATGTGTGCCAGACCGGCACCTAGCATGCTGTACCTGAACTGCAGTACCATGGCTACATTCACCATTTCACAACCAGTTGTTACATGGGTTTGTAAGGTGCCCAGTAGGGAGCATTGCCTAACATGAATGTGTTATGTGTTGCAGGGTGTCACACAGCCCCATGATAGGCCCCTACCACTCAGGTATATTATGTGTGCTGTGTGGATGACATTTGGGATACTGGAGTGTGACCTTACAGTGGGTGTCTGAATACGCCATGTGTAGCATATTAACGTGTACTGCATATGACAATGTTGTGTATGTTGTGTGCATGTGTATCGACTCTAACTATCCAATGTCCACTACAGTTTTGCCACAATTGTGTGGGATGCTCTGTGTATTGCATGTGTTTGAGGCAGCTACACACGTTACTGGGATGTCCATACTGGGATGTGCATAGTCTCACAGCAAACATGCACAGCATGCATTATGCATAGGTGTGTTACGTGTACATGTCCTACACCTCACCTATGACATGCACATATATCATGCAATATTAAATGTAGAACACACTCACCAGCATGGGTCTGCTGCCTTGCTGTCACACCAGAGGGACCTACAAGGATATGAGACAGTTTGTCAGTGGCAACAACTGTGGCATTGCTACTGTGGGTTTGCAATCTTACAGTAGTACAACAGTTGACAGTCACAGGCCTACAGATTATGTTCCAAATTATCAGTATTGCACAACACCAGGCTCCACATCTTCTAACTACACAGTACACATCTCACATATGCATGATCTACCAATAGAGGTAACAGTACGTCTACAGATATGCCATGTTACCTGCATGCTCCGTATCAACTCGCTGGGTGGCTGCGGCCTCCATGATGATACATGTTTGCTGCTGTTGTTGTTGTTGTTGGCCAGGAGCCACCAGGCTGAGGAGCAGCTCCTCCACTCTGGTGAGGGGGGATGGATGGCTACCCCACCACCTGTGGCAAGCTGTTGTCTATGGACATCAGACGCAAGCTGCCGGACATGTCTAAGTAAATCACTGAAGTGATGGCGTATCTGCTCATATGTCCGGTTATGCATGCCTATGTCATTTACCCGATGGACAACATCTTGCCACAGTGCAGTCTGCTCATGCTGGTCCTGGCTGGTTCTTGAGAACAGCAGGGCGTAGTGCTGAACCAAGCTGGTTGTGATCTGCTCATCCTCAGCTGGGCTGTATGTCGGATTGCGATGGTGAGCCATGACCCTGGAAGACAATGAAACAATATGTGTGAGCAAGTCATGTGGCACACTTAACATTCTAAAGTACAGATATCACTGAACTGCCATATATAGCAACCTATTGGCTGTCAGAGGATACACACTTTCAATAACACATATCAGTGCTCATACCACAACTGCCTGACAGTGCCTGGCACGCTCTATATATCAAACCATATTCTGCACAGCAACAAAGAGAAACCAGTATGTAAGACTATACAACAGTACATGTCACACTGTATGCAACACAATGCACCACCTAGCCAGAGGAGGTATATATCAAGCTAATGCATAATGAAATATGTCATCCATTGCAATTATTGTAAAGTCCAGTTACAGTATTACCAGTATACCACACTAGTTGTTGGTGGCAAACCCTTGTCTAACATATGTGCACATTTGTTATTATAGGTGGCATACTGCTGTACTAGACTATACATGTTGCTAGATACTCACTTATATCCTGTAACACACATATGACTGAGGGCATGTTACAGGCATTCCCACACACACATCACACATACATACAAGACACAAAGGTATGGCAACCCAGATGAGCTTTACCTGTGTACCATACAGTACTGCGTGTCAATACTTACAAAACATTATGCCTGAGGTATTTAATCTGTGAGGACTACAGGGAACACACATAACAGTGTTTCCAAGCAATGTGGACATACACCATACTGTGCTGTTTAGGCATACAGCTTCAGGTAGTGCTACAGTTCATACGGGATTTGGATTCACCAGCAATACCAATCAATAAGCATGCATGTACTGCTTTAGCCTACAATGGCACACCCCAGTCCACACCAAGGAATTACGTCAGACCGTATGTCATACTGCTTTTTCTGCCTAGCAATAGCATACACATCTTTTGCTGGAATCAGAGCTAGGACACAAAATAGCATGACGGAAACAGTTTCCCACTAAGCTATCACACATTGACAGAATCTCGACACATTCACCAACACATTCACCATCATACTTAGTCAACCTCACATAGCAATTATTGCAACAAGTTCATGTGGGTGTGTATCGGTTCATAGGTTGGTAATAGGCTATTGGCCCTAGGGCCGATAGAAGCCTAGCCATATGCTACCCTGGCCTTTGACACACATGTAATCTAATTTCACGTGCCCCTGTCCAGCAGAGCCACAGAGGTGATTCCCGGTGTGTATTTCCTATCTCCCATCCAATCATCAGGATTATTCATGATGACTGCTAATGAGGAGCTTGGTTTGCTATTGATAGGTGGTTTGTTCCAGAGTATGGGATGTCTCTGAGATAGGAATCTATCCCTCCAGCATGTTCTGTCTATTGAGGTGACAAGGTTTAGGTCCCTAAAGCATGTAGCTGGTAGGGATTGTGATCTGTTTACGTGGAGCATGTCCAACAGCTCTGGGTCTCATATAGCTTTGTATGTTAGGCAGAGGTCACCTCTGGGTAGGCAGTATGCAACACAGTCTAGCTGTGGTTTTGTGAGACGGTCTGCATAGGGCATCTGTTTGAGGCCGGTATTACTCTTTGTGAGGTATGTCTGTGGCCTTTCCAGTTGCTGTAGATGTCTTGTGAGGTACATACCACATGGGGCATTGTACTCTATAATGGGTTTTATGTGTGATGAGTAGAGGGGAACACTGACCTATATTTCCCTGGATGACACACCTTTTGTGAGGAGGTGTGCCACGTAGACAGATTACATGACTAGTGTGGCACTGTGATTATCAAAGGGGAGACTACTGTCCACCTGTGTCCCATGGTCTCTTATCACACTTTCGGTGTTAAGTAGACTACCACCTATGTGGTAGTTCATGGGTACGGAGGTTTTGCCAGAAGAGATGCCAATGCAGTTTCAACATTGAGCTTGAGTCCATGGCTTTGTCACCAGGCATCTGTCGCAGTAAATATGACCCTGTCTCTCTCTCTCTCTCTCTCTATATATATATATATATATATATATATATATATATATATATGTATATATACACATACATATTAACATCCATTGGTGTGCATATAAATATACATATAGGCACATATACAGTCCACCTTTCATGGTGGGAATATCAATTATGCGAAGGTTGTGAGGTATACAGTTATGTAATAATATTGCACAGTGTTGTGCGGAATGCATTGAAGGTGTTCTCAGCCCATGTAGCTTTAGCAGGCCTCACTGGCTGCAACACTGCAAACCTGACAAATCATACCCACAGCGTTTAACCACCACATGTCATATACCAGCACTGTATGCTGTCTTGTTTGCCACACACTACAACCTACATAGAAATATGCACATAACAACCTTCACCAACATATATATGTCCATCCTTCACAAACAGTTGCAGTACGTCCCTTGCTCTATGCACATGTACAGATGCTAATATATCTGACACAGACTGATCTCTCCGTATGTGTGTGCTATACACACACACGGTCCAGTCTGTTGTAAGTCTCTGGACCTCACGGCTGACCTGTTGGGCCTTGCTGCAACATGAAGAGGTGTCACATGTGAGCACACAGTAATATTAGAGGGTGTATATATAGCTGCAAATGCTAGATTAGCATACTAGCCTGGTACAGCTGTTGCCAATGCTAAGCTACACGTTAATATGACTATCATGCATTTGTTACTCTGTCACATCCATGTTTATATAACTGTATGCGCTACTCCCCCAAACAGACATTGTACACACTACTGTACAGAACACAGATAACATGGATTAGATGTTTGACATTTAATGCTGAACTACATATGTCACAGTCATATCCCACTGCACACAGCTACACACTGATTTCTCCATGGCAGTAGTTATGGAGGGCATCTGTGCATAGATACGTACTGCTGCCACATATGGATGATTCAAAGTATGTAGAGTACTCTTCAAAAACATCTACTACATGCCAGTAAATACATATCTGTTACATACCTTTCCTTTGTATGTGGTTGTATTTGTCAGTTCCATGTGTTTTGTATTTTTTTTTAAATATATTTTTTTTAATATATTATTTTTTTTAATATCTTTTTTTCTGTTGCTGTTGCTGTTGCTCTTGTTGTAGATGTCAGTGTCTGTCTGTCTGTGTGTCTCTCTCTCGCTCGCTCTCTCTCTCTCTCTCTCTCTCTCTCTCTCTCTGTAGCTGCAATGAAATGATTGCATGTGTGGACAGCAAGTACAGCTTGCTTTTATAGGTATCTGCACATGTGCATGTGATGGCCTCTGCACCAACTGGTGGCCACAATTTGGTAATTGCATGCAGCCTGCTGTGTGGTAATTGCAGTACTCATAGGTTCATAGGTTCATAGGTTCATACTAGGCTATCTGCCCGAGGGCATTTATAAGCCTAGCCCATTGTTTTGTGGCTTACGCCACCCCTTTAGTATGGGGAACTATACCCATTATTTTGCTGTGCCTCTGTCGAGCAGTGACACTGAGGTAATTCCTGGGGTATATCTGCGATCTCCCATCCATTGGTCAAGATTTCTCTTGAACAAGGCCAGCGAGGTGCTCTGCCTCACATGTACCGGGATTTTGTTCCACAGCATAGGGAGTCTTTGGGTGATGAATCTATCCCTCCAGCACGTCCTATTAATAGCCGTGTCGAGGTTTAAGTCTCCGCCTTGTGGCTCTGATGGATCTAGATTTTTGAGGTGAAGCATATTCATCAAATCTGGGTTTGACATGGCCTTGTATGTTAGGCAAAGGTCACCTCTGAGCAAGCGGTGGCGACTGAATAGAGCTGGAGTTCTTTCAGTCGGGCAGCATAGGACAGATTTTTGAGACCCTTTATCCTTTTGGTGAGGAACTTTGTGGCCTCTCCAGCTGCTGCAAGTGTCGGGTCAGATACATTCAATGGGGCATTGTACTCAATCATTGGTCTGATGAGCGATGAGTAAAGGGAGACTATGACCTCCCTTGATCTAGATGAGAATCCCTTCATGATAAGGTGGGCAATGTAGAAGGACTTCCTAACTACTTTAGCTACATGGGTGTCGAATGACAGACTACTATCAACCTGGGTCCCCAGGTCCCTGATAACTTCTTCTGTGCTCAGTGGATTGCCACCTATTTGGTAGCTAGGGGTAACCTTGCTTTTCCAAGGGTATGACTATGCATTTTTGGCATTTAACTTTAGGCGTGGCTCTGGCACCAGTTATCCGTTTCTGTGAGACCCTTCTGAAGGATATCTGTGTCAGATGTGTTTTCTACTATGGCCCAGTTTGCAGTCATCTGCAAACTTTGTCAGCCATAACCCTCCTGTGTTTGCTTGTACTGAAAAGTAGATGCCAAACAAGAGTGGGCCCAGGACTGAGCCCTGTGGGACACCACTTGTGACAGGCTTTGAGTCTGACATGGCGCCAGCAACTCTGACCCTGTGGGTTCTGTCACTCAGCCAGTTTGCAACCCATCTTGTGATGTATGGGTTAACATTTAAGCTGATGAGTTTTTCAATGATACCCAGTGGGGTATTGTATCAAGGCCTTAGCCAGATCGAGGTAGGCTGTATGGACTGCCTTTCCTCATCAATGGCTTTGGTGACTGTTTCAAAAGTCAACCAAGTTTAAAAGGCATGATCTGCCTTTGACAAAGCCAAACTGGGTTGGATCCAAAGTCTGCAAATTCCTATGTCTTTATTTATGAGGTCCATTATGATCCTCTCCATGGCTTTGCAGATAAGGCTTGTCAAGCTAATGGGCGGTAATTTCCAGGGTCTGTGGAGGCACCGCCTTTGTGAAGTGGGACCACAGTTGCAGTGCGCCACTCCTGGGTGCGTATCCAGAGGTAAGACTTTGATTAAACAGCTGTCCTAGCTGTGGGTTTAATTCCTCATTGAGTTCGTGGAGCACACAGCCGGGGACACCATCGGGTCCCATGGATGCTGTGTTTTTGCTTTGGAGAGCAGTTCTCACTTGGGCGCTGGAGATGTTTGGGGGCTGCACTCATTTGGTATAGATATCTCTCCTTTTGGGAGAAGTTTGCACTGAACCTGTCAGCCAGTATGTTGGCAATGTCTGTAGGATCAGTAATCTTCACATCATTTTGAACTAGTTCTGAGCATATCTGGGAGTTTCCTCCTAGGTTTCTAACATAGCTAAAGAAGGCCTTATGATTGTCTTTTGAGTCTTTAGCTATTTTCTCTCGAAATTTGCTTTGGATGATTTTATGAGAGCTCTTAGTTTTTACTTATAGTGATCAAGGGTGTCTTACCTTTTAAGGATTTTGCTCTATCTTGTAGTAGCTTCCTCCTTTTGTTGTAGAGTTTGTTTATGGCTGGGGTCCACCAGACTGGGCTTGCCTTTGGTACAAAGAGTCTTTGTTTTGCTTGGGATTGCCTTATCCATGCAGTCCTGCAGGTGCTGGTAGAAGGCGTTTGTAAGTGATTCAGCGGCTTGAGTATTGTTTTCCACCGGCTCGGGGGCCTGAAAGGAGACCACACTAGTCTTTAGAAGTGTGAAGTCGGCTTTTGAGAAGTTCTTTACTGTGGTCTTTTTATTTCAGGTGGGGTGGGATGAGGACCTCCAGCGAGATTAGTTTGTGATCTGATCTCACCAGTGAGGGGTATACTTCCGGTGTTGAACATTGTGCTCCCATGTTCGTGATGATGAGATCAAGTATGTTATCTCCTCTTGTGGGGATGGTGACTAGTTGTTCCATGGCATTTGAGTTTATGAGTTCCAGGAACTTTTGGGCTAGGGTGTTTGGGCTTGAGTAGTGTTCCCAGTCTATATTAGGGTAATTGAAGTCACCTAGTATGATGGTGTTTGGTGATACATTTATCCCCTCTAGTGTTTTCAGGAAGGCCATGTGAGTTTCCTGAGTTTGTGAGGGTGGCCTGTAACATGCTACAATTTGCAGAGCAGTCTTGCCTATGGTTACTGTCATAGCAACCCAATGCTATAAATTGTTAGGTCAGGTAGGCATAGCCCTTTCAGTTTTTCAAAGTGGGGCCCATGCTTGTTTGCTGTGGACACCGTTGTGTAAGTAAGAAGGTGGGTATACTTCTTATATCTGAAGCTAGGGGTGTAGCCAGTGACTTGAATGTTGTACTCAGACCTGAATGTTGCCACTTCCAGTACACAGTTGTCAGTATAGAACTGTACTCACCCCTACAAATGCTAACACAAGATACATGGGAGTATGTAGTTTCTTTTCTACTTATACATTTAGCTGCCATACATACGTAGTTATTGAGATGTATTCATTTGGCACATGAACTGTTTGTGAACTGCTATACTGTGAATATTAATGTACTCACTTCTGCACAGTTGGTGCTTTTTTATTGTTGACATTAGCACAGGATGCTCATGAAAACTGGACAATTCCAGTACTGAGTATGCCTACCTACATCCTTGCTGGACCCGGAACACACAGGTATTTTGTATGTTTGGGTGGGGTTTGCCCTGCTATGATACTGTGTGGAGGTTGTAAAGTGCTGCTGTAACATTATTTACTGCTAGAATGTCTGGTTCTGTTATCACAGTCATGTAATGCAATTCCACAGCAACTGCTGGTAAAGTTCCACAGAACAGGTTTTGTGTTATGGCATTCCTATCTTTCCTTTACATTCACTCATTCTGATGGATGATATATATATTTTATCAACAACCTGCTGTATATCTACTGTGGCTTAGTGGTACTTCATGCAGTCTAGTGTGTCCAAGGTCCGGGGTTCGAGACTGACAGTGGTGTTTTATTTTGCTGCTGAGCAGAACAAGGGCCCTCACATGCAGGGTAACTAAGGCACTTTTAAGCAGTTGTAAGCGAGTTTGCATGGGTTTGCACGAAGCTTAGTAATACTTAGCTAAGAGCACACTCGCGCAAACCTGCTAACTACTGCTTAAAAGTGCTTACTTCCGCTAACCCCCGCGCTCATTTCTTTGAAAGAAAAAAAAATGGGGAGATAGGAAAGTGATGAAAAAGGGGCACAAAGAGGGAAAGACAATAGGGAAAACAGCTCGGGATGTGCAGGATGGGTGTAGGGAAGGTCCATAGCTGCCCATTTCTTTAACAGCAACAGCTGTGCATATGCTAGTAATTTGGAGGGAAAATTTAAACCTTCCACCCCTGAGAGAGGGGTGAGGACAACAAAGTATGTTGTACTGCCAATTAAATATCAGTTTATGTGTCCATCGGACATGTGTGCAAAATGAGCAGCTATGTATGGGGCGTAATTTTTTTTGGGGAGCAGATTGCCCTTTTTTTTTCAGGTGAGAGTGGAATGTGGGGTAGGGGAAGTAGGTATATTTGGGGAGGTGGGTTGGGGAGGTAAACAGACAAGACATACAAGATGCATACAGGGGCGGAATATGACACATGTGGTGGGTGAACAACATTGACGGGGAAGGATGTTTGGAAATCGCAAACCCATGAGCCCACAGATGGCAACAGTGGAACTGAGATCCCCACCCATGGGCAGTCACCACTGCACCTTCACAGCCCAGAGGGTGGCTGTGCTGGGGGCTGCATAGGAGGGGCAGGCTCACCCGTGAGTTGTGCCACACGTGTCTCAAGCTGGTGTATAGAGGATCAGCGACTGACCGCTCGATCTCCCTACACACCACAGCCCAGACCATTTGGAGGGTGATAGGTGGCCTTCCTCCAGCCATGCTTGCAGGGGGGGACGAGCCCCATCCCCTGCAGCGCTTCCATCCAAAGGTGGCACAGGGCCAATGGAGGAGGAGGTCCCGGGCTGGGCACTGGACCTACTGGTGCCAGGTGCCATCGCCAGCTGAGGTGGGACAGGTGGGTCCTCTGGGACCGGCCTTCCCATACATTCTATGTTTAGGAGGATTTAATGACAATATGGGTTGGTAACAGTCAACAGCATTCTAAATTAGTTGTAACAGCAAGCAGTAATATTCCCATTAACCAAACACACCAGAGTTCCAACAGTTGAACAGCAAGCATAACACATGCATATATATAGAACAACAGTGGACATTCCAACAGCATGCAGGATTGATTGGTGGCAACAGGCCACCAAGATTGTGGTATCTGAACAGGGCACATGCATCAAAGTAAATGCATATATTTATAAACCAATAGGACATATGTCCCAACAAATGTTTTGAGATTAGACATACCCATTGAGGTGTGGAATTGCATTGTTTATGCACATACAGTAGGGTGTAAAAAGATACCTCCATTAACAACTTATATGTACTTATAGTTTACACTACATTTCTCTTGACTGCAGGTATATATATCCCCTGCATGTCTTATTACACTAGGCAATGTCCGTTAAATTGTGAAATGGGTTTTGCTAGTTTCTTATATACCTGACCTGTATCTAACATACAAACTGTCCAGGATGCAGATGTTACTGCAACGTATTTATATATTTTATTTATATTGATATATCTACATATCTGCATGTGTTCAGGTGACATTATCAGTTATATTTTAACAGCCCCCTACATTTCTAGCAGCACACTGACATTTCTGGGGAACACAATAACAAGCTACTCATGTGCCAGATTTACCTATACATGCCAGCCATGAACCAACAGTTGAGGGCTGTATATATGCTTAACAGCTACTGGCACTCCCTTCATCCACTTTCTATGGGCCTACCCAAGTGTGGGTTGACAGCACTTAATACACCAGTACTATTTCTATAATGCAAGAGTACAACAACATTTCGAAGAAAGTGACACGAACACACTCCAGGAATGATACCTTTATTAATTACATTACACACTTTTCTAGAGGCTCTCTCATTTATTTGATATATCAGTGCATGCAGAAGACTCATTCAAGACATATTACACCTTTATTAATGGGTTACAACACTCTTTTTCAGGATCTCTCACTTATTTTATATAACAGTACATGCAGAGATGTTATTCAAGACTTATTATACCTTTATTATTGGGCTACAACACTTTTTTTCAGGCTCTCTCGCTTATTTTATATAACAATACATGCAGAATAATTATTAACCTGCCTGGTGGCGCAGGCTTAGCAGCCTATCTTCATAGGCTTGCTGATTCGCAGCATGGACACCTGCAGCTGTGAAGTAAATGAAGTGATATTGAGACATATCTATCCATAATATAGACTACGATAGCAATTCTTACATAATTCATTCCATGGCAACCAACTCAATAATGGGGCATTTTCCATCCCACGGGCCTCCTGTATCCACTGGCTCAGTCAGTCCTCCTTACATCTCTTCAGGTCTGAGTAGTGGTGTCTGACCTGCTCACCAGTCCGAGGGACACCTGTGGCACTGGTGAGATCATGTGTGAGATGGTTCCAGGCTTCCGCTTTGTATTCAGTGCCCTGGAACTGGCCCTGCAGAAGTCTGGCATCATGATTATGGGCGAGGAGCCAAACCATCACCTTTGACTCCTCAATGCCCCACTGTTGCACTCGGAAGCGAGAGTCCTCTCCAACACCAGCCATGCTGCCTGCAGATGGGAGCTACAACCAGTTATGGCAAGTATTCCCGCCTATGGAGCTTAAATATGCCTAATTTCCCGCACTTATTTGTGAATGGCCGGCTTTGAAAATTCTCAGCTGAAAGCACACCTGCTTAGCACTGGGTAAACTTTCATTAATATGTATAGGTGTGTTGACAGTGCATGAATATCAAAAGCTGTCATGGCTTAGTGGTTCAGTACTGTGATTATGGTGCACAGTATCCCGGGTTCGAGGCCTGTCATTGCTTTTTATTTTACTACTGGCCAGACTGGCTAGGGGGTGTGGCTGTGTTTAGCCGACTTTGCTCAACTTTGCCCAGCGTTGCTCTACATTGCTCTACGTTGCTCAAAGTTGCTCGAAGTTTCACTAGTTAGAGCGGTGCGCAGCTACGCGCAAACATGTTTTGTTTGCGTTGGCGTGATGTGCAGCTCCGCGCAAAGCCATTGTGCTAGTTAAAGCAGTGCTAAGCTATGAGCATTTATACTTAAATGTGCTTAATACTGGTAAACTTTGCTTAGCAGTGCTTCACATTGCTTAAGATACGTTACTCATGTATTCATCACTTTGCATAACCAATTCACCTTCATATATATATATATATATATGTATATATATATATATATATATATATATATATATATATATATATAAAATATCGTTCACTACTACATAGGCCATTTCAATGCTTTTTACTAAAATTTAAAAGATAAATGTCAGGAATTATTTTCCTATACCGGTTTCCTACAGAAAATAGAAAGGGGAGCGGTGGGACACGAACCAGGAATGCATCCTCTTTGTGTGAAGGCTCTACCACTGCGCTATTGTTATTTGGCTTAATTTGCATATAAGTTTCTTATTATCCTCTTCAATGTCTAAACTGCTACCTGTAGCTAAGCAATGGGCAAACCCATGCAAACACGCACAAATACAGGCAGCTATATTGGGAATAATAAAAAAAAAAAGGAAAGTTTTACATTTTAGAATTGTACAGGGATTTAGAATGTGGGGGAGTGTAGTGTTGGGTATGTACACATTTGAGCGGACTTGCTCATTTCAGTTGACATTTGCAGATTGAGGGACTTGCAAGGGCGTGGATTTCTGGACTGCTCTGCACTCGTGCATGCTCTGTGTTAGCCTTAGAGTTGAGTCAGCGCGCCCTCATGAATATGCATGGCGAGCTGATGTCATCCTCTTAGGCTGCAGTTTCCGAGTAAGCCTTATTTAGTCTTACATGGAGGATTAGTGAATCCTGGCCATTGTATCTGCATCTACAATTTGACACCATTGTACACTAATTTCTTTATCAGTTCATCTTAATACAATTCAGATTTACAACCACTACATCTAATTTAGCAATTCCCTTTTTCTGTCTTTGACTCCCACCGTTTGAATTTCCCTTTTTTACCCTATTTCCAATAGATGTGTGACATTCTCCTTCCCAAACACCTTCTTCTCTGTCTCATGTACATTGTAATATAGCATATTTACTTTTTGTTTCTAAATGAAATACTATTCTCCCTTCCCCTACCATACCAACATTTTCATTTTCTATTACTTTTTTTTACAGTAACACATTGTTTTGTTCATTGTTGTCCTACAAAACATCACTTTAAACAGACACTTGATCTGGCAGCACTTTCACTGAGTGATGTATGATCAACGTGAAAAGAGCAAAGTGAATTTTGACAACCTTGGAAGTAAGTATTTTTGCAGATAGCCAAGCCCCGCCCCCCAGACCATGAATGTGGAGGTGACACCACCCGCCCAAATTTTAATATACCTATTCTGAGGTGGCACAACAGTGGTGAAAAAGGAAACTCCTCAGTTGGTGAAACTCATTTTGTTGTTTTCCAGTCGATCGTACAGCACTCAAGAAAAGTGCTGTCGATGAATCAACAGGAACCCCTTTAAAACATTCAGAATTACATCTTTAGTTTGCAAATTATTAATTTCAGCAATTTCAAAACTGACTGCATTTTTATAGGTATGAACAGTTACTTTATCTTGCAATATTGGACAGTTCAACTATAAATGTCTCTGCTCACAACTTTATATTCTTTTACAGTGTTCGTATTCTCCACATATTTCTTATACAGTCCTGCATCTAATGAGTTTTGTCTCCAAAGAAAAAAAAACATGCTTTGGATTGCCACCAAGAATTTAACTGGTCTTTTCTTGCCATTCACCATAATCATACTTGTTAAATGTTCTAGCTTCCCTTCATTGGGAAACAATGAGGAGAGAGGGTTGGCATAATGATTAAGTCTTTACTCACAGACACATGGTACAAGGTTTGATTCCAACCTCTAGCTGTTGGCTTGGATTGCAATGGCCTGCCAACTGATAACCTAGTATTTGCCTGTGCACCTATTTATTTATTTATTTATTTCAAGGGAACACCAAGCTTCTCAGACCCCATGCCATACTTTTCTATCATAAATCACTTTTTTAATGTTGTATATATATTTTGGTAAGTACTATAAAAAAATGGTTCCAGTTCCTCCATATCAGTGGTTCTGTATTGCACTGGCACTTTTCTTCTAGACTGCTCATTTTAATTATTAAGCCGAGATAGTCTTTTTATGGCACACTAAAACTTTTTTTTCTCACAGTCAGTGCCAAATCTTTCTGCTAAACCCAATGTACCTAAATGTCCTCACGTCATTTAACAGTATATCACAAAGGTGGGATTATAGCATCCCACATAATGTACCTTTCTGTTGACATTCCATTTTTGTCTCTAATCCATACAGCCAGTCATTTTCCCTGGCTGTAACTGATGCCTTGTCTCTGTTGTACCTCCGCAACTTACTACAGCTACTGTAACATGACTTCTCTTTGTAACTTCCTATAATCCAAAACTCCTCTGACTTCCCATTTAACCAGCAGCAGGAATTTTCTCATCCAAATGCAAAGGAGGCCCATCTAACATTTCAGGTAACAAATGTACAGTTTCTGTTCTCACAGTCTTGTCAACTTCTGACTACACAGTGCAATGCTCCACCACAAGAGCCATGAAATTACCATCTAGTCATCCGGTTCTCTTTCTTCTATAAACCTCAATAGTGTGGAATCATCCATTCCATTTTCTGCTATCATCATAATTTCCACAGTTGTCAGCTTTTTTTTTTTTAATTCTTGCTGCAGTATTGCTTTCTAAACTGTGATTATTACTAGCATCCTCCATCTTGGATTTTCCTCTCGTACATCTAAGAGCAGGCCTATGGTGCCATCTAAGAAAAAAAGAGAAAGGGAATTCTCCCATTGCCGTGGCTAGATTTTCCCTAATCAGCATGAAGACCTAGGGTATCCCCTGAAAACAGTCCACATGCTTAGTGGGACTAACCTTGTGCAACAAATAAATTAATAAATATAGTTTTTGATGGTACAACAAGGGGTTACTTGAGCATTTGGGCAATAACGATGATAGGTAAATGGACATTAAGGTTACGTACTAGCAAAACCATTTATGACAGGTATTCAAGTCAGGTTGTCAGTAATCACCCAGTCTAAAACAAAGTGGTTAGCAGTTGAGAAACTGATTTTGGTTAGTTCATACTGATTTTGATAAAATTAACAATACTGTCAATGTATTGTTGGTCTAACATATTGATGCTGAAGTCACCAAAAGTAACAACATCCATCATTATTGATATTAGAGGAGAACTCAAATGTGAGACCCTAGAATTGATACACAGAGATGGGAAAGGAGGGTTGTAAACTTCAAACATGATTTTGGATACCCGAAATATGACTTAGGAAGCTTCATTAATCAAAAGTTCTGGGGTGGCCATGGTGGTGCAGTGGTTAGCATTGTCGCCTCACAGCAAGAGGTTCTCCGGTTCGATCCTCAGCTGGGGTGCTTGCTGTGCGGAGTCTGCATGTCCTCCCTGTGATCACGTGGGTTTTCTCTGGGTGCCCCAGTTTCCTACCACATCCCAAAGACATGCAGTAGGTGGATTGGACACTCTAAATTGGCCCTAGGTGTGAGTGTGTGCATGTGTGTGCCTTCTGTGGAAGGTTGGGCACTGGGCTGGCAACTTGACACTGTAAAAACTCCACTGCCAATCATGAGCGGACAGGTGATTTGCTGTGGCGACCCCTAACCGGGAAAAGAAGAAGAAGAATTAATCAAAAGTTCTGATATCACCTGGTTGGCCCCCTGTTTATCTTTTAAAGAGTAGTAAACATATTTGATAATGTTCAGGTGAGTTTTCTGCAGCAGGTGTGCTACATACACACACTGTAAGGCCAAGCCTATCTTGTCTGAAAAACAGACACATCTTTCAAGTAAATAGAATGGAAAAGGCGTGGAGTGTGTTGGGTTTCAGTGAGGCTTTTATTAGGCACAGGATGTCAAGACTGTATTCAATCAGCCCTGCATAATCAAGAACAGGTTTGCTTCACATACTGACATGTTTCTTAAGGCAAATGTCAGGCCATGACAATGCAGTGATTGTTTAGTCACTGCAGTTTGAATGGATCATGCATTACGTATAGCTGTATCTTTGGAGTCAGAACTGCATGAATTACACCCTGCTGGCAAGAATAAATGTGTTAAGAGTAGCAGAGAGAGATAGAGAGAGACAGCAGCAATTCCTTGGTATTTTAAGTTGCCATGCATAATATCCCAATATTCACTTTTCAAATAGTGAATATGGAAGTGTATGCAGAACGTGTGCACATTGCCCTGAGAAGAGGTGATGATAAGTTGTTGTTGTGTCTTTCGGCTTTTCCCGGTTAGGGGTCGCCACAGTGGAACTCCGATCTGCTAATGATTGGCAGTAGATTTTTACATGCCGAGTTGCTGGCTCTGATGCACAACCTTCAACGAAGGTACACCCATTCACGCATGTCTCCACATAGAAGGCGCTCTAGCTGAGAATCGAACAGGACAACGTCTTACTGTGAGGCGACAACGCTACCGCAGCACCACCACAAGTAAATGTTAAAATTAATATAAACATCAAGTTGAGGCAGATAATGCATTGCATCACTAATCCCCATTTATCGTCTGGTATCTGTTTTGGTTTGCTTTTTTGGGTTAGCAGGCAGCAGGTGAAGGAATTTGGAGAAATCACTTATTCCATCATATCTCTTTCATTAAAATTTGAATTGTGAGTTGAACAAAATTACTGAAAAGTCAAAAAGGCATTTTAGGTAGCATACATTTAGAGTACATGTGTGAAGGAATACATTGTAATATAAAAACTGCTAAATATGTATCTCAAAATACTAGTGTATATCTCCTGTGCTTTGATTTCAGGAGTATGTATACATTTTTGTACTTCTATGTTATTAAATTACTGAAATGTTCAATAAGATTTTCTGATTTAAGATTGCAAATCAAAGATCAATAAATTAAAAATGAAACAATAAAACACAAACAATTGTCGAGGCTTCAGGATATGGGTAATTCTGACTTGATTGTTAAATTAAGTGAGGACCATACTACAATCCAAGTGGCTGAATTTCTGTCACTCCATGCGATGTTGACATGGTGTCTGCGATGCCCATCAGTGTAGTTCAGTGGTAAAATGAGTGACTGGTGACTGCTTGGACTACACTGAACACCTTTTTGGAGCTTTGCCCTTCATTGTAGAGGGAGTCAGCATGACTTAATCTGCTGTCATTATCTACTGCTGGCTAGGGCCTTGGCTGCCAGATCAATAGGTGCACATAGGAGTATCTGTCTGTAAGTTTCATGGAAATACAAATGCTGGCATTATTTAATACTCCCCCCTATCAGAGGAGAAAAAAAGGATGGGGTGCTTGTTTTCATTGAACCAGCATCTCAAGCACTCAAAGCATTACTGTGCAGGATTTAGGAACTGTATCAAAACAACAACAGATGGAGTAGGCCTGGCACATTCTTCTTAGTATTCAGTGAAGTTCCATTTTCCAGAAAGGACAGGAAACCAGGATAACCATGAAAGATAGTATAACTCGTCTGGCGTCACCATCAGTTATACAGGGAACTGTAATACCAGGTACATGGAGGCCATGGTCGTGAGGTTTAATAATGCCCAGGGCGCTTACAGAATACCTAGAGTGAAGACATCAATAATTTAAACTATTAATGACATGACAATGTCCCAAAGTAGCACTTCCAGTACATCCCAGCAGCCTAGATTTTTCTTCATTTTTGTCTGAGTCTTTCCCATATGTTCATATAACCTCACTCACACCTCATCTCTGTCTAACCAATGTCAGCAAGGAAAAAAATCACAATACAGCCTCACCAGAAGGCAGTGTGGGAAAATGGGCAGCAATTGCAATGCAAATAATGCAGTGCACAGGACACAGAGTCACAAGCATTCCATAAGACATCTCCTCCCTTGTCCCATGCCATCCACACAACAGAGCTCAGTGAAGAATCCATCATTCAGCTGGTGGCAAGTGTACAATAGGTTACACTCTCACATCAGAAACCATCAAAATACAATATTTCTAGCTCTGTATTGTACACTTGTAATATCCAAGCAATTTGGTTTCATTTTAGTGCTGCCTTAATGATGAGTCATCAAAAAGTGTGAAATGAGATAGCAGCTGCCCTTTCAAGGCGCTATCACTGATCTCGTGGCATTTATTTGAAAAAAAAAAACAAGAATGACATCATGATGAACCAGTCATTCTTCTGGCAATGTTTATATATTGCATTCCATTAAAAAATAACTGAACATACTTCCCTTACAACATATCCACAGTTCACACACTTCACATGCCATTCCATAATATGTTAATTATAGCTGTTTATTTTTCTGTCATAATGTTTGATGCCATACATACAACATACTTTTTGTTTTGTCATTATATTCATAAGTTCACATGTTGTGATATGCCTGCAACATTGCTTTGATGTATTATAAATAATGGCTGTATCTTCTATGTCATAATAACCTTTTCCATGAAAATTGCATTCACATATCGTTTAACTTCTGCATTATAAGTCCTTAAGACTGATGTTTCATATATTATTTGAGTCAAATGCTTATGGTTATTATTGGCTTACTATCGTGGGCAGTTAAACAAATGAAAGAATAATTATTTTGAGAAAGTAATTTCTAAACTCCTGTAAGTTTCTCTTGGTTGTTTTCATAAGGTTAATATGAGGTAATATTTGATCTAGACTCATAACAGAAAGAATATTTCCAGCAATATTCACTGAAAAATATGGCTTATATTTAGGTATCTCCAAAATGAACTGCAACATATATAAAGCTTTAATATCTGAAATAAATGCACTATTTTGTATGAGCTTTCAGATATGTAAACCTAATAATGTAACATATAAAATACATCTACACAATGCTACAGCTGTAACTTTACATCTCAGTAAAATGAAACATAAATTGTAAGAGGGCAGGCCAACCAGCTCCATGTGGTATGCATTATGACACTGACTTAATTCGTTTTTCTATTTCATTAGTTCTAACAGTGTACAGACCTTTACTGTACAAATCTGGATTACTGGGTGCAGATCTGAAGATCTCATCATCACAAAAACATTAGCAAGAACAAAGGCATTTCAAAGAAAGGCAACAAAAATGGTTATGTGCGCTAAATCATAAGCCCAATAAAGACAGACTACAAAAGCATACTGTGAATTGTCTTGAAGAAAAAGGCGAAAGGAGACATTATAAAAATAAGCAATTCAAGGAAATCCTCAAAGAACATGTCAGACAGTGACATGGAAAGGTTTCTTGCAACATATATCATGTCACATTCTTTTTTTTTTTTTTTTTTTAAATAATTTTTATTTTTATTTTTACATTAATAAATGTCACAAGTAAAAACCATCTTACAACATGACCGTGTGTGTGTGTGTGTGTGTGTGTGTGTGTGTGTGTGTATATATATATATATATATATATATATATATATATATATATATATATATATATATATATATATATATATATATATATATACACATACATACACATACATACACACACACACACATATATATATATATATATATATATATATATATATATATATATATATATACATACATACATATATACATACACACATATATACATAAATACACATACACACATATACATATGTTATACATTGATGTCAAATACCACAGGATATAGGTCATACAACATATCTATTTACACTATGTACATAGATGCTTTCATTGTTAATTCCACAGTTATATAGACAGTATATATATTCGTAATATCCAAGTTATTATTTAATATCTGAACTTGTATGTGTTCTTTGGTTCCATTATAGTGTATTTCTAAGTTGCTGTGTGATGAATTATGCTAATATGATGTTAAAGGTTTGTTCCCAAATTTCTCTGGATTTCATGTTTTTGTTTCTTTTATCTATTACTATTTTATGAGCTGAAAGGTGTTGTATAGCTACTTGTTTAAAACCCTCCCAAGAGATATTTATCGTATCCGGCCATTTAAAAGCTATATACAGTTTCATTAGTAGGAAAATTGTTAAAAGTGTATTTGCTTGTTTTCTTGGGATGTTTGGTGGGAGAATGTGTAACAGAGTGAATTCCCAAGTTAATGTTGATGTTTGATAACCCATTTTTTGTAATTGTACCTTGAGAGAGTTCCAGAGTTTATAGACACATTTACAGCTCCAAAATACATGGATTAAGTCAGCTATCTGGTCCTTACAGTGTGGGCAGAAAGGTGATTTTGATGTGTTAAATTTGTGTAGGATTGCAGGTGTAAAATAAGCATTATTATTGATCATGAGCTGAGTGTATGCTAACTTTTTGAGAGGTAGAATCTTCAGTGTTTGATTGATTGCCTGGCTTATTTGCTGATAATCTATGGATGGTTTAATTTTTCTCCAGTAGTTAGAGAAGAGGAGGTCCTTCTGGTATTTGATTTAATTTATCATTTTATATGAATTGGTAATAGTTTTCTTTGTTATGATAATAGTTTTCCAAAGCCTGCTACAAGTTTCTATGTCACTATTGGTCATAGTAATATTTTGGAGATAACTAGAACACAGTTCTTTGATTTGTTTTAGGATTATTATGTGTGATTTAGGGAGGTTTAGGTTGGTCCTCATTTCTTGTATTGAACAGTTAAGGTAGGGATAGATATCTTGGATTGTTTTATCTTTTAGTCTGGGAAAAGGGACTAAGTCCAGCATCTTATTGTTTATTTTTAAATTTGGGTTTTTATGAAGGGGTTGTAGTATTGTTATGGCATGTCTAAGGTTCAAGAATTGAAAGAGTTTTTGCACTAGGTTGATAGAATGTTTTAAGGGCTCTATAATGTTATAAGTTTGTATTTCTTTCTGCTTCAGGAATGGAAGTGCTTTGGGACTGAAACCTAGAGCTTTAATATATCTATAATATATTGTCACCCAGAGAGGAGACCAATTTTCCATTGACGGGTTATGTTCAGCTATTCTCAATATTCTGTTAGTGTTAATGACCGAGTAGTACATTTTAAAATCTGGTAGATTTAGTCCCCCTTTGCTTTTGGGGAGTGTTAATTTTGGATAGGAGATTCTGGTTTTTTTTGGGTTCCCATATAAATTTTGCTAGGAAGGTATGAATTTGTTTGAAGAATTTATTATGTATTGTTGTCTGTGATGTCATGAATATATACATTAATCTAGGTAAAATGTTCATTTTGATTATTGATACTTTGGCCAAGAATGGTAGTTTTAGGTTGTTCCATCTTTTGCAGTCTTGCATTATATTTTGCCATTTAAGGTTTACATTGTGTTGGTAGAAATCTTTGTTACTCTGGAAAAAGGTGATTCCCAGGTATTTAGTTTCTCCTTTTATTTTTATTGTGTTTAACAATGGTATTAGTGAGATGAGTTTGGGTGTTTCTAGGGGAAAAATATTAGTTTTATTAAGGTTTAGTTTGTAGTTAGACATAGTCGAGAAATGTTCAATTGCAGCTATTATTTTGTTTATATCTGAATTTGGTTTAGTGCAGTATATGTTCAGATCATCTGCAAATGCAGTGAGGTATATTTTGAAGTTGTGTATTGATGGAGGATTGTGATATGTATTTTGTTTAATGTATAGAAAGAGTGGTTCTAGGTATAGGTTAAACAGGAAGGGTGATAGTGGGCATCCTTGTCTTGTTCCATTTTTTATTAGGATCCTATTTGACCAAGTTTTATTTATATACAGAGATGTGTATGGGTTGCTATAGAGAGTTTGGATGATCTGAATGAAGTTATTGGGTATATTAAAGTAGGGTAGTGTTTGGAGTAAGAATTCTAGATTAACCCTATCAAATGCCTTGTGGGCATCCACTACCATTGTGTAGATGTTGATATTGTATCGGTTAGCGTAGGATATTAGTGCATCTAATGTTAATGTATTGTCACTAGTCTGTCTATGTGGTGTAAAACCAGATTGTTCTGGGGAGAGGATTTTTTCTATCAGATTTTTCATTCTGTTTGCAAGTATAGAGGTAAATATTTTAGTATCTATATTTAAGAGGGAGATGGGTCTGTAGCTGTAGGGTTTTTTGGGGTCTGTGTGTTCTTTTAATATAAATATAGTTTTAGAGGCATTAAAGTGGATATAATTTATTTTATAGTTTATTATGTAATTCAGTGTATAGTATAGTAGTTTGGCTATCAAGGGGAAAAATGCTTTGTAAAATTCTGATGTGAGTCCATCCGGACCCGGAGCCTTATGCACTTTTAAGTGTTTGATTGTTGTAATAATTTCACTGATGGATATCGGCTCAGTTAGTCTTTTTTGTTGGTCTAAATTGAGTTTAGGGAATTTCAGTTTTTGAAGAAAAAGAGTTCTATCTTCCTTGAGGTTTGTAGTATTTGTGCTCCATATACTTGAGAGTATATTTGTTCAAATGTTTTAATAATGTCTTCATTTTTTGTGTAGTTTTTGTCTCTGTAGTTTATTTCTGATATATTGGAGGCATTTTTGTGTTGGCAGATAATTCTGGCCAGAGCTCTAGATGGTATCTGAGCTTCTTCTGTGTAAGCGGCTAACATTCTGGCTTCATAGAAAGATAGGTTCCTGGTTTCTAACATATATAGATCCCTTTGCAGTTTTAAAAGTTCTGCTTCTGTTTGGTTCTTAGGGTTATTTATTAGTTCTTTTTCAAGATGCTCTATTTTCCCTTTCAGTATATTCTCCTCTTTCAGTTGTATTTTTTATAGTATGCTGCTTTTTTGATAAACAATCCTCTGATTTGTGCTTTGGTTGCAGCCCATTCTATGTCAGTTGGTACTTGGGAGTTAGTGATATTTGTAAGAGCTATTTTTAGTATTGCTTCTGTTTCATTACATCCATTTTGGAAAGTAAATTAGGGTTTAATGACCAATTATGACCCCTATTCTCTAAATATATGTTTTTGTCCCAGTTAATGTTCAATGTGATTTTGGAGTGATCTGAAAAGAACCTGGTATGTATAGTTATTGTTGGGTCCATGTTAATGAATATGTCAGAGATTAAGAAGAAGTCTATCCTTGACCACATTTTGTGGCATTGCGAATAGAATGTGAATTTCCCTGTTTTATCTGCACTGTTCCCATGTTTAAAAGGGTCATATAGTTTGAAATCTTGTTTGAGTTCATTAAGGGCTAATGTGGCTTGTTTATTATGTGATTTGGTCAGATTAGATTTATCCTTTTCTGGGTTTTGATATGTATTCCAGTCACCTCCAATCACTAGGTAGTGATCTTTAAACTGGTTTAAGGTTGGGTATAATGACATAAAAAAGTGTTGGTTATTACAGGGTGCATAAACATTAAGTACCATCATAGGTTTTGGTATTGTAGGACTATTAAATGTTACATAGCACCATCTTCCCTCCTTGTCAGCTTTGGTTTTAAGTATTTTTCCTTAAATTGGTTTTTAATTATTATGGCAGCCCCAGCACTGTTTGTTTTCCCCTCTGAAGCTATGATTTGACTTATCCATTTCTTTCTGCTAATTTCTGCCCATTGATCTGCAGTCAAGTGCGTTTCTTGTATCAGTATGAGGTTGGCTGTGGTTTTTAATGTAAGGTGTAAGAATAGTTTTCTTTTCTTCTTGTTTTGGAGCCCTTTAACATTCCATGATTCTATTTCCCACATTTATTTATTAGGTGTATTCCTTAGATATGCCATGTATATTAGTTTTGTTAGTTTTGTATATGTTACTGTGTGATCATTTAGGAAAGCATCTATTTATCCCTGTCCCTACACTGTGCCTAACCACTATATCCCTGGACCAGGAATAATCAGGGGGGGAGGATGAAGGTTCATTATATGGTTTACCTTTACGTCTAATCTTGGAATGTGTTTTCTTTTTAGATATAGATTTACTCCATAGTATCCCCCCTGTGTTACTATAAACAATGTGGACAAAGCTGAACAAACTAGTTCCCTCAACAAACACTGCTACTTAATATCCCTAGCCTCTTCCAACATATTATTTATACAGGGATGGTATTGCATTTAAGGTACAGCATGTGTTGTTTTTGTCTTGTGACTAATTCTTTCTAATAGTATTTTTAAAACAGCATATTAATATACATTCCTCAGTAAATTATAGCAATATGTGTACCATAGTAATATTGTTAAACAATCAATCTTGTCATTTTTACATTTTTCTCTCATTTGACTTCTTTTTCCTCCCCTTTACTTATTCAGGTTTCGGCCTTCTTTGGTGCCTATAGTGATGTTTTACCACATCAATCTGTGTGGGTTATAAAATATATACTTGGCACCTATTTAACAGAAGTAGGAAGTATAGAGAGACAAAAAAAAAAAAGAAAAACAGCTTAGCCAAACAGTCCTTCTGCTATAGTTGACATATTAAGGCTATATTTACAATATCCCAGGATTGTTAGGTTATTTTACTAATTTCCTGAGATTACTTCTCTCCAGGATCTTTTAACACATTTCTAGCATTTACATAAAACATTTAACAATTTTTCCCTTTTTTTTCCCAATATTAATCTATGAGCTAGCATAATTCTGACAGTTTATTTCTTGCCTATTATTTAAGGCTGGAGTTTCATTCACCTACACAGTACTGGGTGTACTGTTTTAGTGAATGGTTCAGTTCAACAGAACCTTATTTCTTCAAGGTTTTGCTTGCAGGTTGGTTGACATCTATGGTGCAGCTTTCTTCTTTTAGCTGGTGCAGATCAATTTTCATTTTCAGGCAGTAAAATCCTTTGGAGCTTGCTGAAATCCATTTTGTCTGACTGTTCTTAATGAAGCCATCAAAAGCCTAGGGGACTGAATTTGCAAGCCAATATCCGAGATGGGAACTTCCTTCCTATATTCGTGCATCGGAAACAGCAGTTCATTTTTGGTTCCCACCCAGGCTGTACTTCCCTTTCCTGTGTTCCTCATGGCTCACATCAATGACGCAAGGGCCTAGACAGCAAGGGGAAGATTTCAGAGTTGGATCCCAGCTAGAGTGCTCATGAATGGGGTCGTTTTTTCATCCAAGGGACCTTTATCTTTTTTTTGTGGATTTATTTCACTTCTGAAGGTGGAATTTGCTTGAAAACAGCCAGAAATGTCTTTTTTGCCTCTTTGGGGTTAGCAACCATGTATTTAACCTCTTTGATGTAAAAGATTAACTGATTTGGATATTTCATCTGGAATTTGATTTTTTTTTCTATTAGGAACCTGCAGTATGGAGATAGTAGTTGTCTTGCTTGTCTTATTTGTATTGGGAGGTCTTGAGCAAAGGAGATTTTATTATTATTCCAGATGAGTGTGCCTTTTTTCTTTGCTGCCAGTATGATTTTATTTACATCTTGGTAGTTTAATATTTTAATATAGACAGGTCTTGGTTTCAGTGATGTTTGCATTTCCCTCAGGGCTCTGTGGGCTCTCTCTATTGTTATTTGCTGCATTTCTTCAGATTCTTCTAGGAGGGAATTTATTATTTGCTTGATTGTTGGTATTAGATTGTTATGAAGTACAGTTTCAGGTATTCCTCTGATGATGATATTGTTCCTTCGAGATCTTGCTTCCAGGTCTGTTAATTTTGCTTGTAAGTTTTGTATTTCTTTGTCATTGGCATCAGTTTTTTGAGAAATAGAGTCTATTTTTATTTTATTTTCTATTATTTTGGACTCAGATTTTTCCATTCTGGATATTATTTGGCTGAATGAGTCACCAAAGGTTTGAAATTGTAATGATAAGTCCTTTAATGCTTGCTGGATAGGTAATAAGGCAGATTTTATGTCTTCCAGATTAGCTGGCTGGTCTGTCTTGGATTTATTTGTATTTTTAGAGTTGTCAGTTTGTTTAGTTGTCTTTTGTCTTTTTGAAGTTGTGTCTTTCTCAGGTGAGGCTAGTACTGAGAATTTGGTCTTAGTTGTTGTTGTTTCCATATTATTTTCCTCTTTTGACATCTTGCTGTATAGTGTTTTACCAATCTTGCAGATGCAGGGCCTTAGTAGCACATTGCTTAAGCTGTTATTCGGAAATCTTAGTTAATCCTGCTGTTTCTGAGCTGATTCTGTCACTTTTTCTTCCTCTTTTGTTTGCTGGATGATATTAGCAGTAAATATCTACAGTTATTTCTGTATTATTAATTCTGCGTTGCCTTCTGGGTTTGTTTTAATCCAGGGTATATCGAGACCTAGGTGATAGCAGTGCTTACAGAACAGTGGCCATTTTGAATTCCCATATCATGTCACATTCTAAAATAGGTCAAAATAAAAAAGAAGGTTAAAGAATTTATTTGCATAAATTTACTTTTTTAGACTATAACATTATGTAGTGTAGTTATCATCTCTAATTATACTCTCTTTTACAGTCTAGAGACTCCACCTTTTACATACTGATGTACTGAACAACCTGATCTAAAGAAAACTGACCTTTACTATGCAGTTTTCTGTCAAACATGACTTCACGGAAAATTCCCACCTTAAATGGAGTTAATTTTATCCCACACACTTTCTCCCTATGGTATCACCTAGATGTGCATTAACATCATGAAACCCTTCAATATCCCTCAATTCCTCTGTTTTTCCCTGCCACAGATCATGAAAGTCCCACCATCTTATTCTTATCCAGATCTCAAACCGTTTCAGAAAAAAACTTGTCTCAGCCTACATGACATGTATCACACATACTGAATTTTGTAGTTTTCTGTTAGTTACTACCTTCAGCTTTACAACCAGAGATTGTATCTTCCTGAGGTTATTAAAGTGCTACAAAGTACATGCAATAAAGCTAGTTGTAGCAGAAATATCCATGTGGCTTCAACAGTTAAGAAGAGGTTGAAATGCCACAAGTAGATTTTCATCTGCTTTTATGTGCCTGTAAATGTCAGCCACAGATGAAAGATGAGAGCTCCTAGACTTGCACAGGAATGTTAATACCTAGTAAAGAGTATGGAGCAGGGTCAGAAAATTGCCTAGGCAATGCTACTTTGTATACATAAAATCCTGCTATTTGCTTGCTTTATAGAAGAATATTTAAGAGTACCATGAAAGGCATTTTAACAGTTTGCAGTAAGTATAAACAAGCTTAATTTGGTTGAAAAAGAAACCCTAGCAGATCTTCCAAAGACATTCTAATGATCCAGTGACTCTCAATATCGAAACTATAGTTAAATGCAGAGAAATTATAAAGACGAAACCCTTAGAATGATTACTACATATTAGTATAGTGCAGAACATCAAACATTTTGTTTTCTGGTTTCAGTGATGGATTTTTCTTTAAATTTGCTGAAAGAGTGGTGAAAGAAAAATATCATGCCTAAAAAAGTGTACTGCTTAAATAGCTGAATCAAACACATTTAATTTTCTGTTATCAATAACAAAAGTAATTTATAACCAAATTAAATATAACACAATGCAAGTCATTCAGGGACATATGGAGTTGGCCAGAAAAGGCAACATTTATGTGCAAGTGATTTAAGAACAACTTCTTACTTGCATAGAATTTCCTGTGCTTTTGATCCAAGAGGACCAGACCAAATATAAATAGCAAGATATGTAAAAATAAAGACTTGACTATAGCTATAACTATATAAATAAATGAATATCACCCACTATAATGATATGCATAAAAAGGAGGGAATGATGGGTACTAATAGTACATGAAAGGATGGCAGGAGTATTGAGAAGAACAGTCTTAAAATTGCAGCCAGGAGCATCAAACACTGCTCTCCATGTTGTTGAGATCTGCAAGGTACACAGCAGATGCCAAAGGGAAAACATTTAATAAAAGAAGTTATTCCTTTTCAGGTTTTGACTGACCTTATTGTAAATTGGTTGTGTCATGAAACACTGTTCATTGTCATGGACTATCTGAATTCAGTGCTTTGGAATCTAAGAACAGTGTGCATTTTGTAAATAATCTTATTATATAATAGTAATAATCACAGGCTTAATCTATGATTGGCTTTGATCACAAGGGTGCCAGAAATACTGGGTAAATCCTATGATACCCATTCCAAGTTGTGGATTGTTGCAACAATGTAACAGATGTTACATTGATATACTATGTTTGGGTGTAGGTTAAGCTGAGACTTACTGAGGCCTGGCATGGTTTGCACAAGAGACAAAGTCAAGTGACCAAACCTCAGAGTCAGCTATGACTAAATCTCGTGAGTAACCTACTCCCAAACATGGCATATTGCTATTAAACCAGGATTTATATTTCTGTTGTCATTTTTATTCTTTGTTTTGTTTTATTCTTTTAATATTAAGGTTCTGCCACAAAAAATATTCCATATATTAAATCTGGAATAGGTAATGTTAGATTGAAACGGGTAAAGTTTTCTTGTACCATATTACTTTCAAGTCCTTTCCCTGAATTGTTTTCCTACAAATGTTTTCTTTCAACAGTTCAGTGTAGTGTATCACTTTGTTCACACATGCCCCTCCCTAAATGGTTTTATAAGTGAATCCTAGTTTTGCATAACACACTGACTTAAAACTGTATATACACAGTAAGAAAGGATTGCCTCCTTAATTCTGCTAAATTAGTTATTTTTTTCATGTTTCCTGACCAAATTAACAAGAAAAATTAGCATGTTACACCGGCAAGGTTGCAAAGTAGAGACAAAATTGCTGGTAAATAGACAATAGTTATACAAACTTTCACTGAGCAAGTGAAAAGCTGAGCAACGATAAATAAATAATTCCTCATATCTTCAAAGCACCAGCATGTGGGAGAGAGACAAAATGGAATCATTTCTGAAAATGTTATAATGCAGCATGTTTAAAACTACTTTTTAAACAGGGAATGATATACAAAATGCCTATTGGGAGCACATTACTGAGGGAAGGAAGTAATCCCAGAGGTAGTCTTTTATTAACAGGGGTCTGCTTATGAACAAAGCATAGAACTAAAAAGTAGGTTTTTGTTCCTTTACGAAGATGGGTCCGTGTGAGGCTTAATATGTTTGTCAACATTTATATCTGTTTTGTCTTAGAATCTGCAGACTTCTTCCCGTGGTTGCTCTGTCAGTATGGAGTATTAAGTCATGCACTTCCCCAAACCCGCTGCCTCTACATTCATAGTATTCAGCTAGAATGCAATTTTTTATAAGAAATGCTACAGCAATTTTATTTATATTATGATAGCCATAAGGGCAGTGATTGTTTTGAAAACACAAAATCATTATTTAAATTCATGCAGTAAGGTTAAGAACTGCATCCATTTGAAACAGTACAGAGCAATATAAAGTGGAATGTACCACTTAGCAAGGAAATTCAATTATTTTATTTGTTTATATTTTCTGGCTAAGCAGCATTGGTTTTCTTTTGAATGTGAGAAAGACTTTTTTTTACCACAAATGATTAAGGAATTTAATCATTGGAGACAATCAATTTTATCCCATGAGATTTTTTTTCTGACTCGATATCATACAATTGAAATCATACCATTTCCCAGTAATTATCTTTACATTTTATTGAAAACTAAGGAGCAAGACTGTTGAAAATCAAGCAAAATATGATCTTTACTATGGTATCACCTTTTGACTGCCTCTTTGCAATACCTCAACTGCTACCCTCTAAGTTCTTTTCTTTTTGACACTTTTTCTTTAGACAGTTAATCACATTGAAATACCGACCATTTCTCACAAGGTCTAGCTCACCGGTCCCAATCTCATCACAAGACTGTGACTTGTTATTGCCTTAGTCTACCTAGATTAGCAGCTGTGTTTCCTCTGTTTCATTTTGCATTTGCTGTTTTGACACTGTAACTAGACTATGGCTGAAAGGGGCCATTTGGTTTGATTTATTTACCTGCAAAATAAATAAACCAATACATACATAAAGAACTCTTTCAGAGCAAAAACGTAACCTATTCAGTCCAAGAGAAAGTGTCAGTAATCACCTTTTACTCATGGTATGAATACCCCCATCATATTCAGTCTTGTTCTTTTTTAGTCTACACTCTTTCTCTCACAGGAGACTGACTTCCATAGTCTTGAAGTTCGCACATTATAGTTCAGGAGACTAATGTCGGGTTCTTGTGTTGTGTATTCCAATACAATGTGTTCTCTATGTGTCTTTGATTTAGGTAGTCATTCTTTTTTGTATGTACTGGTTCTGGCTTAAACTAGTGTGACTCAGCACATTCTCATTACAATAGTTCTTGTTCTTTTGACTATAAACAATATAGATATAACAGCTTGTATTGTGTTTTTTATCAGTTTATTTGTAGTATGATAGATACTATCTAACGGATACACCTTTAGGGTTGGTTTAGGGTTGTACTGTAACTCATCTTGGTTGGGTTAGGGTTATGGATGTTATCTACTTATTTTAGTCACTTTTTGCTGCTGTAATAAAAGACAAACTATATGCAGTCATTTTTATGGTAAGGGATCATACCATCCACTCACCCAAAAAGATGACATATTTGAAGACCCCCCCAAAAAATAAATAAATAAATAAATAACTGCACGCATGAGCTAACCACTACAATACTAGGATAATATACTTGAAAACAGAACTATAACAAGAAGAGATTTCAGGAGTCTTTTGGGTGACCACTTTCTAGATGCCCTGGAGTCTATTGTGAAATAAAAACTAAACCTTCATGGATGTTGTTCAAGGTTCTCAAATATTTCATGGGGGAGCAGGTATACAGAATGCAGCACATGCTGTTTGCATGTTTAATATAACAATGCCAGAGGCTAAAATGGATAATGTATTCTGGTCTGTCTTGTATACATAAATGGAATGCTGTATTAAACTTTTGTGGAAGTACCCATTATAGTTTTTCTGCTATATCGATGCTTGGTGAAATTACTATTCTCCACAACTACCTGCTTAACTGTAAATTGTCTAAAACAAAATCTGATTTGGCAGAGTAACTCCATTTTGTTTGTGGAGAGAAGCCCACACATCTCTAAATAACAAACTATCCTGAGGTCACAGCATCCTGTGATAAAATACATTTCTTTAGAGGACTTCTTTTGGACACCATAAAATCTGACAAAACATTTTGGAGAATAGTAGTTTTGCTAACTAGGAACTGACAATTTATCATGTTCTTAATTCATATGTGGATTTATTGTACTGAATGTCTTTGGTAAAAGTGTTAAATGCATACTGAGCTTCATTGTTAATTTGTCTTAGCTGGTAATAAAGTATTAATACATATGAATTGTATGGCAATGTATATAAATACATGTTCTTGCTCAACTCTTTGCAAGGTTTAAAGGCTGTAGACTGAGACACTGGTACTGTTTGCATCCTCTGAAGGTCACAGTGAAGAAGTTAGTTGAAAGCTGAATATTTAATACAGCACACAGTGATTGAAATTGTAGATTTATTTAAGGACCTGGGTATATGGGTAGATACAGCTATGATGTTTTCTAATCATATCAACCAATTGGTTAATGATAGTTATAGAACTATAGGTTGTATAAAAAGGTTTATAAAGTCTAGGAAATCAAAAATGATGAAGTCGTTGTTTGTTAGTTACATTAGACCCAAACTTCAGTATGGAATAACAACATGGAAACCCTATAAGAGCACAAGCATGAGTAAACTGGAAAGAGTACAGCAGAAATATACCAAGGACATCCATGAATGTAAACATTTAAGTTATTATGAAAGACTAAAATATCTGAACTTCTACAGTGTCTCTTACAGATTTCTAAGAGGAGATCTTATTCAAGTATATAGAGAATTTAGAGACAACTATCTCTGGGAATGTTTGGGGTTATCAAAAAGTACTAGAGAATCATCAGACAACCTCTGTAGGAGATTCTGTAGGAATGAGAAGTGCACTAATTGGTTCTCTGACAGAGTAGCTGATGCATGGAACAGACTACCAAATTACAATAAAGTACTAGTTTAGATATTTTTAAGAACAGCCTGGACACTGATTATGGGAACAAGTGTTTTGGTACACTGGCAAGCTAGAAGGGCATTAATGCCTGTGCTTGGAATATTTGTATGTATGTATGTATGTACTGTCCATGTATGGTTTGACTCATACATCTCAGGTGGTCACAAAGAGTAGTTTCTGGGATCAGTTAATCCATCCATCCACAACTCTTTTTCCCAATATTGCACATGGGGTCATGGGGTCACTTCAACAGTGATAATCATCTAGGGCCAATGTTCACACTGTTGGGCAGCAGCTTGCCAATAGGCTTAATTTTGGGGCTTCTGTTTTTATATTTTTACAAAGCATATTCCTACCCTCTGATCTGTGGCACTTTACAAGGCTCAGTTTTGTGACCTCCCATTTTCACTTTTATAGGAGTCCACTCTGGGACTTTATTAAACAAAGCATTCTGCACTATCACTGCTATGCTGATGATACTAAGTTGCATCCCTCCTTCCCCCAGGGCTGCCGTTCACCTCTTCATTCTGTCCGGGGTCATGCTCATCTGGAATAGGTACAGTCAGCTCAAGTTCAGGCTGCTTCCATTATTAGCATCCACAACAATGCTCCATTAGCTCTATGGTTGGTAGTCATAGGTGTCAGCAGCAGATAAAGCCTCTTGTTTCCATCTGCATTTTATCACCTAGACTAGGCATCTCTTTCCACTACTGACATTAAGACTGTAATATGTCCATCGGTCCCATTTCAGTTTGACTACTGCTCTGCCTTCTACCTGCGTTGCCTGGCATATGAACTTGAGTGGCTGCATCAGCTGGAGAGCACTCCTGTGTGTTTGTCAACTGTAACTCCCTGTAATTGTCATATTACACCTGTCCTGAGGGACCCATGCTGGCAGTTGATTAGAGCGCATATTTTCTTCAAAACCATACTCTTTTTTTTTCTTCTAAAAAGCAGCATGGATCACTAGGATTTAATATAAAACAGTTACATAGTTTCATCTCTAGGACGTGTTTGCATAGAAAACTCCACCAGACTGTGCCTTCATTTGGTGTCTTTCATGTATAGCTGATGTCTTTTTCTGCCCTATATAAATTGGATCCCTCATCATCATCATCATCATCATCATCATCATCTCCCTTTTTTTCCCATTTTCTACATGAAGTCGGGGTGTCATATTAACTGTTGCCATCTGTCTCAGTTCAATGCCACACTGCTGCCTTCTTCGACACTCATGCCTGACTGTTGCAGAACTTCTCTCACACAATCCATCCACCTCTTCACTGGATGCCCTTGTTTCCCGTTACCTTCTTCCAATCTGTCCCAAATCTTCTACACCAGATTGTCTTCTGATTTTCTGCACATGTGCCCGGACCACTGTAATCTGTTCTCTTTGATCTTTTCTGCAATTGGAGCTACTTTGGCTTCTGCTCTTTGGTCCCCATTTTTTTATCTGTCCCACAGTGTGCATCCTACCACCCTTCTCAGGCACTTGGAACCCTCATATCTGTAAAAGCTACTGGTGCCCTGCCTACTGGTTCTGACACTTGGCTTGGTTGTTTTAGGGCAAATTGCAGAGTCCAAGATTCACCTGCAGACTTTGTGACATCATTCCTTTTTTGTAGTCCAGTGTAGTCCAGATCTTGGGATACATCTACAGATTTTGGGATATTATTCCATTTTTTTTTGTGGTTTACAGCACCTGTGTAATCTGCTATGACCAATGCTATGGGACTGACCTTTTTTGGATGGCCTCAGGAAGTCTTTTAAGAACCATTATTTTACCAAAGCAATTAAATATCTAGGCAATAACCTGATGTAAATCAATCATGTTTACCTATGTACTGCAGATCGCTGCCAAATTTGTCTTGTATTTCTTAATGTGTTTCACTGTGTTTTACTCATTTGGATCCTAGTTTATATCTCCTTTATAAATCATGCATTGATTTACTGATTGAATGTTTCAGATAACATGAGTGGAGTTACTGAAAATCTTAAAACCATAAAGTAGTCACTTGTGAGACATTTGTCATAGCTAAAGATACAGATTCGTAGCATCAGGTTAAATTAATGCAAATGATTACAAAAATTAATGAAGTGAAAAACTTAAAATTCACATTTTAAAGTCAGACTGCTCAGTAAGTATCTCAGTATGAATATCATAGTTAAAAATCTTAGAAAAGAGGTATTACTATCTTTTAAGTTTCCTTTGAATTAATGCCTGTGCATTAAACAGTGAAACAGTGTACATTTCAATTCATTTAATTTATTTTACTGGCAGACAAATTAAGTTACCAAAACTATTTTCAGTAGTCACTCAATATCAAACATTAAAACAAATATAGGCCTACATACTATTAAAAAAGTGAAATAACACTTTCTTAAACATAAATACAGATAAATTCAAGGGTGCAGAATGCAAAAGATTGCTACTAGTCAATACAATATAAAATCTTACAGATTTTTGCTGTTGTTTTCAGTAAGAGAAGAACCTTCTCCAGTGGAGCACATAACTGTCTATCACCGTCATCTTCAGTAAACCATAAGAAATTAATTTGCTATAATTGTACCACAGACTCACGACCTGAAGTCAGCCACAAGATAATTCAGGGAACATGATTTTAACAAGCGCAGCGGTGGTACGGCGGTAGCGTTGTTACCTCACAGCAAGAGGTTCTCCCATTCGATTCTTGGCTTGGCTTGGGAGTGCCTTCTGTGTGGAGTCTGCATGTTCTCCCCGTGGTTGGATAGCGTTCGAAAGATATGTGTGCGTAAATGGGCATGCCTTCATTGAAGGTTGGGTGTCGAGCTGGCACCTCTGCATTTTGTAAAAATCTACTGCCAATCATTAGCGGACCAGAGTTCCGCTGTGGCAACCCCTTACCGGGAAAAAGCCGAAAGACAAACAATCAGGCAAAATTAGACAAGCCAACTCTGCAATCTACCTGATGGCGTTATACTGACTGAATGAATACTATCTAAGAGCGGTCTGTGAAGCCAAGCATGTTAGTCTATCCAAAGTGAATCACAACTCCACTTTGAGAAGGGAAACCTTCTGACTCCCCATGTAGTTAACGGAATATACTTCAATTGGAGGTTGTAATACCAAAGGGTATCATATATTTCATTGAGATGACAACTTAATTTGTGGCATGGTTTGTCAAATCTTTCTTGGCAAAAGTAGAATTCATCAAATTGTCTCAGTAAATTCAAGTCAACAAAATGGAATGAAAATTTCAAGGAATAGTTAATCAGAATGGAAGAATACTTTCCTTTCTGAGCACAAATCCTTATTCAGAATTGAAAATTCTGTCTGAATTAAAGTCAAAAGAAAGAAAGAAAATTATAACCCCCTCTAAAATAAAAGAGAAACCACACCACCTAGTGAGATAGGGGAAGAAGAAAGTAGATGAATGGATTCATAATATCTCATTGTTTGGTTATTCGGTTATTATGTTTTACCATTTCTGATCAACACTTCACATTTTTGCAGGGGGGGGTTCTGTGCCCTCATGTAGCTCCCATAGGGAAGCTTTGCCTGTACTCCTCACTTAATGCAGCACCACAATGGTCATGCAAAAACATGTATATTCAACAGCAATGAAGTACAATGCATTTTTATGTGGCCAATTCAGGACATTATTAGCCTCATACAGATGCAGGTGAAGTATTTACAAATACAGCTGCCCTCACTTGTCTTTGTTTTATGGTACTCGCGTTCCCAGTCAGTTAGCTACATCTGCAACTCACAGTTAAACTGAAGTCTGAAATTGTTTTAGTATTACATCCAACAGCAGTAGCCAAAAGGGCACATTCCTAACTGAATGGACTCATTAATGATAATAATGATGCAATCACAAAACAGATTAGGTGTGACAGACAAAAGTCTCTTCTAGGAACTCTTTTCACAATAGGATAATAATGAAGTGCCTTATTATTAATAAAAACAACTTTGAAATTATAAAAGCGTGTTACTTCCAGCACTACAAAACGGTGTTCTCATTTTTAAGGTAATGACAAGGCCAGAAACCACTCCACAAGAGGAGTGGTTTGTGGCCCAGAAATTGTAGTATATTGGCCGTTTGGGCAGTTTTTCCATCTATTTCAACTTTCTGGTTTAAAAGCCTGCTTTTGCGCTTTTCCTGCCTTTCCTGTAACTAGTCTAGTCCAGATACAGATCTGCTGTATCCAGGACTGTATGTAAGCTTATGAGCCCACCAAGCCTTTCTGTGTTGGAGGGAAGCTTTCTAGCTTATCACTGGGAGGGGTAATCACTAGGTATCCTATCTACCACAAGAGGAGTGGTTTCTATCCCAGAAATTGTAGTTTATTGCCCGTTTGGGCAGTTTTTCCATTTCTTTCAGCTTTCTGATGAAAATCCCGCATTTGTGCTTGTTTCCCACCTTTCCTGTAACTAGCCTAGTCCAGATACAGATTTGTTGTATCCAGGACTGTTTGTAAACTTCTGAGCGGTGCCAAAGTCTGCTCTTCAAATGTTCCCTTAGATCTACTAGTTCTCTCCTCTCCTGCACTTTTAATAGCTTATTAGTCTAGCACTTTACCAGGCTTCTTGTAGCAATTATTTTAGCACACAAAAGTGCTACCAGCACTAAACGTTCTACAAGGAAACAGCTCCAGTACTTATTTTTCATGCCCACCCCTCCAGGCATGTCTAAAGGTCAGTTCCCTGTGCATTCACCTATTAACCTGGTGAACTTGGGCATCCTGAGACAATGTAGCAATTGCCTCATGTACACTGACAACCCTCTCCTCTTACCTCCCAACACTCAGACTTGCAAGAGATGCACTTATATATCCAAATTGGAAGCCACGCACTCTCCAGCCAAGACCAGAATAGCTGGTCAAGAGGAGAAGGTCAACGCTTGCACCACACCACATGGAACACATAGCCCTCCAGAACACACACCAGCACTGCCTTCACATAAAAACACAAACCACACAACCACCTTCATGGAAGCTCTCAATAAAAATCTACCCAAACAGCAGAGACCTCCAAGGCAGAAACACACTCGACCACCACAACACAACACTAATCACGAGACACATAACTCTCCTAAACAGCGAGCCACTCAACCAAAGCCCCTAAGGCAAAACAGCATGCCCAACACACTAGTCATAGGTGAGTCGATAGTGAGGCACACTGATGTCCCACTTATTAGGTTGAATAAGGAGAAAGTAACAGTCAGCTGCCTGTCAGGTGCCAGGATCCTCCACATAATGCATGCACTCAGGTCCCTCAAAAACAGGTACAAATCTGACTCTGTCATTGTACATGTGAGTGTGAATGATCTGAGACGTACCTCCTTCAGCTACATGAAAAAAGACATGGAGAACCTCTTGGATTATGTAGCCCAGGTGGGTATGACCCTAGCCCTGAGCAGCATCCTACCATCACCCAAAATGATACCACAGTACAAGCAGAAAATGATTGCATTCAACAATTGGCTAAGTTTCTGGTGTCATTCTAAGGGGATCCAGTATCTGTCTGCCTGGGATGACATGATTGACAGACCTCGATGCTTTGTCAGAGATGGCCTGCATCTGTCACCCCTGGGCTTCCGGATACTGGCCAAGGCTCTTGCCACCCCTATAGTGCCTTTTTTAGGCGATGTTCCAAAGACCAAATTACCACCATAACAGCTACAGACAAATGCAATCTGAGGGTCATGCTGCTCAACACTAGAAGCCTAAATCTCAAAATGCACTCACTCGAAGCACTCTTTAAAATGAAGAACATTAACATTTGTGCTGTAACAGAGACCTGGTTCAAGGCAGCAAAAAGCACCCCTGCACTACCAGGCTATAACTCATTCCACACCTTATGGCCCCAGAACTTGGACCGAAGTTCCTAAGGCGGTGGTGTTTCCATATTCATAAAGAAAGTGCTCACCTCCAGACTAGTAGCCCAACATAACACATCTGAGATACTTCAGGTGTAGCTAACATTGGCTAATACAGAGATTCAGGTCATAGCCTGCTATAGATCCCCAGCCATGTCCCAAGACTCACAATCCACATTCCTAAGCACCCTGGAGAATATTAGGGTCCAACCTAACACTTCCATATTGGGCAACTTCAACTACCCCTCCATTAACTGGAAAACTACTCATGTACCAATACACTTGCCCAATGTTTCCTGGAATTCATTAATTCCAATGCCCTGGGCCAGCTTGTTCTTACCTCCACTAGTGGTAGCAACATCTTTGACCTGGTCATTACTAACATGGGCGACCGTTGCTCTATACCAATAGTAAACTCCTCCCTGGTTATATCCGACCATAAACTAATCAGCTTGGAAACCCACATCCCTCCCACCCCCGCATCCCCCCCGCAAAGGTAACCACCATGAAAAACTTCTCCAAAGCTAACTTTGGGGTTCTAAAAACAGAGGTGGCTAACTTCATGGCATCCATGCAAATGGAGATCAGTTGCATGACTGCCGAATCATACACCAATGCACTGTACGAACACGTACACAAATGCATGGATCTCGCCATACCCAACAGAACCAAAATGCTCTCCTCCAAAAAAGGAAGCCAATCTGGTGGTCCCCTGTCATAAACAAACTCTGCAACAGAAGGAGGAAACTGATGTGGAATAAGGTGAAGTCCTAAGACTGGAAAAACTCCCTTATCAGCCTCAACAAAAAGTTGAGATCCCTCATCAAACCTCTAAAGCTAGCTATGAAAACAGAATTGCAGCAGATAGTAAAGACAACCACAAGGCCTTCTATAGTTATGTAAAAAATCTCCATGGCAATACACAGATTTGCTCTGAGCTACTGCACAATGGTACCTCTTATACCGAGCCAACAGATATTGCCAATATATTGGCCAACAGATTCAGTGCCAACTTTACCCCTCTCTCCCCCCCAAGGGACCAGTCACAATACCAGTAGATTGCCAGGCATCCAGTATTACTGCTGCACAGGTTAAAACAGCACTGTCCAAGGCCAAGAATACAGCTTCTATGGGACCTGACAATATTCCTGACTGTGTTCTACATGAACTACAGAGAGACCTGGCACCTCACCTGTGTGCCCTGTTCAATCACAGCCTCACCACAAGCTTTGCCCCTACTGAGTGGCGCACTGCTACAGTCATTCCTCTCCACAAAGGAGGAGCAACTACAGACCATGGGAACTATCGCCCCATTAGCCTGACGAGTCTGATATGCAAAGCTATGGAATGCATCATAATGGACCTAATAAACAAGGATATAGGGAATCTCCACACTCTGGATCCCACACAGTTTGGTTTTGAAAAGGGTAGATCATGCCTGCTCAACTTTGTCAACTTCTTTGAGTCAGTCACCAGAGCTGTGGATGAAGGCAAGGTGGTTCATACAGCCTACCATGATCTGGCCAAGGCCTTTGATACCATTCCCCACTCAGGAATCATAGAAAAACTCACTAAGCTAGGAATCAACCCCTATATCACTAGGTGGGTTGCAAACTGGCTCACAGGTAGAACCCACAGTGTGATAGTAGCTGACTCCAAGTCAGACTGCCAAACAGTCATGAGTGGAGTCCCACAGGGTTCGGTCCTGGGTCCTCTCCTGCTCGGTATATACTTCTCTGAAGTCAAGGCCAACACAAAGGGACTCTGGCTGACAAAGTTCACAGATGATTGCAAGATTAGATGTATCTATAGTATTTTCACTGTAATTTCTTGGTGTAGCACTAAAGTAAAAGGAAGAACTATTGCCTGAAAGTGTACCAATTGTTGTTGTCCTCAGTATCCTGGATTTCTGTTTTCCTGCTTTGTGAATTATTGCCTTGTGTATGTCAACACTATGCTGTTCTTAACTACTGTTGTTCTGCATTACTTTATGCATAGGTGCAAACACTGCTGTGTTCTTAGCTAGCTATGTGTGTAAGACTCTCATACAATGGAAATTAATGCTAGGTATACTGTCTCTACCTACCTGTATTAATTTTTTTCTCTCTACCAATGGTATTTTTGTCTCTCGCTCTTTTCCTGAATTACTTGCTCATAACTAATCTCCCTCCTCTCTGTTTTTATAGCCCTAGTGGATTTTTCCCTGTGGTTTTCTCCTGGCCACAGTACAGGCAACACAGGTTTGAGGACCTTAACAGACACCCTGCAACTCTAACTATCTGTCCGGAAGCCACCATTTTAAGCTTAAAATAATACCACTGAAATATGTGTCCCAGTAAATAACTACTACATAAGCTAATCTTTTAATTAATGCTAGACTTTATAAGCACAACAAGAATTTACAGTGTTTTTTTGCTAGTCACCACGAAAAGCAGATGCCAGCAGCTCCTATCCTTTCTCTTTGGTTACCCACTATCCTCATACTGTTTCTGTGTATATTCTCCTGTTCTGCACTTTACCCTTCCCTGAATTCATTTCTAGCCTCACTCATAATTGCCTTTCCTAGTGTACCTGCCCTATTTTACTGACTTCAGACTCTTACATATTAATATTATTTTAATGTTTTGCCCTGCTTTTAGCTGCTAGTAATACCTCTCTCTCCCCCTGCAAAGCCCCTCTCTATTGTAGCTTATTTTAACCATACAGCACTGGGTTTCCATAAAGTAAATCTACTTGTATAGCTTGAGGCCAGTGTCCTTTTGTAAGCTTACTTCTGTTCATATTTTATTTCTTTTTATTTTATTTCAGGTGACTATACCTTTAGAAACTTTATATCCTTGTCTCTCAAGCTAGTTTTTCACTATCTTTTCTGATTGTTTCTATGACTTCATCTTGACCAGGGTGCTAGCCCCACTCTGTTGGCCCTCGCTATGCTCAGGCTCACTTCCCTCCCCTACCCTACCCCCATTCCCACCCACCCCATTACAATTACCTTTATACCTAACTATCCCTCCTCTTCCTGTCCTACTAATCACTACAATTTCACTTTCTGCCTATTGCCACAACCACTTTACTAATCTGTGAATCTTGTCAACACCACTTCATCTATACCACTGTCTCTCTACCTACTCTATCTGACCATATTTTATTCCAACGTGTATTATTTTCTAATATCTTCTACACTACTCCTTATTCTCTCTTTCTCCACCTCTTACCACTCCAATCTCTCTGACCCACTCCTATGTTCACCACCTTCTCACTCATACAACATATATCCAACTATTTCATCTTTTACTATCTCCCCTAATCTCTTTACTACCTCTATCTCAACTCTATATAAACCATCCATAATACAGGTTTTTAAACCTTCCCACAAAGCTATGTCAAAACTATACAAACTCAATCTAGCATCTACTACACACTCTCTCCTCACTAAAAACCTACTTTGTTCTGGAGATATCCATCCCAACCCTGGCCCCACTTCTCTCCCCAAAACTACTTCGACACTGCCCCCACCTTACTCCTTTAACAGTCACCAACCTCAGTCACAACAATCATCTCCATCCAAATACTTAACTATTTACTCATTGAATATTCAGAGTCTAGAAAATAAAGTCACTGAGCTGCACTCATGGATATCTCTCAATACCCCTCACATCCTCTCCCTATCTGAAACCTGGCTCAAGCCACACATCTCAAATAGTGAAATACTCCCACCAGGTTACAATATCTTCTGATCTGATAGACCTGTAAAAAAAGGTGGTGGCATGGCCATCCTCTACTCAAACATTCTTAACCTCTCACCATACCCTTCCCCAATTCCTGACTTCCTCCCAGCTGAAATCATCATCCTTAACTGCCATCTGAATCCCCACAAAAAACTTGCAATTGCCTCTATCTACCTTCCTCCTAGTAACAATCTGCCCATTCTTGAAAACATCCTATCCTGGTTCTCCCACAACATACCATATGAGACACTTATCCTTTGTGATGTCAACATTGATTGGTCCAAACTCGCAACTGACTCCCCCCAACTCAGTATCCACCTACACGGCTTCCACCAACTTATAACATCTCCCACTCGCTTCCATAAAAATTCCTCTTCCAGTTCCATCATAGACTGGATCCTTACCAATTCCCCCCACCAATACCACAATCCCACCACCTTACCTGACTCCCTCAGTGATCATCTCCCTACCACCATCTTAAGACACTACTCCCATATTCCTAAACCCCACCTTATCAAAGACTGTCGAAAACTATCGACTTTCAGTTCATCCCAATTTATCTCCATTCTCCACAAGATAGATTGGTCTATTCTAAAACACCTCCCACTAAACGATGCTGTAAGCACTTTCAATAGCATCTTCATGAATACTTTAAACTCCTTAGCTCCCTCTAGGAAGATCAGAGTAAAATCAAACCATGCTCCCTGGCTCTCCAAAGAGACTAGGTCCCTTATGAAACAAAGAGATCATGCTTGGAAAACCTGGACTAAAACTAAACAACCACCTTTTCTTCAAAAATACAGGCAACTGAGGAACCTTGCAAAAAACATACAACTAATGACAAAAGGTTATACTATAGCTCTGCTCAGCTTAAAAACAAATCCAATCCTCAAAAATTTTGGTCAACTCTCAACAACATCCTCTATCCTGGAAAGCCTTCTAATCCCTCTCCATACCCTAACTCATCCTCTCAGGAAACAGCTTCCCTCCTGAATAAACACTTTAACTCTTCCATCCAAAATCTGGTAACCTCTAAGCCAAACTCTAATTTGACACCCACCTCTCCAAGTCCCACTAACACAATTTTGTTTTCTTTTGAGCCAGTTACCATTACTTACATCAAATCTCTACTACTCAAGCTAAAACCTTGCTCTCCTTCCACTGACAATCTATCTCCTACATTCCTCAAACTTGCTGCTGACTCAATTGCCTATCCTGTATCTATACTAATTAATCGATCTATTCCGGAATCAACTGTCCCCACCCTTTGGAAATCTTTCTTCACTATCCCTCTTCATAAAGGTGGAAAGTTCACTGACCCCTCAAACTACTGACCCATTGCCATTCTGTCCCCCCCTCTCCAAGATATTAGAAAAATGTATTCATTCACAGCTTCTCAATCACTTCCTCACACACACCACTTACTTACCCCTACCCAACATGGATTTTGTCCTCACCACAGCACCACCACTGCCCTCCTTTCCTTCACTCATATCATTGCAGAGGCCCTAGACAACAATAAACTCATTTCCTGTCTCTTCTTAGATCTCTCCAAAGCCTTCGATACTGTCTCTCATCCTCTACTACTATCCAAACTCGCAAATCTCCACCTACTCCCCCCCCCCCTCTGCATTTGCCTGGTTTAATAGTTACCTATCTGACAGGGAACAATCTGTCAAATGGCTCTCATCCTCCTCACCTTTCCTTCCCATCTCCACTGGTGTTCCCCAAGGCTCCATCTTGGGACCACTTTTGTTTAACATCTTCACCAATGATCTTTGCACCTCATGCAAAGAATCCTCCCTTATTCAGTATGCTGACGACTCCACACTTATATCCATCTCAAATAACATTCCTGAACTACACTCCCTGACCCAACAGGCCCTACTATCCACTGAACAATGGCTCTCTCACAACCTATTGATCCTAAATCCCAAAAAGACCAAACTCCTACTTTTCCTTCCCCATTCTCTTTCTCATCACAAAACCTCCTTTTTTATTACATCTTCTAACAATATAAATATCCAACCTGACACCCACACAAAACTCCTAGGGGTCATTATCAATGACAAACTCAAGTACAACCTACACATACTCCAATGTATAAAAAAAAACAAACCAGAAACTAGGTCTGCTATATCGGAACAAAAAATTCCTAACCCCTGAATCTAGACTTACCCTGGGCCAGGCACTCCTCCTCCCCTCCCTCTTATACGCCGCCCCAGTTCTTACCAATATCCAGACCTCCACTCTAAACAAACTGCAACAGACTTACCATAAAATAGCCAGATTCATTACTAACTCCCCATACAACTCCCACCACTGCATTTCTTTAAACTCTCTTCAATGGCTTGAACTTCACTCTATTCTTTATAAACCCTCCTTCTGTCCATCTCTATCTTCCTTAGTCTCCATCTACATCCCATCCTGGACCCTCCATAATTCTAACCAACAATTACTTGATATCTACCACCCAAAAAGGTCAGTAGGCAAACTACTCTACAAACACTCCCTTGCCCATGCTTGGAACAAACTTCCCCTTGACTTACATTCAATCTCCCACACCTCACACTTTAAAAATGAACTAAAAGCTTATTTTCTCAATTCCAGAACCTGCCCTTGCCATGACCCTACCTAGTCTTCCTTCCCTTTATGTACCCTCAAAAGGACCATACTTAGTGCCTCATTACACCTCTCTCTCCAATGTGTCTACTATGCATTTGCACAATTTTATACAAACAAAAAATGTTCATTGTTGACCTATTGAACTATATCAATGTAAAATTGTTACTTAGCTTCTTCTTAATGCAACTTTAACTTTATGCTTGTATCCCAACATATGTGAATCGTTCTGCTATAACTGCTATTATATCAATATTGTTTAAAATTGTACCTGTTTTAAAATGTATTACTAGAGCTTTTCTCCTCAGGTCTCCACTGAAAATGGGCCACAAGCCCAGTTGGACAAACCCGGTTAACAAATGTCAATAAATAAAAATGAATAAATAAGTTGGGAGCTATTATCAACTCCCCAAATTATGTTGACATCTGACAGAAAGGCCTCACTGAGACCGACTGGTGTCAGAATCATGGCCTTAAGCTCAATGCCAAAAAATGTGTCATCATCCCCTTTGGGAAAAACCCAGTTCCCATGAATTGCCACATGGATGGTAGTCCACTGAACACAGAAGGTGTTATAAGAGATCTGGTAACACAGGTTGACAGCAACCTCTCTTTTGACCACCACATTGCCACTGTGGTCAGAAAGTCCTTCTATCTGGCACATCTCATTACTAAGGGGTTTGCATCCAGGAAGAAAGAGGTCATTGTCTCCCTCTACTCTTCCCTCATTAGGCCAGTCATTGAGTACAATGCCCCATTTGGCATGTACCTCACTAAACAGCTGCAACAACTGGAGAGGCCACAAAAGAATCTCACAAAGAGGATCCTAGGCCTTAAACATTTGTCCTATATGGACAGACTAAAAAAACTCCAACTATTCTCTGTCTCATATCGCCTACTTAGAGACAATCTCTGCTTGACTTACAAAGCTCTGTCTGACCCAGCTCTGTTAGAAATGCTACATCTAAAGAAATCCCAATACCTCTGCACCACATGCTCCAGAGACCTCAACCTCATTACCACAATCAACAGAGCATGATGGAGGGACAGGTTCCTGACCCAGAGACTGCCCATGCTCTGGAATAGACTTCCCATACATGTCAAGCAGAGCACCTCACTGTCTCTCTTCAAGAGAAATCTTAACGAGTGGATGGGTAATAGAAAGTTCATCCCAGGCATCATTCCAGTGGCTTTACTCGACAGAGGCACTGGGAACTAAGGTTGGTGCCAGGGTAATCCTATGGGCTAGGCTTGTAAAGACCCCACGGTTTTTAGCCTAGTACACACCTATGAACCTATAACAGTATGTCTAAGCATCCAAACTTACAATATAACTAATCTAAGCAACACCTGTCAGATTTAAAAAGCTTAGGTATCTGAAGGGGTCATAATTAAAACGATAAATTAAGTAGAAGCACTGTCTAAATGGTCAGGGACATGTACAGGTACAAACATCATTCCCTTTCACATACCATAGACTGGTGAAAGAGAATACAACTGGAATTGTATTAGGAATGCTGCATTAAAACCGATGCAAGCACTTGCCTGAGGAATTGCTCAAGGTATTTTAGAGTGCATTGATGCCAAACCCATGCCACCTTCATAAGTGAATTGAGTAGTTTTCATTTTAGCCTCTTGAGCACTGATTTATTTTAGGTACGGAGTCCATTCAGAGACTTAAAAATAGCCATGTACTCAGCATTGAAATATGCAGCCTGAAGACTTCCTTGGATGTCATAGGACAAGATACGTTATTCTTCAGAACCTGACCAACCACAGCTAGACGTGCTTTAGTTAATAGCAGATGTTAACAAACTTATACTCTACAATAACACTGAAACTGCTACCATTTCCTGCTGATGATATGCACAGTAATGTCTACTTCTCTGAAGAAATTCTGACTGTTTGATTTTGACAGCCTTACCTTCCTCATTAACAATAAAACAAGCAAAAAGGCGAACGCTGACACCACACTATGTAGCTTGAGAAACCGAAAACAATGAAGCAAACTCGTGCAAACCAGCAGGACTAAATAAAAAAGACTTTTAATAACAGTTGAGCGCTTTCACCTGTTACAATACAGGCTTCCTCAGAACAAAAAAACATTCTGAATTACAGTCCTTAAATAGATGTTTTGGCTCCAAAAATTTTAAAGCAACATACTCCACTAAAACTTTCTGCATAAACAATAAACAAAAACATTCCAAAATGAATAGATAACAGGAATAAACAATTATATTATAAATACATATATATCCTATAAAATGTAATGCTCAAATTCCTCTGAAATTCATATAGTTAAAAACATATGTTTCTATAAAAACACTGACTCAACTTATTTATAAACAATTTGACACTAACGTATTTTGTATAGCAAAGGTTTAATAGACAGTGATTCATTCAAACTTGGGGGTGAGGCAGCATAAGTAAATATTTGCCACCACATTTCTCTATAAGACAACCAACTCTTATAGTCTCCCCCCCTAGGGTCTATTTGAATAAGGTCAATAATACTAAAAGTGAATTTGTGTTCAGAACCCTCTTGTTTTATGTGCTTATATAGGGCATTCTTCTCATCTCTCTTTCTAATGGAGTAAAAATGACCGCATATTCTTTTGTTCAGCTGTCTCTCGGTCTTCCCAATGTAGAAAGCGGGACAAGCTGAACATAATGCGATATATATGACAAGTTTAGTAGTACAATAACCTGCCTTGAATCTAATAGAGGTGTTGGTAGTGTTGCTTAACCTAGTGCCTTGACTGTTGTTAATAGCAAAGCACCAGTTGCATCTACCACACTTCTGTGTAGGTTTAGAAGTGTTAGTAGTCAGAAACATCGTATTTTCAAACAACCTTTTCAAGTTCATACCCATTTTATTTACAAAGTGGGGTTTATCACCTAAAATGTTGGATATAGAAGCATCCGCCATAATAATAAACCAACTTTTATTTATCAATTGCCTCATCTTATAACTACAAGGACCATATTCGATTACACAAGTTTTGTTTAAATCACTACGACTAACTCTAGCAAGGGAAACAACATTATTACCTTGAGAATTCATTCCTAACAAAGGTGTGTACCTAGAACCCCAGCCTTGAATAACCTGCTTACTTACATTTTGCATCATACCAAGGTCATAACCTCTATCACTGAACATAGCCGTAATATACTCAACTTCAGCTATCATATCTATGTAGTCTGAAGTCATTCTAACTGCTCTAATCAACTGTCCCTTATAGATGTTCCTTAAAAGACTTTTTGGGTGATTACTTGAATATTCAAGATAGTTGTTATTAAAAGTGGGTTTCCTGTATAATCTAGATTTAAACCCAAAATTAGCCGGAGAGACGAGGGTGTCAAGGTATGCCAGACCATCATGACTGAATGCGTGTGTAAATTTCAAATAAGAACTACTGGTGTTAATAAATTCTATAAATTTAGTCAATGTCTCAGTGTCACCATCCCATAATACATATATATATATATATATATATATATATATATATATATATATCATCAAGGTAGCGAGTATAATATTTGATGTGAAGATAGAAGTCACTGGTGAACACTACAGACTCCTCCCAGTCGAGCATGACCATATTAGCAAAAATGGGAGCACACGCAGCACCCATAGCTACACCCTTAGTTTGTTTAAAAATCTCTCCTTCAAAAAAGATGAAATTGTTGTCCAATACCATAGTCATCATATCTGTGATCAACCATATCTTATCCCAATCCAACCCTGCATATTTAGTAATACTACGATTAAATGCTTCTAACCCCTCACTTTTGGGGATGCAGGAGAAAAGGTCTATGACATCAATAGTTACGTATAACAAATCTTTTTTATATAAATGTGTAGGAAAATAAGCTAAAAAATACCAAGAATCCTTGGCAAGATGAAATACCTTTTCGTACACATGTTTCAAAGTATGGTCAATGACCACACCCAAAGGGAATGTTTTAGATCTGCTGCCAGAAACAATTGGTCTAAAAGGCGGGTCAGACACATTCTTATGAACTTTGGGGATGCCAACTAACTTGGCTACCACAGGAAATTCAACTTTGACAAAAGTGTAAGTATCCAAACTAATTTGCCTGTCTATAAGAAAGTCCTTGAGGTGACAATCAATTTTTCTATAGACTATATTAAGTTCATTAACAGATATGATCTCATAACTGTCAGTAGAATGTAAAATATCATGAAGTTTAGAGGTATATGTAAGTTGATCAAAAAGAACTAAACCCCCACCCTTGTCAGGTTTCATCACCCTTATTGATCTATTCTTCCTCAACATTTGAAGGGTGTCCTGTTCTTCTCTAGATAAATTATGTTCCATTCTCCTAAACTTATTTTTGTTGTTAAGCTCATAAATCTGCTTAACAATACATTTTTCAAATAAACCAATCATTGGATGGCATGGGGGTATAAAGGTACTTTTCTTTTTCAGGATTTTACAGTCATTATTAGAGCCAGTAACATTATTAATAGGATTATTGAACATTACTGCCAAGTTTAATTTCCTAGTATACAATTTAACTTGACAAATATTATCAACCACATCAAATTTAGTAGTTGGTATGTATTTCAAGCCCTTAGAAAGTAAATTAAAATAAGACATATCGAGCTCAACATCTGTATAGTTAAAAATGTTAAAGCTCTTGTACCTGTAAATCACACCATCTGTGGAAGAAATCTCACAGTACTTTGTGGTGTTATGTACATCATGTTTAGTAGCAGTTTGCTGTGTAGTCTGCAAATCTACATTAGTAACTAACTCTAGATTCATATTATTTATATTGGCTATTGTTGATGATGGGGTTCCTTCCAATTCCCCCCCCCCCATTTCCAATCCCTTCTTCTGTCTTGACCTCTGTCCTTGAAAAAATGGGAATTACTTTGAGCCTGAAAATTATAATCATAATCTGAGGGGACCTGCTGTCGATTATGTAAATTGTCAACGGATTTAAACTGTCCTTCTTTCCACCCATATATAGCCCCTCTCTCATACTGCTGAATATCCCTAGTAAGTTTAGAATTTTTCCTTTCTAGAGATTTTTTTATATTTAAATCAGCTGTAACAAACTGTTTATTATATAACCTTTCCCATTGTTCAAATAATAAATCACTTAAAATGTTTTCATTCAGTTTTTCTGTTTCATCCATTAGTCTAACTAATTTCTCATCATTACATTTAATTAACAGCTTCATGAACTCAATGCCACATTTATCAAAAAACAAGTTAAATTCTTTTTTGTATTGTCATTCACATCTATGCCCATAGGAAATTTAAAAAATCTCAAGCCTTTAGGAATGACATTAATGTTCAAACACTTAGATAAATATGCATTTTCTAACTTCAATGTATTAATATTATTCAGTTTTTACCAAATAAATAAATCATGTCTTTAAGTGAACAGTTAGAAATAACAGGATCTTTACTTTTTCCACTAAAAGCATCATTATCTAAAAAACAATTAGTATTCATAAACATTTTAAATTTGTCAATTTTGTTAGAAGTTGAGTCAGTTTTTGAAAACAGCTCAGTACCTTTTCTTGCAGGTTCTCTGCCTGCTTGTGCATAAGTTTTATTTGGTAACTTCCTCTTGGGGATGGCCCCTGTCCGTTAACCATCTTCCTGTACATCCACTAAAGAGAAGTCAAATGTGTAGTCAAAAAAACCAATTGAGGGGTTAGAAGCATTTAATCGTAGTATTACTAAATATGCAGGGTTAGATTGGGATAAGATATGGTTGATCACAGATATGATGAGTATGGTATTGAACAACAATTTCATCTTTTTTGAAGGAGAGATTTTTAAACAAACTAAGGGTGTAGCTATGGGTGCTGTGTGTGCTCCCATTTTTGCTAATATGGTCATGCTCGACTGGGAGGAGTCTGTAGTGTTCACCAGTGACTTCTATCTTCACATCAAATATTATACTCGCTACCTTGATGATATATATATATATTATGGGATGTTGACACTGAGACATTGACTAAATTTATAGAATTTATTAACACCAGTAGTTCTTATTTGAAATTTACACACGCATTCAGTCATGATGGTCTGGCATACCTTGACACCCTCGTCTCTCCGGCTAATTTTGGGTTTAAATCTAGATTATACAGGAAACCCACTTTTTCTAACAACTATCTTGAATATTCTAGTAATCACCCAAAAAGTCTTTTAAGGAACATCTATAAGGGACAGTTGATTAGAGCAGTTAGAATGACTTCAGACTACATAGATATGATAGCTGAAGTTGAGTATATTACGTCTATGTTCAGTGATAGAGGTTATGACCTTGGTATGATGCAAAATGTAAGTAAGCAGGTTATTCAAGGCTGGGGTTCTAGGTACACACCTTTGTTAGGAATGAATTCTCAAGGTAATAATGTTGTTTCCCTTGCTAGAGTTAGTCGTAGTGATTTAAACAAAGCTTGTGTAATCGAATATGGTCCTTGTAGTTATAAGATGAGGCAATTGGTAAATAAAAGTTGGTTTATTATTATGGCGGATGCTTCTATATCCAACATTTTAGGTGATAAACCCCACTTTGTAAATAAAATGGGTATGAACTTGAAAAGGTTGTTAGAAAATACGATGTTTCTGACTACTAACACTTCTAAACCTATACAGAAGTGTGGTAGATGCAACTGGTGCTTTGCTATTAACAACAGTCAAGGCACTAGGTTAAGCAACACTACCAACATCTCTATTAGATTCAAGGCAGGTTATTGTACTGCTAAACTTGTCATATATATCGCATTATGTTCAGCTTGTCCCGCTTTCTACATTGGGAAGACCGAGAGACAGCTGAACAAAAGAATATGCGGTCATTTTTACTCCATTAGAAAGAGAGATGAGAAGAATGACCTATATAAGCACATAAAACAAGAGGGTTCTGAACACAAATTCACTTTTAGTATTATTGACCTTATTCAAATAGACCCTAGGGGGGAGACTATAAGAGTTGGTTGTCTTATAGAGAAATGTGGTGGCAAATTTTTACTGATGCTGCCTCACCCCCAGGTTTGAATGAATCAATGTCTATTAAACCTTTACTATACAAAATACGTTAGTGTCAAATTGTTTATAAATAAGTTGAGTCAGTGTTTTTATAGAAACATATGTTTTTAACTATATGAATTTCAGAGGAATTTGAGCATTACATTTTATAGGATATATATGTATTTATAATATAATTGTTTATTCCTGTTATCTATTCATTTTGGAATGTTTTTGTTTATTGTTTATGCAGAAAGTTTTAGTGGAGTATGTTGCTTTAAAATTTTTGGAGCCAAAACATCTATTTAAGGGCTGTAATTCAGAATGTTTTTTTGTTCTGAGGAAGCTTGTATTGTAACAGGTGAAAGCGCTCAACTGTTATTAAAAGTGTTTTTTATTTAGTCCTGCTGGTTTGCACGAGTTTGCTTCATTGTTTTCGGTTTCTCAAGCTACATAGTGTGGTGTCAGCGTTCGCCTTTTTGCTTGTTTTATGGTGTACTTATAACGCTTGGATTTTTTTCATTCAAAATGGCAGAGCAGTGTGGCAGCACATGTTACATTTTATGGTAACGTTTTCATGATCTTTCTTTATAATAACTACCACACAGTAATGCATACTGCTGCTACAGTTTAAATATTTTTGCTATGCTGATAATTTAGTTTCAGTTTGAAGGGGGGTGATAATTTGAACGGAAATTTTATTTTCTATTTGCACAATAACAAAATCAGTCTTAAATTCACTTTCAGAATTTCTGTTAAAAAATAATTTTGAATTTTAATGTGATCGGATGACTAGAAAATATTGTGAAAGTACAGACATTTAGAAAGCAAATTGCATCCCAGATCTTACATGTTAATATTGTCCTGTACTATCCCTAATTACATCTGCTTCAAACCGTGATTTTTCTAGCAATACATAGAAATTGTTTTTCATGCAAGATTATTACAAATGTGCTAATCGGTTCATTATGAGCCTACCAAAAACAGCTTTTAACAATTCCGGGAAATATGTTTCACTGAAACAAAATTATTTTTTTTAATTAAGGTTAACTATAAAAACAATCAGCTATAGTTTTCTGGGTCCTTCTGCGGTTAAAATAGTAAAGTTCCAAAATCTAAAAGTTGTATCTCTATTGTAATAAAATACACTAATTAAACTTATGAAACAAAGTGGTGATTAAGAAATATTCAGGAATTATAAAACTGGTCTTCAAGGTGAAAAACTATGCACATAATGTTGCAATATTTTAATGCAGGAAATTAAAATAGTGTAAATTTACTTACTCGTGTACCATGCCGTGAAACCACTTCAAAACAGAACCGTACTTCTGCCCATTAGGAATGTTTATTTATCTTAACTATACTACATGCAGAGGGATTTCCACAGGTGAAAATGTGATAGTTAATGGAAACGTACATTAAATTCTAGACTTCAGGTTAAATCACTCATGCTTATTAGTGCAAATGTACCATATACTAAATTGAAATGAATGCTAAATAAATATATGCCATTCGCTTGAACAAAGAACAATAGTGTCTTTCGGCTTTTCCCAGTTAGGGGTCGCCACAGCGGACCTCTGGTCTGCTAATGATTGGCAGTTGATTTTTACGTACCGGCTTGCCAGGCCTGACGCACAACCTTCAATGAAGGTACGCCCATTCACGCATGTCTCCACACAGAAGACGCTCTAGCTGAGAATCGAACCGGACAGCATCTTACTGTGAGGTGACAACGCTACTGCAGCACCACCACCGCGGCTTGAACAAAGAACAACAACAGTAAATAAAGATTTAAGAAATCCACTAACAGCTCATTTTGTAAAGGCCACACTACCAGATTCAGAAATGGCGTTTGTGCTGGGGACAAACCAAAACAGATGGTGCTTTGGCCATAATGCTGACAGATATGAGATTTGGAAACAGAAATGCATGTCTGCCGACCAAAACTCTGCATGCAACAGTGAGAAAAAAAATGGAACACAAAACAGTAGCATGGTAAATGGCATCCACGGCTAAGGGCAAAGGAGGTCCTAGAGTTGCCAACACTAAAAAGAAAATCTAGGATGATAAATATCCAAGTGCCAAAGGCACAAGAAAAACTTTGGGGGGGGGATTCCAAGGTATCACCCCTGAGAAAATTTTGTAATTTTGCATTATAAAATGCATGTTTTAGAGCAGTTTTGTGATAGTTTTCTAGTGTAAAAAAACTGTCACATAACTGCTGTAAAATATGTATTTCTATCAAGGTGTTATGCTTTTTTGCTTATTGGATTGCACATCAGGTATTCTATAAACAACAAACAATAGCCTACAGTAAAATCCACCACAGCCAATGAACAGATCCAGGAAAGAATGGCTTAACAACAACTTCAGACAGATAATTAACCACTTAATACTTTAATTTTGAGTAATCTAGTATTTTAGTAGTATCTATAATTCAAACAACAGTACAAGCAGAAAACGTCAAAAACAATTCCGCATATTGAACTGAGTGGCGAGCGAGACTAGTTTGGTAAAGTGAAGAGTGAAATAATAGTAATGGCAGGAAGTATGAAACCAGCTAACAACAAATATGCATGCAGGGAACCATAAACAGAACTACAGGTGAAAAATAATACTGGGCCTGATAGCATTAGGTAAAACCAGTCTATTTCATTGGTATAGTTTCCCTCAAACTCATCGGGCGCTTTCTCTAATAATATTACTTGCTGCTACCTGCTAACAGCAGCTTGTAATCCTGTAAAACAAATTCATAAAACTCACTGTAGGTCATGCTGCAATTCAGGAAGACCTGCAGTTCAGCTTTCACCAAAGCAATGGTGGTTCTGTTTCATTTCAAACTCCACTTGGGGTTCATTAATGAGAAAACTCTTTCCGGAAAAGCATTGCTCCCAGGCAATGACAACACAACCGACACAACATTAAACAAGTTAACTGGAAATGCTTCAGTGGTACGGATCCCACTGAAAAAACGTCTGCCATGTCCTCCCTGCCTTCATGTGGGTTTCATCTGGGTACTCCAGTTTCCTCCCACATTCCAAAGACATGCATCTGGAGTGTTTCTCTCCAGGCCTCCACTGAAAATGGGCTCTGTCCCTGTCGGACATTCACGGTAAACAAATGCTAAATTAATAAAAAAAATAAATTTGTCACATGGTGATGGCAGAGTCGAATCAGCAACGATGCATGCCAAGCTTTCCTTAGCAGTGCAGAATTCCTCTTACATTGCATCCAAGTCAAATTCCTGCAATAAGCCTGTGGCAGCATACACAGTTTTTACATGTTTAAATTCTGGTGGTTTGCTGAGCAACAAGTGACTTACTGCAAAAGTGATACTGTCTTCTGACTCTGAGAAATGAAACCACTCATTCATGTACATCATACCCTGTTCAAGAGAAGCGCAAAATGTTCTGATATACATGCCTGGAATGGCTGCATGTCTTCATTTTCAAGAACAGCATGTGTTTTGGATCCAAAAAACTTTTCTGCTCTCCATGATTCAATTTTTGTTCTCAAGTCCTGCATTACTGGAAACAGCTCAGTGAATGCAAAATCTTACCACTCCACTTTCTGAACACATAATTCAAAACACTGAAGATATTGTGCACAAAGCATAAGTAAGCTTTCTTGATGTTAGTGCTCACTGATTCACAATCATGTGTGTCTTCTTCTATGCCCAAATTTGCATGAACTCTCTTAGGGCATTCACTGCCAAGAGTAACAAAATATGAAATGATTGTCAGCCAAGATTCCAATAACCTACTGACAGCAGGGCCCAGAGACAGCCATCTGGTTGGTACATATCGCAACAGTTCATGGTACTCCAAGTCCACAAATTCAAAAAACTTTTGCAGGTCCATTCTGCAGTTTACTGATACACTGAAGTGACTATAAATGGACGTCACTGTTGTGTCAACATCACAGTCCAGTTCGTCAATTACCTTCTTCAGTGCATTGTGAACCACATACGCATTGCAGTTAGTTTTGATGATCATTTCTTTTCAGCTGTTCTGTGAAGACTGAATGCTTGTGTCTGTAACTGACACTGGTATTACTGGCTGAATACGATGATATGTGCGTAATGTCAAGACCGTTGTCAGCCAGGACCTGAAATATCATGTTTGCTACAGAAGTAGACTGTTCATCAAGCTCAATAAAGTCAAGAAGTTTTTGTTAAAGCAAGTTTCCATATTAAAATATTGGACACGTATGGAAACCATCTTGCTATTCTTCAAAATTGATGCATCTATCGACACAGAAAATATTGATGTGTTGTTAATCAAGTCCTTAACGATTGACTTGACTGACTTCAGAGCAAGGACACCAGTCACCAATGTCTCTACCTTAGTGTAGCCACAGGTCATCTTCTTGATAATGGCCGAGTCTAGATACAGCTGGAGATCGAGCTTAGCACCATGGTCTGCAGCACTGTAAGAAATGTGATAGCACATGGCGTGATGGATCCTCGTCAACTCTGCTGCTGTTGCCTGTTTATCAACTCCAGGAAATGATGCTGCTCTCTTGAAAAAACTGTCAATGGCAGCCCGTTTCAAGGAACAGTGTGCTTTTATGTGAGTCTGCAAATGGCTGTGAGTTAGCAAGTCACTTTTTCCACTGTATGCCACCAATATGCTCTTTCTATAACCTGTGCAATAAGCAGCGAACACGTTGTTATGGACTGCTTCACACCATGAAAAATTAGTGTGCCATTCATGATGAAACTGTGACATTCTCTTTTTAGCTTTCTCAGCCATTACCTTCTTCAGTGGCGAGGCCACACAATCTTGGTCTGAATCACTGTCCACGCTTGCAATGCCTTTGCTTGTATCCATTAAGGATACAATGCTCAATGAAATATGCTCAATATCATGAAAAAAAACAAGACTAAAACAGTAAACAGCAAAACCAGAAGCTTTAATGTTGTTATTCCACAAAAACAAAAATTGTGTAACTGTTAAGTACAACCAATCAAAATATGAATTACCAGTATTTACAGCATGTTTTGCATGGGCAGCATAGGTTTCAACCTCTTAAAGGGCCAATGTGGAATACAGACCCTAGCAATGTGTGACAAATAGTCAAAATCTGGAACACACTATTTTCGCACTGCACGAAAACGTACCATTTCTGTGTGGCATGGCTGAAATGGTCTTCCCCCAGAACTGAACACTTCACAGGTTTTGCATCAATTTACACTCCTTAAATAAGCACAAACCTCTGTACTTGGATATCACTGAGACTGCAGTACAATTACTGACTGCACTGTAATTCATTACAAAAGTTACTATAACCTATTTTTTATCAACCTACATAGGATCATAGGATCATAGGAAATTACTAGGCTAATGGCCCTGGGGCCCTTACAAGCCTAGCCAAGAGTTTATCCTCAAAAAAGCAACCCCGATCAGCACCTATCAACCCTGACAATGAGGGACACAGGTGGAACCCCTAGGACAAATTTGTGGTTTCCCATCCACTCATCAAGACTGTGCTTCAATAGGGTCAGCAACGTACTTTGTTTGACATGTATGGGGAGTCTACACCAAATACGAGGGAGCCTCTGAGAAACAAACCTGTCTCTCCAGCATGTTTTGTTGATGTCACATATTAGATTTAAGCCTTTTGATCGGGTAATGTGCAAGGAATTAGACTTAAGGATATGGAACATCTCTTGTAGAGCAGGGTCTGAGATTGCCTTGTAGGCGAGATACAGATCACCTCTGAGCAATCTGTACGATACCAAGTAGAGTGATAGTGATTTCAGCCTGTCCACATAGGACAGGTGTTGGAGGCCATGGATTCTTTTTCTGAGGTATTTCTGTGGCCTTTCCAGTTGGTGGAGGTGTTTGGAGAGGTATATACCAAACTGGGCGTGTACTCAATTATTGGCCTAATGAGGTAGGAGCTCAGAGAGGTAATAACCTCTTTTTTTCTGGATGCAATCCCTTTACTTATGAGATGAACCAAGTAAAAGGCTTTTCTGACCACTGCCACTACATGATGGTCAAATATAAGATTATTGTTAACCTGTGTACTCAGGTCTCTCATCACAGGTTGTGTACTTAGAAGGTTGCTGCTGATGTGGTAATCAGTAGGGGCCGTGGTTTTGCTGAATGGTATGATAATACATTTTTTTGCATTTAACTTAAGGCCATAACTTTGGCACTAGTCATTTGCTGCTGTGAGACCCTCTTGTAGTATGTTAGCATCATTTGTGGAGTCAATGACAGCACCCAACTTACAGTCAGTCACAGGCCTTTTGTCTTTGCCTGGACCTCTGAGAAGTAGATGCCAAACAATAGGGGTCCTAGGACAGATCCCTAGGGAACACCACTAGGGACAGGTCTGCTGTCAGTGGCTGTGGCACCTATTTTGACCTTGTGGGTCCTATCAGTGAGCCAGTTGGCCACCGGCCTGATGAGATAGGGATGTATGCCAAGTATGATGCCCGAGTAGGGGATTGTGTCAAAGGCTTTGGCCAAGTCAAGGTAAGCTGTATGTACTGACTTTCCCTCTTCCAGTGCCTTGGTGACAGTCTCAAAAAAGTCAACCAGGTTCAACAGGCAAGGTCTGCCCTTGACGAATATGAACTGGGTGGGGTCAAGTGCTTGGAGATTGCCTATGTCCTTGTTTATGAGGTCCATAATAATAAGCTCCATGGCCTTACAGATCAGACTTGCCAAGCTAATGGGGGTGATAGTTTCCAGGGTCATTGTGCAAAGGGATGACAATGGCAGTTCTCCCCTATGCTGGAATGAAGCCTATACTTAGGCTGTGGTTGAATAGAGTGCTCAATGGTGAGGCTAGTTCTTGCTGGAGATGTTGCAGAATACAACCTGAGATACTATCAGGTCCCATGGAAGCTGTGTTCTTTACCTTTGATAGGGCCTTTAACACTTCCGACGGAGATGTGAGGTGCGGGACAAGTATCAGGGATGTCGAATGGGCCTTTCGGTGGGAACAGGGGGGGTGACATTTGCACTGAAACTATCTGTTAGCAGGTTGGCTAAGTCAACAGGATCACTGTAATTGATGCCGTTCAGAACTAATTCAGAACAAACCTGAGCTTTGCCATGGAGGTTTTTGATGTAACTGAAAAAGGCTTTGTAGTTAGCCTTTGTTTTGGAGGCTAGTTTCAGTTCATAATTGACTTTGGAGGTTTTCACTAGTGATCTAATTTGCTTATTGAGGCTAAGGAGGGAGTTTGTCCAATGGGGAATTTGTGGCTTTTTACCCTTGGACTACAGTTTCCTTTTGTTGTAAAGCCTGTTGCTAGAAGATGTCCACCAGACAGGTTTGTGTTTCCTTGAGGAGCAGGTTTTAGTTCTGTTGGGTATGGCTGAGTCCATGCAGTTGTACAGGTGCTTGTATACTGCACTGGTATACTGTTCAGCATACTTGTCTGCATACTCTGAGCAGGGCAGTGGTATGAAGCTACTGATACCCACCCTTAGAAGGTTGTAGTCAGTTTTTGAGAAGTTTTTTAGCCTGGTTATGACTGGGGGAGGTTGGACAGAATAGACACTTTGAATGAGACAGACTGATGGTCTGATCTCACCAGTGAAGATCTTACTATGGGGGTGGTACAGCAGTCACCCATGTTGGTGAGAACCAAATCTAGAATGCTATCTCCCCTTGTGGGGGATGAGACAAGCTGGTCTAGTGCGTTAGAAATGATGGTCAAGGAATCGTTGGGTGAGCGCATTAGAGCAGGAATAGTTCACGGTGATAGACATTTGTTAAACAATAAGCATGACACTGTAGAATGGTATTGCTGATTATTATTATTAAAGAAACTGCATCTAACTCAAAATGAAAACCATAGCCCACAACATTCTTACATCAACTTAAATTTGCTGTGCAGTAATCAGCATAAAAATCACTTCTGTTCTACAATAAGTAGTCACTTCACACACCGTCCATTTACCCAGTCTGAATTTTTCATTAATCAAATGTCAATAAATAAAATAAATTATATCTGCAGAAACAATTCACACATTGCAATCTCTAACACAGAAATATTTCGACTTAGCAGAAATGACCAAATGGCATTAATCAACTGTTTAAGCAAAAAAGCATGTACCAGCTTTTCCAACCCCTCCACATCCTCACCTTTATCAACTAAACCTGTAAAGTGTTCAGTTACACAAATGACTGGTCTGGAGACAACCTACCCAGTCAGACTTTCCCAGCAATCAAATCTCAATAAATATAATCTAAGTATTTCTGTTAATGTATGTATATGGAGTTTTTTCCCCAGGCCTCTGTTGAAAAGGGTTTTACATAGACCAGTCAGAGTTTCCCAGTCAACAAAGGCAATAAATAAAATAAATTTTACTATGGCTGTAGTGTTTCTGGCTATTGCTGAGTTTCATCCCGAGCTCAATGTTATACGAAATTGAAAAGGAACTCTGACAGAATTAGTAATTTTGTCCTGTGTAACCTAACCAGTAATACAGTAAGGCACCAGATTTAGTAAGGCTGTTAATTAGTTAAATTATGGAATGATACCTAGTAACTAATTGGGAAAGCATACACAGTCTGTAGTAATAATAAAATGAAATAACTGTAATCAAGTTAGGAAAAAAAAATTATAGACCAATTTATTTAAATACATGAAGTAAAATGTTCTCTCTTGATTACTGACTAAGAAAAGGTAAACAAATAAAATACTTACTGCAAAGTGATGTAACATTGTAAGCAATTCAGTGAAACAAATATTGCATAATTATTGATTTTCCAGGCAGAATGAATAAAACATGAAATTGGGTCTGAATCGGTAGTAACTCACACATGTTAAACTGACACATTAGCAACAAAAGTATGACTCTAAACAGTAGACCAAATATTGTTGGAAAGAAAGTTAACAACAGAGTAAGTCACACATTATCAAAAGAAGAATGCATAACCAGCTAGAAGAATTGCAAAGTTTTGTAGCTAATATAATGAGCTTCTATCCATTTGATACCGATGGGTTGTATCAGCCCATTCATATCTGCTTTAGGTCAGGATACAGTAAGTATAGCTTGTGCTTTGTCTTCCAGTCTTCTTACGTATATATAATGGCTGCAGGTAGCTGGATATCAATGTATCCAATGGCAGGATACTTATGGCACACTAATACAACATCCTAGGCTGAGTTGGAGGAATGCTGTTAACACCTTACAGCAAGTCCCCCCGCTTTTTGGTTTGTTAGTTTTACAGAGGACTCTGAGGAACATCTGTATTTGGATTGCACATGTTGGTCAGTGTTCAGGGAACATTTATCAGGAACTAGAATGTGTGTGTGTGTGTGTGTGTGTGTGTGTGTGTGTGTGTGTGTGTGTGTGTGTGTGTGTGTGTGTGTGTGTGTGTGTGTGTGTGTGTGTGTGCGTGTGTGCATGCGCGCGTGCGTGTGTGTTTTCTCAATAGTCATTTTAGAGAACCTTTGTGTCAATCTATGCTTGTTATGAGGAACTGGTTGCATGTGGTTTTAGTTTCATGTCCATTTGTGCTTATTGTGAAACTATGGTTTCTCTCCTTTTAGTTAAGCAAAGGTTCACTGTGACTGTTATAATATGCAATTATTTGATATACCGAGTGATATACATGGCCTTTTTATACAGATTTCCAGGGCAGAAATCGTTCTGTTTGAACACAGTTATTCAAAGGTCACAGGAAAATTACTACAGTCCAGTCTATATTAACAGCCCCCCGTACCATCTTAATAATGTGTGCTGACCCAAACCATATCCCTGCTGCTGCCTCTAACCCCAACCCTATGTATTACTTTACCACACAAGCTCCAAGAAGAACTAAACCCTCATATAAAGTCACTGTTCAATCTTAGCCTTACTACAGGATATGTACCCAAGGAATGGTGTACAGCAACAGTGGTCCCACTCCACAAAGGTGGTGCCACAACAGACCATGGAAACTATCACCCTATAAGCCTGATTAGCCTGGTTTGCAAAGCTATGGAGCTTATCATCATGGAAATCATAAACAAAGACATTGGGAACTTCCAGACACTGGATCCTACCCAATTCGGCTTTGTTAAGGGCAGATCTTGCCTCTTGAACCTGGTCGACTTCTTTGAAACAGTTACCAAAGCCATAGATGAAGGGAAGGTAGTCCACACAGCCTACCTGGACCTTGCAAAAGCCTTCGACTTAATACCCCACTCGAGCATCATAAATAAGCTCACCAGCTTAAATATCAACCCCTATGTCACAAGATGGGTTGCAAACTGGCTCAGGAATAGAACCCACATGGTCAGAATAGCAGGTGCCATGTCAGACTCTAAACCAGTTACAAGTGGCGTCCCACAAGGCTCAGTCCTGGGACCTCTCTTGTTCGGTATATATTTCTCAGAGGTACAGGCTAAAACGGGTGGACTATGGCTGACCAAGTTCGCAGATGACTGCAAACTGGGTGCCGTAATTGACTCTCTGGCTGACACAGAGATGGATAACTGGTGCCAGAGCCATGGCCTAAAGCTAAATGCCAAAAAGTGCATAGTCATCCCCTTTGGGAAAAACAAAGTGCCCACAAATTACAACATAGGTGGTAATCCATTAAGTACGGAAGAAGTAATTAGGGACTTGGGGGCCCAAGTAGATAGCAATCTCTCCTTTGACAATCATGTTGCCAAAGTGGTTAGAAAGACCTTCTATATAGCCCACCTAATCATGAAAGGATTCACATCTAGATCAAGAGAGGTCATTGTGCCCCTCTACTCATCACTCATCAGGCCCATAATTGAATACAATGCCCCATTTGGGATGTACCTTACCCGACACCTGCAGCAGCTGGAAATATCCCAAAAGTACCTCACCAAGAGGATCAAGGGGCTCAAACAGATGCCCCATGCAGTTCGGCTAAAGAAACTCCAGCTCTACTCAGTTGCATACCACCTACTCAGAGGCAATCTGTGTCTGGCGTATAAAGCCATGTCCAACCCAGAATTAATGGACATGCTTCACCTCAGGAAATCCAAATCCCTTAGAGCTACATGCTCCAGGGACTTGAACCTCAGCACAGAAATAAATAGGACATGCTGGAGGGACAGATTCATATCCCAGAGGCTCCCCTCACTCTGGAGCAAAATCCCAATATATGTTAGACAGAGCCCCTCACTGACCCTCTTCAAGAGAAATCTTGACAAGTGGATGGGAGATCGTAAGTTTACCCCTGGGATCTCTTCTGTGTCCCTGCTTGACAGAGGTACAGTAAACTAACCTTAAAAGGGCTACCTTCTGTGACCTACTATACAGAGGCACAGTCAACTAATCTAAAAGGGTGGCGAAAGCCGAACACACCCTGGCTAGGCTTATAAATGCCCTAGGGCAGATAGCCTAGTATCAACCTATAAACCTATGAACAATCCTTTCCCTAACAGTACCATTTTCAACTGTCCAGATTTTTGCCTCATATTTTTTCTATTCCTCATAAAATTAGTCGATTTCTGGCAAATCGTTGAGGACTGAAATGACTAAATAATGACATACATTTAAGTTTCACACAGGGATATATATAGACAGCAAAATATAAATATACATGTATGCATACATATACAGATATAGCTGTATATAGTAATGTAAATATATATATATATATATATATATATATATATATATATATATATATGTGACTGTAAATATACACATGTATATAGCTAGGATATGATACAGCAGTTACGAGTAACATATGTTCACAGGCCGTGCATATGGGGGTGAGGGGTCCAATAAACAAATGTGTAACACTTAGCATCAACCCCCACCCCCCCAGCTAGGCCAGTGAGACATACAGACACACAATAAAGGTAAACACACCACTGCTTCCTAGACCACTGGCAGGATACTACCAGTGGGAGAGACCTGCCAGGTCTAATCTTGAAACATAGAAATTGATGTCCCTTGTGGGAGACCAAAAATTAATGATCAGAGGCAGTCCAATAAACAGATGTGTAACACGTAGCATCACCCCCCCCACCCCCCAGCTAGGCCGGTGAGACATACAGACACACAATAAAGGTAAACACACCACTGCTTCCCAGGCCACTGGCAGGATACTGCCAGTGGAAGAGACCTGCCAGGTCTAATCTTGAAACATAGACATTGATGTCCCTTGTGGGACACCAAAAATTAATGATTGGAGGCAATCCCGGTAATGACTTATCAAACCAGCCTGTAGATGTAGACAGACCAGTAGGTTGTGCAAGCCTGATAACCCATGAGTCAACACAACGTACGACATGTGTCCCGACATGGGGAAAGTGGGCAGTGTGTAGTGGTGTGTTTATACCCCACCTGCACCCACAGTAAGGATGAGTGCTGCAGAGGAGTGGCAGGTGGGGGAACTATGGGTATGCAATTATGGGCCTAGGCATGCAGATGTTGGCTGGCGCAGTCATATTAGGACCACCCCGGGGATGTAAGTAATATTTCAAAATGGGCATAGCTGACACCCATACCTCTCAACCCCTAAGAGCACATCCACTGGACAGGACATAAACCATTGGGGGAACAAATAGGGACCATACCTCTGAACTGTCCCCGATTTCCAGGGACATCCCTGATTTAGACTCAATTTCTAACTCTGTCCCACTTAATCCCTCCTAAAACTAGTGACATTTGGAGGAAAGGTGGTGAATTACAAGTAATGAATGACGACAACAATTAAGAGTTATAAACATCATTTACCTCAGAAAATGTGTATGAATTCAAATGCTCTGAGTCTGTCAATGTGTCAGGTTAATAGCACCAATAATTTAAATGTGTCCCTGATGTTGTTATGCTGTGTCTCTGATTCAGTTTGTATATTTCCCCAATCATATGAGAGGTCTGATAGGGACAGAAAGCACATATTCCACTGACAACCATAGAAAGATGATAGAATATTAGGTATGCAGTAGCATGACTCGTCTGAAGGATGTGGGTTCCAAAACCCAATTACTTGTTTGTATTGAAGAGTGTCATTTCCCATGTATTAGCTGGATGGGTGCAGATTGTAAGATGAACACACCAATAATATGAATCAAACTCTGGACAGGCCGCAGATTCCGTACAGTCAAACGGCATACTGTCGCCTAATGGGCAGCCATTCCCAGTACTGTAGGCATGTAATCCAATGTAATATCTGATCCTACAGACATTGCCAACAACTGATCCTACAGACATTGCCAACATACTGGCTGACAGGTTCAGTGCAAACTTCTCCCCCCCCTCCCCCCCAAAAGGAAAAGGAAAGATATCTATACCAAGCGATTGCAGCCCCCCAAACATCTCCAACGCCCAAGTGAGAACTGCTCTCTCCAAAGCAAAAACACAGCATCCATGGGACCTGATGGTGTCCCCGGCTGTGTGCTCCACGAACTCAATGAGGAATTAAACCCACAGCTAGGACAGCTGTTTAATCATAGTCTTACCTCTTGCAACTGTGGTCCCACTTCACAAAGGCGGTGCCTCCACCGACCTTACCGCCCATTAGCTTGACAAGCCTTATCTGCAAAGCCATGGAGAGGATCATAATGGACCTCATAAATAAAGACATAGGAATTTGCAGACTTTGGATCCATCCCAGTTTGGCTTTGTCAAAGGCAGATCATGCCTTCTAAACTTGGTTGACTTTTTTCAAACAGTCACCAAAGCCATTGATGAGGAAAGGCAGTCCATACAGCCTACCTCGATCTGGCTAAGGCCTTTGATACAAATACCCACCCGGGTATCATTGAAAAACTCATCAGCTTAAATGTTAACCCATACATCACAAGATGGGTTGCAAACTGGCTGAGTGACAGAACCCACAGGGTCAGAGTTGCTGGCGCCATGTCAGACTCAAAGCCTGTCACAAGTGGTGTACCACAGGGCTCAGTCCTGGCCCACTCTTGTTTGGCATCTACTTTTCTGAAGTACAAGCAAACACAGGAGGGTTATGGCTGACAAAGTTTGCAGATGACTGCAAACTCCAGAGCCATGGCCTAAAGTTAAATGCCAAAAATGCATAGTCATACCTTCGGGAAAAACAAGGTTACCCTTAGCTACCAAATAGGTGGCAATCCACTGAGTACAGAAGAAGTTATCAGGGACCTGGGGACCCAGGTTGATAGTAGTCTGTCATTTGTAGCTAAAGTAGTTAGGAAGACCTTCTACATTGCCCACCTTATCATGAAGGGATTCTCATCTAGATCAAGGGAGGTCATAGTCCTATACTCATCACTCATCAGACCAATGATTGAGTACAATGCCCCATTCGGAATGTATCTGACCCGACACTTGCAGCAGCTGGAGAGGCCACAAAGTTCCTCACCAAAAGGATAAAGGGTCTCAAACATCTGTCCTATGCTGCCCGACTGAAAGAACTCCAGCTCTATTCAGTTGCTTACCCTTGCTCAGAGGTGACCTTTGCCTAACATACAAGGCCATATCAAACCCAGATTTGATGAATATGCTTCACCTCAAAAATCTAGATCCGGAGACTTAAACCTCGACACACTATTATTAATGGGGCGACCTCGAACACGGGCTATTAATAGGGACGCGAGGGATAGATTCATCACCCAAAGACTCCTATGCTGTGGAATAAAATCCCAGTATATGTGAGGCAGAGCACCTCGCTGGCCTTGTTCAAGAGAAATCTTGACCAATGGATGGGAGATCGCAGATATACCCCAGGGATTACCTCAGTGTCACTGCTCAACAGAGGCACAGCAAAATAATGGGTATAGTTCCCCATACTAAAGGGGTGGCGTAAGCCACAAAACTATGGGCTAGGCTTGTAAATGCCCTCAGGCAGATAGCCTAGTATGAACCTATGAACCTATGAACCTAATAGGCATCACAAGTTAATATCTTAGTCCTCACTCCCACGCAGGGGCATGAGTGTCAGATGCAAACACCAAATGCAGTGCATTTGCAAGTGCAGGAGCAAGCGGGTGTAAGCCTGTTTGGCCGCCAGTATGCGAGTATTACACTGGTAAAGCAATGTAGAGGCTAACTGAGTGTAAGAAATTGTAACCAGAGGTTAGCATTGCTTACCACCATGCAAGCCCATGCACACCTGCTCACAACTGCTTTAATGTGCCTTAATCACACCGTATCCAATGGCCTTGTTCTGCCCAGCAACAAAATAAATGGCCTCTGCAAGGCTCGAAACCAGGACCCTGCACACACAGCTATTGTGATTTGCCACTAAGCCATGGCAGATATACAGACATCGGACCTTATCGCAAACATATCATCCAGCGCAGTCATTCAACAGTATAGGAAATGTATTCCATCATGTAGATGTATGTGTGAGTGTTTATGTCCAGCATATAGATACATACATATGTATAGATATATCAGGAACATCCCATGTGACAACAAAGCATTACAAAGGAATGAAAAGGGAAACACCAGCAACGCCTGTATTATGTAGTGGTGTTGTCCTATGTAATATCAAGACTCCCTCAGACAGACATGTGTCATTCATACAAGCAAACATTTGTACATTGGCCATATACATCACTCTGTGCATGTTATTTACATTAACACAACAGTTCCTGTCCAATCATTATGTGAGAACAGTACTCTTGCAAGGTGCTGTGTGTGACATCATCATCATGATAAAGGTAAATGGGGTAACCATAGAGGGACCGGTAGTATTGTGTGTACAATGGGGTCATCCGCATCACGTGTACCTGGAACATTTAGGAGTCATGTGCATCCTAGGATCGTGCGCCTGAGAGACAGGAGTGAGGACAACTGGAGTATGTTGTGATGCATATTAAAAGGGTTACATGTGTCCAGTGGACACTTGTGTGAAATGGACTGTTCTAGGAACCGATTGGCCTTTTGTTTCCATAGGGTGAGAGTGGGATGTGGGGGAAGGATAGTAGGTATGCTTGTGGAGGATAGGTAGGGCAGGATGACAGACAAGACAGCATACAGGGTTGGTATATGACACATGTGGGGGGATACACCTCGGATGGGGAGGGGTGTTCAGCATTCACAAGCCCATGAGCCCCCAGATGGAAACAGTGGGACGGAGGTCCACAGCCATGGGTAGCCACCACTGCACCAAAACAGCTGCAAAGGTGGCAGTGCTGGGGGCTTTCTAGGAGGGGTAGCCTCACCCTGTAAATATGACACTCTGCCCTTGAGCTGGCCTATCTGGCCTCAAAACCCCTTATTGAGCCCCCTACACACCACATCCAGGACTGTACGACAGTGGACATGTTCCTGTCTGGACCTGCTCTCAGGGGGGACAAGACCCATCCTCAGTGGTGGTACCACCAGTAGGCAGTGCAGAGCCAACAGAGGTGGAGGTCCAAGGCTGGGCCCCAGATGTGCTGGTGCCCGGTGCCATGGCCAGCTGAAGTGGGACAGGAGGTTCTGCCGGGACCTCCAAACCCATACAGCCTATGGTGTTGCAGTTTAAACACAGATATGGCTTAGTAATAGTCAACAGCATTCAGGATTACTTACAACAGCATGCATAGATATGACCATCAACCCAGTACAACAGATGGTATACATTTGCAGAGGGAGCACAACACATGCATATATACTGCATGACATCTGTACAAAGTGTAGAAGACTTGTGACTGCAGCTATGAACAGTGGCCCATTATTGGCATGTCACTGAGAACCCCAGACACTGTCTGTCATACCACTGTTGCATGTAACATATGTCCAGTCAGGGATGCGATGGCAGTAACTCATCACTATCACCATGTACTGGCTGCAATCCTCACACTATGCTACTGCTGTTCACAGATGTGTTCAGTGAGTAACACAGGAAAAAAATGGTTCCACACACTTACCAGTCCACAGATGGTCCTACAAATGGGGCTCCCTCACAAACAGAGCACTGTCTTGTCAGTTGTAAAACATGCAGAATAGCCATTACCACACACAGCTTGTTAAACAGGCAGTTGTCTCAATGAAGCATAGCTACACTTACATGCTGTAGTCATGTCTGGCACATCACCCTCCTGTCTTTAGGCTATTTCCCACTGTGTATGTTGTTTGAGGAACATCCAGATATCATTTGTGATGCCGTTTACCAAACACCAGATCCAGGTACCAATCACAGTGACTGTCATGGCCAAACACCAACATGATGTTTCTAGATATTGTACTGTGTTTTTCATGCGAATGGCTATGGGAACATCATCACAGCTGTTCCACATGCAATCAGCTAGAGGAGGACTGCAGTAGGTGCAGAGGCCATCACCTGAACATGACCAACACTTACAATACACAAGCTGCTGCTGAGCAGGTGTACACCTCCACATCCACCAGAGAGTGTGTGGGAGGGACAGACAGAGGCAAAGTACATCAGAGAAGGGCTTGGAGACTAAACCCCAAGCATCGTCTGTCACACACCTACCAGTACAGGGGTTCAAACCCCTGACTGACTAGTCATTACTATTACATGTGCATGCAGTTACTCCATGTGCCACAAAGCTGACATGTTGGTGTGCTGTAAGAACATATATGTGTGTTGGTGTGCGACATCTGAAACAGAGATATAGTAGACATACATTAGGTGTAGCACACATGGCTGTCCACATGAATGGATGTCATTGTCAACACAACCACACTCTCTAATGGACTCACATTGACACTCTTTGCCAGGCCCACAAATACACTCCCAAACCACTTAGTTTGCCACACTGCAGTAATGCACAGATACTACATGCACCACAGGGGATATCCAGAGGCTCTATGGGCTAGGGCATGTGAACGTGTTTGACATCTGTCAGTATGCCAATGGGAGTTATACTGGGAGTGACTGTGGTTGGGAGCATCATACTCCACACGCAGACACAAGGTGCCAGTACTGACATGCATGTGTGCATTGCTTCATGGGTGTGTAGTGGTTGGCTGTGCAAGATGGCTGTACAAGGCTGGGAGAGGGGTAATCCTTGGCATCACACCACCCAACAGTGGTGTGCAGTGTGGTACAGGGGTGTAGTGTCTGCAATGTCCCACACAGATGGGTATTTTATGAACTGTCCTGACATCCTAGTTACCATTGTGTATGGCCATAGCTTTGCAATGCATGCCATGTCTGTGTTTGATAGTCCTTGATATGGACATTGCCTGGGATGTGCATGTCCCACAATAATGTACAGTGACATGTTCAAGTGTACCTGGTTTGCCTGGCACATGTTGTGCACACAGACTGTTATCCTCCGATATGCCAATACTGGCCTGGTGTGGTAGAACCTGCTTATAGTCAGTAGGTTGACCCTGCACCTGCATTGATAGCATGATACAGGTATTCCCTGGTGTCAGTGGCATCGGTCCATACAGGGCACATGTGTAAGGCATTGTATGGCCTCTGTGGATCACATTTGATGGTACCACATATGTTGCAGGCATCCTGTGGGGAACATAGTGAAGGCACATTGTCTGCATTATGTGCCTATTGTACTGCTGAACAGGGTGCCATGCCCTCTGCAGCCCACTGCAATCACACCATGCCTACTATCTGTCATCAATGTGCAGGGTACTAGCAACATAGCGGGATATTTTAGGCAAGTGTGTTTGTGTATGACACATGGGTTCAGGATGTATTCCGGGTAATAGTAGTGTTGCATACTTTGTTCACCAGGCCTTTTGCCAGATGTAGGGGTATGGCCTGCCAAAACAGTCCCTTGGCTGACTGACATCTGTACTCCTTGTAAGGTGGACATTGTGACATATAAGATGAACACCATAGAGGAAAACTACAAAACCCACTCCCCAAGATGTCCAATGGTTAGACACTCACAGCCACCTCCACACAGGCTCTGACAGTCAAACACACATACACACCTGCCATCCCCTGGAATAGAACCCCTACCTAACTACACTACAGCATTACACAGTTACAGCACGCGCTACGGAGATTACTAGGTTACAGCAGTCCCAGAGGTGTATGTCTAGGTGGGTGACATCAGCAGGATTGCCAAAAGTGGTCATGTGACTGTAAAGAATGTGCATACTCTAAAAAGCATTGTTCCTGTCTCAGGCAGACAGAGACACATGCACACACTTTGTCTCTCTTGGAATACAACTCCTACCTAACTAGGTAGTTTATCACACTACAACAATACGCAGTTACATCACGCGCTACAGAGAATACTGGGTTACAGCATTCCTAGAGGTGTATTTCTAGGTGGGTGACATCAACAGGATTGCCAAAGGTGGTCATGTGAATTGTAAAGAATGTGCATACTCTAAAAAGTATTGTTCTCTTCACAGGCAGACAGAGACACAAACACACAGTTAGTCTCTCTTGGAATGGAACCCCTACCTAACTAGTTTATCACACTACAGCAATACACAGTTACAGCATGTGCTACAGAGAATACTGCGTTACAGCACTCCTAGAGGTGTATTTCTAGGTGGGTGAAATCAGCAGGACTGCCAATGGTGGTCATGTGGGTTGTAAAGAGTGTGCATACTCTAAAAGCATTGTTTCTTTCACAGGTAGACACACACACACACACACACACACACTTGTCCTGTCTGGGATTAGAACACCTACCAAACTAGTTTAACACACTACAGCATTACGCAGTTACAGCACGCATCATGGGGATTACTGGGTGACAGCAGTCCCAGAGGAATATTCGTAGGTGGGTGACATCAGCAGGATTGCCAAAGAAGGGCATTCCAAGTGTACCTCGGGTTGTATGTCTTTTATCTGCATGTATCCGCTGCTTACTGTCACAAAAACACATTTACACCTGCTTAAAAGTGTCCTAAATGACTGTATCAACAAGGCTTGCAGGTCTTGAACTCTGGACCATGCACGCTGAAGTCACCGGACATACCACTAAGCCATCTGGGTTGCCCACATGTTGCATGGAGTCTATAATGCACATCCTACTACAGGTATTCCACAGTACTGAAAACAAATGGGACAGTCCCTTTGTGTACATATGTACAGTACCCTTGAATGTACTGTACTCTGTGAAACAACAAAGACAAGTCTACATCTGTACAACTGTCATAACTACATATATATATGCACCTATGGGATGTGTATACACACACACACACACACACACACACACATATATATATATATATATATATATATATATATATATATATATATATATATATATATGTATACATATATATATATATATATATATATATATATATATATATATATATATACATGCATATACAGACACTATATATATATATATATATATACACACACACACGTCTGAACGCCCTTTGTGACACAGAATGGTTCCAAAGGAACTGACGTGTACACAAAACAGAGGCATCTCTTGTGTTATAGCATTTAATTTTTTATTTATTTATTTAACATTTGAATGTTAAATCATTAAATCGTTAAATTTAAAGCTTATTTAAATCATAAGCAGTTCACCAGAGAAGGGATGGTTGTTGTGTATGTGGAGTTTGGGATGGGGAATGATGGCTAATGCAATCTACCCTGGGGATTGTGGAGTTAGGGTGGAGAATGATGAGTATGGGCCTACACCCCAGCGACCACTTCTGTGTCACTGCTCGACAGTGGCACAGAAAAATAACATACCCAACTGTAGTCATGCTTAACTGTATTCTTTACCATTCCTAACTATGTAATGCTTTGTAGACACTCATCACCACAGATGGCTACCATGGTGTGCTAAAAGCCATTACACATGTGTATGCCTGGCTACAGGGTAGTCACACACACAAACACATACACACTTGCCAGTATTGTGCATACACGTCTTGCCTATGTAAAGGTAACTAGTACAGTGGTATGAAGTTGGGGTGTGTGCCACAGAACACATACAATTACACTTACTGATTCCACATCTGAGCTTGGGACATCACAGGATCGATTACTTGCTGTGGGGAGGGGGGAAGAGAGAAGTATAGCGGTTAACAAGGATAAAGACCAGTGCAAAAGGAGGTATCTCTTTGGAATGCAGCAAAACCCACTGCCATGGTAGAATGCAGACACAAATACACACACACAACCACACTCAGCCTTTGCTGACACACACACTCAGGTATTTGCTGAGACACACACACACAAACACAAACAGACATTTGCTGTCTCACACACACATACACAGTTGCCAGTGGTGGGATCAGAACTCCTGACTATCTAAGGATCACTATTACAGTACTACACAGTTATGAGACATGCCACAGAGATTACACATCCCAAGGCAGTCAGACTGCCCTTCTACAATTGAGGACAACAACAGGGAGACTGACAGTCACAAAGTACATAGCTGTAGACCTGTGTGTTTAAAGTAGGTGTCCATTACAGCCTGTATGCACAAACAAGACACACCATCTGCAGATAGTCCTGAGAGGTATAGTTGTAGCACAACAAGAACCTGAACTGGAGTATGGCCATCTGCGGAATGAACAACTACTATCACTATACAGGGTTACAGGGGGCATGCGCATACACTTAGCAGCACAGGGCCATTTGGGATGCACTATGACTACAACTACACAAGGTTATACTGGGCATGCTCATACACGTAGTAACAAAGGGCTTGTTGGATGCACTGGCTCAAATTATAGAAGGTGGCAGTGGGTACACTCATACACTTAGTAGCACAGGGCTGTTTGGGATGCACTCCAATTCTTACCACTAAAGGCCACAGTGTGATGCTCAAACACTTACATGTACAGAACACATTTTAATGGACTCCTATTGTAAACACACAGGTTTACAGTTAGGTACATATTACCTGTCAGGATATATGCACATCATACTGGTTTACTATCTGATACCTGTATGTGGCCTGTAAATGATATATCTGTGTCTGTGCTGTGTGATACACATGCATACATGTACATGAAGTACTGACATATATATGTTACGCATCCACATTCATGCATATGTGGACATGACAGACAATTGGTTACCTGGGTCACACAGGTGGATGCTACCTACAGCATGTGTCACACACCTTGCTGCTCTGAAAAGCAAACATTGGTAGCAGGTTGTGGACAGTGGCATTATATGTGGAACAGTGGCATGTGCAAGCATAATGTGTGAGCCACCTTGTGTAATGGCACTGAGATGCAGTAGTCAAGATGACCTCTCCCGGCTGTGTTAGCAGTTGTCATTATTAGCAGGACTGCTACCCTAAGTATATCTCACATTGGTCATATACACAAGTTCTGCGGCTGTCCCTCACCTTACATGGGGCATTTGCTACCAAGCACATTAATGTCATGCACAGTGATGTAATGGTATGGGTGGCAACTGCTAGACCAAAACAATGAGCCAGTGTTCTGCTGTTATTATGAGGTTGTCCAGTGTCTGTCATTCCAGGCTATCATGACTGAATGATGAGCCTTCAACACAGAGCACATGCATCCATGTTACACGTGTGTGTGGATAATACCTAGGTCGCAATTACCCATATAGCCACATTCCAAGGCAAATGTCCTACACACAGATGTAACACCCTGACACCTACATGACAATTGCATTGGATGCTTATGCTAACCAGTGCTAAATGTGTGGCTTTAGTAATCCATTTGCTCAATCTAGGACCTACAATGGGGAATACTGACATCTGTGCAGTGAGGAACACCTGGCTGAAGGCTCTGTAGTGCACAATTTCACTACCACCATATAACTCAGATCCAGACATTTGGGCCATAACAGTGGTATGGACCATTCCAGGTGGTGGTGTACACATATTCGTAAAGGCTAATCACATGTAAAGACCACTACTCTGACATAACGCATCACAGATGAGTCAGGTACAGGTGACAGTGGCAAATGCTGCATTGTAGGTTGTATCCTCATATACATCCACCACCATGTTCCCAGACTACCAACACACATCCATATGTGGTATGGCAAAGTATGGTAGACCACCAGATGAACCTCGATTGGTGGACTGTACCTAGGCCTACAGCAACTGTGCAAAGTACCCATGTACAGACACAGCTGCATAATGTGTTATGCAATGCAATAATACCACTGTTTGTAACCAGCACAGTTGTACACATACCAGGGTCCCTCGGATGTTGTCAGCATTAACACGGTCGACTGTTGCTGTACACCAGTAAACAACACCCTCATGGTTGGATATGACCTAACTGTACCTGCCCTGGATATGTACATCCCCCACTCATACAACATAAATTACATTACCATAGCTTTTGTTTACCTTTCTACATACAGGTGGCTACAGTCATTACACAAATGCACATTGCAGATAGCATGCTAACAGTACATAAGGTTCAATATCTATGTTGACAAAGGTAATATCCCCTCTCTACTGGTCAAACATGACACCTATCATATCATACAACACCCCATGTGGCATGTATGCCTTTAGACATGTCTACCTAATACAATGACTACATACATACCCAAATAACAAGACCATAGGACCTACAGCTCTGTACTGTATGTTCCTGAGTAGTCACAGATGATATGTTCATAACATGTACAGCCATGTGTGGCCACAGCTTCTACATATACCCTATGTCAACAATTGCAAGCCATGCATGCTGTGTGCTGTCTGGACATTAGCCTTAGTACCACAATAGCCAGTACATGCTGGGGTGAGATGTTTACAAGTCACAGACCTCGCACATGCTTGAATGAGTGTACAGCCTAGCTCTAACAGAGCACATTGCTGGCACTCTTCCAGTACACATGAGGTGTGTGTGGCAAATATGATGTGCTCACTGTTGACCATTACAGTGCCCTGGCTTCACCATGGCACTGTCAATGTAACAGCTCATAGGAGCATGACATGGAATAATGCTGTGTGTGTCATGCTGATATGTGCTGTTGTAATATATGTACACTTGGCTACTCAGTGAAAGTGGCGTGTCCTACCAGCACATGAATACAACATCCATTATGGTGTAATGCTTGGCTATGTTTCACACATGGCCTGGGGAAGGTGTGGAATGTATCCTCTTGACCTGCTAGTGCACGTACTGATGTTGACCGCATATGTGTACATGTATTGCTGTTTGTGTAGATTCCATGTGTGTGCAGTGTCTGATGTCTGAAGGTGACTGTTGTCTTAGTACATCATGCTGTTGCAATACAGCCTCAACATTGCCAACTGTATATGGTGATATGCTCTAAGTACAGTAAGCCGTATATGAGGTATGGGCAGATGTTTAGACATGATTACTAAGTGGTGGGGCTTCCTTCCAGATGAATGATTACTGAAGACAGCTCACTGGTGTGTTACAACCAGTCCTACAATAACATGTGCACCTGCTAAGGTCAGGTTTTGTTGATTGAAGTGGAAGACAGACAATGTAGAATGCTGTAAGGGTGACACTGAAGGCAAACCTCATGACACCTGTAACAGTAATACCTCCCCTGTGCATATATTGTGCATATATCAGCACAGTTGTCAAAGGAAAGAGTCAGTAAGCATTGTACCAGATGCGATAGTGCTGTACTTCTGTGGTACCTATCATGAGATAGGCTGGTGTTTGATTCACAGTACAGGCACATGTGGGTGTGTGTCCATATATGTTACGTATGGTTGGGAATACATCCCACATGTTATCACTCTCCTGAACACTGTTGTTGACACCAGTACAGAGTGAAGTGCAGAAAGAAAGGCATAGGCAGGTGGTTAAACCTCACACATGTAAAGTGTCTGTATGTGTGTGACATAGGTGTATATCTTTGTGAATGCCAGTGTGTGTGTGTGTGTGTGTGTGTGTGTGTGTGTGTGTGTGTGTGTGTGTGTGTGTGTGTGTGTGTGTGTGTGTGTGTGTGTGTGTGTGTGTGTGTGTGTATGGCTGTCCGTGTGTATGGCTGTCCGGTTCCTGGAGTGAGGCTGTATTTTACCATAGTGAAATGTTAATGCCCCCTCCCCCATCCACTCAAAGCAATCTAGCATCCCTGTTGATATCATCAATCGTAGTCAGGCATATTAACCGCCTATTAACATGTACTCCTTGGGGTGTGACCTGTTGTTACATAGCATACTGATGGACCCCCCCCTCCCCACATACACTCACTGCACTGTAGTATCCCTGTCGATGTCCTCAATCTTAGGCCATTCCAACTACCTGTACATGTGTAATCTCTGTGGTGCATCTTGTAATTGTGTAGTACTATAATGATGATATGCACATAGGCAGGGGATCTCATCCGAACACTGGCAACTGTGTGTGTGTGTCAGAGTGTGTGTTACTGTGTCTTTGAGTCCCTGAGTGTGTGGGTGTGTCTGTGTTTGCATGCTGTCATGGCAGTGAATATTACTGCTTCTCAATGAGAAGTCACTATTTCCACTGGCCTTTACCCTTGTCTTCCAGCATACCTCTCTTTTATCCACTCCGCGCTCCAGGTAACTATACCTGTGATGTCACCTACTATGGATGTGACGTCTCTGAACACAGTAGCTTACTACACAGCTATCATGCTCTTGGATCATTAGAACAGTAAACATAATTGAAACATGGGAGAATATAACTGTGATGTGGAAGCTACAACATGCATGCAGGTATTGTCATACTGATCTGTGGGTAGTCAACATGTACATACGGGACTCCCGCAAACACCAACATCCCCCGGCACATGCAACTACACCTGAAAGAGGAAGGCAGAACATCAGGTCAGCATGCTGTTAGTGTTATTACACATGATACATACTATCAAACTTACAAATGCATTCTACAACTGCAATACATGGTATGTATGCTGCCTGTCAACACTACTCAGCAATATTAATCTACAATTGTCTACCTAGTATGTTCACCCTGTGCATCAGACCATATGAACATGTCCCTGCACCGATGGTGTGGATGACAGGGATGCGGCACAGGCATCATCATATGCACAGGGTGATAATGCTTGCCAGAGGCCTAGGCTGTGCCATTGGATGACATCATGCGTGTGTGTTAGGGCCTGTGATATCATTGGGTGTGTGTGGATGTTATGTGTGTGTGTTGAGGTGCCCTACATTTGTTTCCAGTGTGTGTGTATGCATGCACACAGTCTGGCATGTAGCTGGCCTACACAGGGGTAATATTGACAGCTGCAGACTGTACAAGGCAGGTTTCACAGTTCACAGTGTCTGACCACAGCCACATGACCTGTGCCTGCCAGGGGTTGCATGGGCACTACCAGGCAGAGGTCCAGATTGGGTACCATCTGATGACACATGTCCACTGGATTCGTGTCCCTGTTGAGGCCATCAAGAACCACATGCACATAGCCTGCTGTGTCCTGGTGTGGACTGCACAGCACCAGCTGCACTGCTGCTGCTACCACCACTATGGGAGTGGGCATGTGCAGTAGCATGTTCATGTAGACCTTCAACAGGTGATGTAGCTGACCTACGTCCACGTGATCGATGCCTCACTCCCACCGGATGTTCCAGCACAGACATTCCATGCTCGAGGATTGACATGCCACTGTCAAGGACTCCCACCATGTCACCCAATCATCTATCCAAAACATCTGCAAGATGATGGTGAGCATTTGCAAGTGCCTGGATGTTGTCAGTTAATGAACAGACAGCAGCCCTCTGATGCCTCAGACATTCTCTGTTGTGCCATTCAGCACGTGCTTGTGCCTCCATTACAGCCCAAAACATGCGTCTGGTGACTCCAGCTGATGTGCTTGGTCTCGCAGGGGCATGTTGGCCAGTGGTCCTCCTACGAGCAGTGCTAGGCACATGCCTGTGTGGGACATCACCAGTCTGCTGACTGGGATCAGGCACACCTTCCATAGTCATCACACTTCCCTGTTCCAGGCTACCACCCACCAACTGTCCTTCCTCTATGGCCGATGGTGATGGGGTATGTGCAGGCAGGGAAACTGCGTGCGAGGATGAGTGGGAGACAGGTGGAATGGCAGTCAATGGCACAGATTCAGCCCCTGACAACCCTGCCTGTGCCTCACTCATACTATCATCATTACTGCTAGAGTCTGTGGGGACACTAACATCAGGTGGACAGCTGGATGGCAACGCACCTACATCAGCACCTGTGAGGGGAAGACAAGAACTGTATATTACAAGTTATGCCAGACAAACACACACACACACACACACACACACACACACACACACACAGACACACAGACACACAGACAGACAGACACACACACACACACACACACACACACACACACACACACACACACACACACACACACAGATGCACACAGACAGACAGACACACAGACAGACACAGACAGACACACACACACCCAGACAGACACACACACAGACACAGACAGACAGACACACACACACAGACTGACACACACTGACACACATGCTACATGCAGGTGATATGGCAGATGGCAATCAGCTTAGACAATTATAGTTTCATACATCCCTGAGTTGCACATAACAGCATGCATGTAGTATAGCAGATGGCATACACCTTACATAATTGTAGTGGTGTTTAGCATCCATACCTATATTGCACCATTTGTGTAAGTAGCCTATGCCCCATACATGCAACACAATGCATGCACTTTGCACCTCTGCACTGCACTGCCATGGTATGCACAACATACACCACATGTTAACAAACCATCGCTGACCTTTGTACATCTGTCACTGATGCTCTGTGTTGGCCACCGCCCCTATGTGTGAGGACATGAGCTGTAGGGTATGTCAACTGCATACTATGTTTGCCTGAGCTTGCATATCTCCCCCAAAGCAGTGCATGTCTGTTCAGCATTATTCTTCCTACCCCTGAGCTGAGTGTAGACATTGTGCATGTGGCTGTACACACATGTTTGACATGGCTGTCCCTACTTTGCAATGGTGCCACAGACCAGCACAGATTTACAGTACACCAGCCTGCTGTGTGGCATATGACCTTGCCAATCACATGTAGTATGACATGTCTTCTGCTGACGTGTTGAATGACATGCATACATGTGTAACACAATGGTGTCCTTTCCACTCTACAGTACGGTAATGGTGTCCCAATGCAGGGACGTGTTATACTAACATGGGCCTTCAGCTGATGCAATGTTGTCTGTCCACCCTACAAATATGCAGGGACATACTGCACATTTAGCTGATGTGCATAGCCATTGCAGGGCATCATGTGACTTCACAATTGCTATACAGTGTGAGCTACTGACACAGTTCATAGCCATGACTATGTTCACATACAATACATATCTAATGTGGAATGTGACCCACGTCACTGAGGTGTATACACATTAAACCCTAATGTGGAATGTATGACACAGGTCACAGAAGGGTATACGGCTGACACCTCTGCACATCTGCAACCATATTACTGATACCTGGCAACTATGCCCATACATGGCTAACTTACACATACTCTATGTCCCACATTCCATCAGTGTACCTCACACACATGAGGAGCAGGCATGACAGTAATGTCTGACACCAGCAAGGTAACTGTACTGTATCTGTGGCTTGATGTGGATATATGTGTATGTTGTGCAAAACATGTATGTATTTGGATACTGTATAGGTCAATGCTTCCATGTCATGACACACTCCAGATATTCAAGACATGCTATGTGGTGGCTACATGTTATGCCTACACAAGCTGTGCACAAGCCTGTATGATGTTTAGTGTTTCACATCTGCAATATCACCATTACACAAAGGCCATAGTTGCATTGTGTCGAGCCAATGTACAACAGGGTGTACACACATGCACATCAATTCTACTGTGTGTGTTGCTTCATGTCTCTGGCCATCCTCCATGGCCATGTGTACTTATGTTCAGTCCAGTGGTTGTGATGGCCATCTTATTTCACATGTCAGTGCTATCCCATATGACATATACCCATAGATGTCATATGGCCCACTGAGGACAGGCTTATGCAGACAAAGGGTGGTATGTATGGGATATGAGGCATGTCTTGCAGGATAGTTGAGCAGTGTTGCAGTCAGCCCACTACATGTCATGGACATGTCTGATAGCACATGACATTGTGTGACATTCATAGCAGGGGTATACTCCACAAGGGTGTATCCTGTGGGCCGGGCATACTCCAGCTCCAACACATTTAGTGTGTGTGCACACATATCCTCTCTGTACAGTACTGTTCATATTCCCAACATGTGTAATGCTGATATGTAGTACCTGTCCCTACAGTGGAACACACCTCCACCATTGTATTCACTGTTGTCCACACATCTGGCAATGACAGTTTGGAAGGTTTAGTTTAGGTGTTTCATATAGTCTTCAATTGTTTTACATTGGTAAACAGTGTGATGCATTGCAGGTCTGACCAGTGTCCATTAACAGGACCACCATACATTATGTGTATATGTGTTATGGCAGTTAGCATGATATTAATATGTTCTGTGCATTATCAGGCCTGGTAAATAATAACAATCTCACCTGACACAGGCTGCTGTCAATGGAAAACACCAGAGGTACCTAAACAGGGGTATCACAGCAGTAAGATCATTATCCACACCTGTGTGATAGCTACAGGGTGCAATGTCCTTGTTAGCACATAAGCCAGTACAATACAGAGTACTATGGAGTATGCACATCTGTGCATACATAGAGTAGCAAACTATTGTATGTGGCATGTGCGCATACATGCCTTGCATATGATGTTACATTACATATTGTACAGTAACACATGTAACTATGTGATATATAGTTGTGTTTTATGTGCAGTAGTGACTTACCAGAGAAGTCCAGGCTCGGTGGTGGAGAGACACCCACCTCCACAATACCAGCTAAAGCTTGTGGATGGAGGTCTGCAGGTGTCCCCAGGTTGGCCAGTAGCTCCTCGGTACGTGTGAGTGGGGGCTAGGAGAGTGGCCCCCGACCTGTTGCACCTTGTTCCCTGGTGATTGCATTAGCATGCTGTTTTGACATCTTATCAGGTCAGTGCAGTGTCGGTGCACCTACTGATAGGTGCAATTGTGACCGCCAACATCATTTACCCTCCTGCAGAGTTCCTCCCACAGGGCATCCAGCTGCTGTGCATCCTGTGGCACATGGCTGAAGAGCGTTGTGTAGTTGACGAGGATGTATGGGATGAGGACCTCAACCTCCAAGCGGTTGTATGGCAGCAGTCTGCTACGTGGCATACCTGGAAGACATAACAATGGAGACAGGTCACAGTAATTCACAGAGAAGTACAGCAGTACAGCTGAATATACATGTGTATCACATTTATTAAGATTACAAATACGTCTTTGTAAATCTACATGACACTAACACCTCTGACATGTATAGGTCACACACATTTAACACCTACTGGTGATGTGATGTTATCGCCATATATGTGTGTGTGTCATGTGATGACATTGCTCGTACACCATGTGGATGTTGTCTTGACGTGGGCATGTCTGTTTGCATGTAGTGGTATATTTACCTATCAGCACATGCCTGGATGTGTTCACATTAACGCAATTGACCTTAATTCTGTGTATATGCCACATATATAGACATACATAGCCATTAGGGACATGACCTGTGACCCTGCAGACTTGCAAGCATGTATGTGTTTTGCCATATACATCTGCATGGCACTGTACAGCTGTGTAGCATCCTGCCATGTATTGCCTGTGTTGCACATGTGTAGCACATGGGACAATAGCTAGCCTGTTGGTATTTGCAGGGTTGGATATCAACTATAGCATGTATGGTCATAGTGATCTAGTAGGCTATATGCCCTGGGCCATTTATGAGCCTAGGCAAATGGGTTACCTAGATGTAGGCAACAGGCAGGTAAGTTTCAGTGGCCAGTTCAAGCAGTGCCACAGAACTGATACACATGGTTACTGATATATTTGGCATGCGGTCATCACACCATGTCACAGAGAGGGATGATGTGCAGCTTTGCTGGACAGGGATGCATAGTATGGCAAGAGTATGTTAAGTGTATGGGACAGGGTCTTTCAGGCATGTTGTGATCCTTCTACTAGAAAGGTGAATGTTCATGACGTATGTGTTTATTTGGGATCAGGATGTGTTAAGTGTAGCATGTCCAACACCTCTGGGTTGGACATGGCTTTATTCTGGGTAGGCTACATGCTACATAGTGAAGCTAGGGATTGTGAAGGGCAGTGTAGGCTATCTACACATGGACAATAACCCTTAAAGGAAATATGTGACCTATTATGGGTCACATGGGTGTTGACTGTGGCTGAGCAGTTATCTCTATATTCCTGGATGGCACCCTGTCATGATTAGGGGTGCCACATATGACTACCTGTCTTTTGTGGTGATGTAACTATCAAAGGGAAGTACTGTCCAGCTGCATCCCATACACACAGTTGCCATTATGTTGACCGCTGCCTAGGTGGCAGTTAATGGGTACAGGGTTTGTAACATAGGGGATGACAATGCAATACTTAGCTGTCAGATTGTGGCCATACATCACACACCACACATCAGACACACTAAGGCTCTTCTGTATGCTGAACGCAGCACACAATGAGTCAACTATTGCTCCTAGTTCATAGTCATTTGCAAACAACAATAGGCTGATGCCTTCTGTGTTAGTCTATGTGGTATAGATAACAAAGAGGGGGAGTACCAGGAATGAACCCTGTATTACTGTGGCTGGCACTGGTTTGATGTGTGTGTATTCCTCAGATACCTTCTGTAGTGTGGGTTCTGCCAGCAGTCCAGTTGCCAACCACTCCTGTGACATAGGAATATACACCTAATTTACTGAGTGTAGCTGGAACACAGTATGGGTGATGGTGTCCTATGACCTGGCAAAGTCATGATATGCAGTGTGAATCAATCCTACTGTCATCTACATCTGTACCGAGTACATCAATTACGTTGACCATGGTTCATGGCCGTACAGACCAGACTCAGCAGGGTAGTTGTGCACTATGTCCCATTATCAGTGGTGTCTCCCCCTTTGTGGGGCCTCATAATATGTGGCTGATTAGTTTCACAGTAGGTTTGTGTGGTTTTATATGGTGTATCTGCATCTTACTGAGGCTGACCAGGGATCATCTACACTCATGTGTGTTCACTCTTGCAACAGTTACTACCTTCTGTGGTACAGTTTAACGCATGGTACCACCAGTTTGCCTACTTGTATGTGTTGGGTTGAATCCTGGTTCTGTTTCAATGGCACAATCACTGCACACATGTGACTGCTTAAGGTTTATTTGTGTAGGATTCAGCATTTGCACATGCATTGTCCATCTGCATGGGTGCTATGGCACTCACCACTCTGCTCTTAGGAAACATAACATTGGCATTGGAGACTAACTATGTGTAGCATACTGTTAGCCCTGTTTGTGTGACAACTGTGATCCAGGTCAGTGGGATCGATGGAATCCAACATGAATTGAGCACAGGTGTTGGTACATGAGGAGTCTTCCCAGTTCATACTGGAATAGTTGAGAGTAGCCATTATTATGGTTGTCTCTCAAACCTAATCTTCCCCATTATAGCACATTATGACAGTTGGGAAGTCTGCGGCCTGGTGGGTGATCTGTCTCAAGGTGCATTTTGAATTCCACTTTGACACAAAGGTAGTTGCTCAGCATAATGCATCTGATGTTATGCAAGTGCAGTTAGCGTGGAGGTGTACATATCCTTCCAGAATATGGACACACCTGTGGCCCTTGTGTTCCAATAAAGGATAATGGGCAAGAGGTGAGGTATGTGTTATAACATGGTCATGCAGGTGTGCTCTCTGGAACATTGAAACATGTCTCAGCCACTGCACAGATATGTTCTCCATGTTAGGGATTGACATATGTGTGTCCGTATAGTGTTTCTGATATGTACCCTTGTGTAGCAAGACCTGCAGTTTATTGCTTGGCTGTCCCTGTAACAGTAGTGGTCCCTCACTTGAACCGTGCATGATGAAGGCACTATAGGGGAAGCATGAGCCCTAGGCAGTATCCAGATTCCCAGGTGTGACAGGTGCAGGCCCTGTCTGGCAAAGCATCATGGCCTATCAACCATGTTATCCCAGGACGACAGATACTGGATACCATGTGACATGCACCACTACACTAGACAATTGTGGAATACAATCCTTTTGCCCTGTACTGCAGTATCATTCTGGCCAATGGCAGAATGCTAGCCAGGCCTTGGGACATACCTAAATGGGCTACAAGACCTGACAGTTCCTACATGTGTTTCCATGCAGTCCAGGCTACTGCATCACAGGTCCTGCACAACAACATGGAATATGCCACAACCATGTGTATAGTTCAAAAGGAGGTCTGAGTGTATGAGTATGTGGCTAATCATGGCAGACAGGCAGCTGACAGTATGTATGCCCTCGTATAGGTCAGTGTGTACCATAGTGCTAGAGTTTTGCATTCACAAATGAGTACTGTTGGGCATGTTTCCAGTCATGTGTTCAGAGGTATGGCACAATTATGCAAACTATGCCATACAGTTTGTGTATTTCGGTGTCTATCTCATCCTGTTTGGGGGTCACTTGTTTGGCCAGATACTTAGATGTGTCTGTGAATGTGTGTGATTTCCAGAAGTGTGGGTGGGTGTCCTTACTGTATTCTGGTAAGGGTATGTGTTGGCTGTGTTGATGAGCTGCATGTGTTAACCTACACCTCATGACTGTCCAGTCCAGTCATGGCTGTAGACTGGGCTGCCTTCCAGCTTACCCCTGTAGCTGCATCCCAAACAATGTATGGGGCGTGGTGTTAGGTGGGTCTGGCAGTGTACATGGCATAGAGATTACATTCTACCAGGATGGCCACATACACAAAGCTGACATTAGGAAACAACAGTAGCTGACTAGTGGACATGCCTGTATGAGCAGTCAGTACTACAAGTACCAAGTACCGTATTTAGTTTACATATTGCCTATGAAGATGTTTTAGACAGTGATGCTCACATGTACATATTTGTGTTATGGACATGACGACACTGGCTAGTACGAAAACATTGTAGCTACCTTTAGCAGAAATCCTCCTCTGAGGAGCACATCACATCCTGTTAGTTGATTACAGATGATGCAAGTGTCTACAGGTCTGTTTCCTTCTCTGTATATTTACTCACATATCCACCAAGACCATGAGCTCTGTTGGGCACAGACACCCACTCTCCAAACAGAGTCATGTATCAATAGGATCTGATGCCACTATCAGCATGATCAGGATATAATCAGATAGTGTGAGCCATCACCTATGATGCTGCTATTACACATGGGCAGCTGTCTCCTACATCTTACACTCCTACTGCAGATGTTACACTGGAGTTAAAGATGATATGCAACCTGTTTCATTACCAGTGCTGTGCACTACCTTACATACAGTATGTGCAGGCGGCTGTTAGGTTGGCAATGAGAGGTTGGGCTACACAAACCTGGTAGTTCAACCAGTGTGTCTGTACTCTCAATATCCACTCTATGTAGGTGTGCACATAGCCATTTGGCCCAGCCCTGTAACAAGGGTCACTACACATTTGCATAACATGTACACATGCACAGCTGTTATTGCTTGCAAACGATAGAGAGGTGGATATTACATGTGTTATGTGCATGGATAGTTACCTGGATCTTCCAATTATCTTTGCTATCATGCTGCTAACTTGTCAGATGAATACTAATGCTATGTATCCTGTCACTGAGTATTGTAATTGCCAATAGACATAACTACTGTTTGCATAACATAACAGAACTACTATGTAGAATAGAATACAGATCTGCCTAGAATACTGTACATTACACATTATCCCACAATGCACACCTTATTTGCACAGTAAGCCCACCTTTAACATGTTCATCTTACTTATACACCCATCCATATGTCGACTGTTACAATATGTCGACATATACTAGCCCCTGTTATAGCACATACTTGTTGGACCATTCCTGACACTGACAGTGGCTGGAAGCGAATTGGTGGGTTCCAAGCCCATATCATCCCTTGTGGTGTATGTGGAGTGTGCCGTGTGACCTACAGCAGTACACGCATAAAATACTACAAGCATTAGTACTGCTCAACAATACATCGCTACAAGATAGCTATTTCCACTATATGCATTGATTACAATGTAATTCTTACAGTACAGATACTACATACACAGACATACTACATGTTATACATACCGTCTTAGTAATCAGAGGTGTTATTAACTGGTGTAATACTCATTTTCAGTTCATCTTTCAGTGTATTGTACTGTTCTACAGGTAGATACAGATGGTCTGAATGTGTGACAAGGCAACCTTTTATAGTTACAGATCAGTAACATGTGCTATCCTGAGGACCAATTGGTGTTCCTAAGTAGCTAATTACATGCACATCAGCTGTGCTGCTACTGCCTTAACCAATACCATGGCTACAGTGGAGTATAATTGAGTACTCCACTTGGGCATTGTCCCTTTGCCTTACTTGTGAGGAAGACAGCGTAGATGTTTTGTTTGGAATCTATTGCAACAGCTGTATGAAGACGAACAGTAATACATTGTGTGTAATGCCTAGAGGAGTTGGTCTAAATGTGAGTACTGCTGTCATATTTCTAAACATTGCTACTTGTGCAGGGTTTGTCTGTACCTAATACTTCTGCATATGTTTCAGTCTGGCCAGGTTGTTTGACCAGCTCAAGGCTGCATAGCTATGCATATAATGTTAGGGGGTTTACAGTGTGCCTACCAGACATATTTAGTTTGGTGCTATTGTGTATCATACTGTGCTAATAATCAGTACTCGGTAAAACTTCCTGGTGTACGAACCTTTCAACCCTCTGAAATGGGATTAGTTCATACAAACCCTGTTACATCAGCAGCTGTTCAGTTATATAACAGCAACTATTTCACATAGGGCCATGATAGTGTGTCTGTGTCCAGGTATGTTAAGGTCTCAGCAGATGTTGTACAGTAGTTGCATAATTGGTTATGGTATGACAGTATGTATTGATGTAATTATTTCAGTTGTGGGGTAGATGTTGGTGGGTGTACATAGCACATGCAGGTGTGTAGGAACCCCTTTTGTACAGCGTCTATATGTGTGTGGGTGTTCTTTCCCTATGTGAACACCTATCTCTTAGTGGACTAATACTATGGTAATTGCAGGTTGATTTATTAAGGCACTATTAAATGCTTCCTGTATAGCATGCAGGTACTGTTAGTCCTTGAATCCTTTTGGCAATACATTGGAATGTGATAAAGATTTGCAAAATGAAAGCTGTCTGTGTAATTCTCTCATGGATATTTGCAGTCATTGCAGTTGTGTTGGTGACTGTGTCCATAGAACATATTTGTAACAGTGTATTGGCATATACTCTTCATATGTTATGTTCATATTGTTTTGGGGGGGTGAAATGTGTAATTGCTATGGTCCATGTTATACTCAGATATGACCACTTCGGATGTTGTCTACAGACATGTATGCATGTATGTATATATATCTATATGTGTATATATATATATATATATATATATATATATATATATATATATATATATATATATATATATATATATATATATATATATATATATATATGTGTGTGTGTGTGTGTGTGTGTGTGTGTGTGTGTGTCTGTATATGTTTTTAGATATATACATTATTGCATATGTTTATCTGTACCTCCATAGATGTGTTTAACCTATCTATATATCTACATATATATGTAGATCTGTATATATTGACATGTCTCTATGTATCTCTCTCTCTCTCTCTCTCTCTCTATATATATATATATATATATATATATATATATATATATATATGAACATACACCTTTAAATGGGTACATGGCAGGTTGTCCTATTTCAACACATTCCTCCCTTTTGTGTTTTAACCTGTCTGCATACACAACTGGGACAGGTACATCCCAGGTAGCTTAGTGTTAGGTTACTCTGAGGATGGAGTACATGGTTGTGGGTTCTACTCCTGGAAGGTGTTATTATTTTACCTCTCAGAGTAGGCACTGGTAGGGAAAGTGTGAATAATGCACATTTACGGTTGTGAGCAGGTTTGCCCGTGGTGTGCATGACGTTAAGCAAAGGTCAAATGTGTGAAGCGCTTCTCCATTTACCATGTTTCAGCACCACTTACCGTAGCGCAAACACATGGAAACCCGCTTACAACTGCTTAAGAGTGCTTTAATCCACCTGCATCCAAAAGCCCTTATTCTGGCCCTCAAAGTAACCTAACAGCCCTTGCAGGTCTTGAACCCAGGAACATGAACACCACAGTCACTGACTTTAACACTAAGGCATCTGAGATATGTATGATTGTTATGGTGTTTAGAATATACATTGTACTACAGACATTCCTCACTACTGAAAACAAATGTGACAGTCAGTTGGTGTACATATGTCTGATACATGTTAATGTTCATATGTTTGTGAAAGTAAGTGTTGCAATGTGACATGACAGGGTGTATTATGAATGAGTAAGGTTCTTGCTTTGTGTCCTTTTTATATTGTCCCCATACTCCATGTATGTCCCTCCAGTTCACTTATTGGACATCTGACCCAGGCCCTCCTTGATGCATGATTGCATTACCCATCATTCCTCCCCCACCCCAATCTTTACATACTCAACAACCACCCCTTCTATGGTGAATTAGGTTAATATTAATTGTTATAATACCAGAGTTGCATGTGTTTTGTCTACACTCCAATTCCTTTGGAGTGTTTCTGTGTCACAAAGTGTGTTCATAGATGTTTATATATATGGCTATTGATGTAACTGTATAATATATATATGTGCAGACATCACTGATATATATATATATATATATATATATATATATATATATATATATATATATATATATATATATATATATATATATATATATATATTTCACATTAGTTTGTAACAGTAATACATCTGTAGACTGGAATGTGTTGGTTCACAAACTACAGAACATTACAAAGTACTGTACATATGTACACAAAGTCACTATCCCATTTGTGATCATTACAGTGAAATGCATATGGTATAAGGTGTAGTCTCAAGACCATGAAACATGTGTACACCTCGGATGGCTTAGTGGTACGTCCCATGACTATAGTGTGCATGGTCCAGGGTTTGACAACTGCAATGCTTTACAAATGTCTTTTACTGCAGAATAAGGCTCATTTAAGCAGTTGTAAGCAAGTTTAAAAGTGTTTGTGTGACATTATAGCAGCGTTTAAACACAGTTAAACAAACTTTGTAATGTATAACCTGTATGCTCAGACACGGCCACATCCACTAACTACTCCGGATATATACATGTGAGTGACGTAACATCTCACTATGTGCTGACATAGCATTACATTCTCTGTTGACTGTACTCTCCTGCACACATGGGTTTATATGGGTGATTCGAATGTTTATTATACAGATGATTACTACCTATATATGCAAGCTGTGGTTAAGGTATACTTTTGCACATGATAAACATCCCTGCCATTATCGGGATTGTAACCTCGAATGCACAGATACTATGTGGATGCTGTAACCATTACACTGTTGGCATTAATGTTGCTATCGCCTATTTCCTATTTAAATGATTTTTATGTATAAGCTTGGCTAAGCAAAGGGCGGGAGCCCCCAAACTCACTGAGCTTCGCATACTCTTGAAATAACAACATATAACAAATGTACTATGAGACAATACATTACATTCCTAACTAAATTAGGCATATCCCCTTACTGATCCACTTCAAGGGAAACCTTGTTGTGTGAATGGGTAAAAGACTATACACCCCTGGGATCATGTGTCCCAGAACCATACAGCCAGGGGGTGGGGGAGCCTGTCCAGTTTGATAGCTGCAAGACCTGTTGGGGGAATTGAATGGTGTTGAATTGCCACATTAACATGCCCTCTTTAGATCACTAAGTGCCCCTATCACCCTCCACAACCCCAGTTTTCAACAGCTTCCAGCAACTCTGCCTGGAATTGCTTCATTGGCTATGCTTGACAGAGGCTCAGTTACTTCATCAATGGTGCAGGGAAGGCCAACACACTGTTGCTATGCTTCTAATTGCCCTTGGGCAGATAGGTAGTAGGCTATCTGTGAACCTCTAACGTGCAGGTCATCACAGCCATAATATGTGAATAAACAGACCTTCAGATCACATACGGAACACTGATACGTAGTCACTCCAAAAGCCTATCTTGGAAGCTAGAAGACTTGTATAAGTTTAAGGCTTTCTATTGCTTACCAGTTGATTACCTACAGGGAAGATGAAAAACAAGCACAGATGGGGAACATGCATGCAATTATACCATACCGGCCTATGTGTCAGCCTTACGCTTTGGAATACTGGCCAAGGCTATTGGCGCCTCCATGATGCCTTATTTAGGAGAGTCTTGAAGGTGAATACCAGCTCAGTAAACAGCACAATAGCAGATTCAATGAGGATTATGTTACTCAATACCAGGGGTTGTGATCGCAACATGCATGCACTCACAGCACTCCTCAGGATGGACAACATCAACATCTGTGCATTAGTGAAAATCTGTCTTAAGGCTCCTGAGAGCACACCAGCACTACCAGACTACAACCCATACCACACATTTCAGCCACAGAACATGGACTGACAGACATGGAGGGGCTGTATCCATATTCATCAGGGATACCTACACCTCCAGGTTAGTGGGGCAGCATGATACCTCTGTGATCTTCCATGTGCAGCTAACATCAGCCACAACTGCAATGTGGAATGTAGCCTGCTATGGATCACCCTCCATGACCCAGGACCTCCACTCCACCTACCTGGAGACAGTGGAGAACACAACAGTCCTAACACACACCCTGGCATTGATCGATGTCAACTACCATACCATTAACTGGGAAACGTACTTCGGTACTCACCTCCAGGACCAGCACTTCCTGGAATGTATCACCTCATATGCCCTGTATCAGGTAGTAATCTCCTTAATGTGGGGTGGAAACTACTAGAGTGGTCATCACCAACATGGGCAACAGGTGCACCACAGTGGAGGTTAACCGGTCACTGGTAAGATCTGACCATGAACTATTCACTGTTTCCACACCCTAGCATCTCCCCCACCCACGGATACCACAGTGTATACCTTTCCTACAGCTAAATTTACACTACTAGTGATAGGGGTGGGGTTTTACAGCCCCCACGCTAAGGGAAAACACTGCTCAAAATACAGACAGATTTACAAATGCAGTCTATAAGCACCTACATGGATGTATGGATTGTGCCATCACTGGTAAGCCAAGACTCACTCCTCCTAGACAAGGACACCTGTCTGGTGGACCTCTGCAATAAACAGGCTATACTACAGAAGTAGGACAGTGTTCCAGACACACAGCAAATCCAACGAAGGGCAGACATCTGTGACCACTATTAGTGTGATATGTAGGTCCCTCATGACATCATCCAAGGCTAACATCAGCAGGAGAATACGCAATGATTCGAAAGATAACCACAAAGCCTTCTTTAGCTATGTCAAGGATCTACGTGGTGACACACAGATTTGCACTGTGCCGGTGAAATATAGCACAAAATATGCTGACCCTACTGATATCGCCAACATCCTTGCAGATACATTCGGTGCACACCCCCTAAAGAGCCCACAACACTACCAGAAAGGTACAGTATCCCAACCATCAGAGACAAACAGGTGGAAATGGCCCTCTCTAACAGCAGAACACAGCATCAATGGAGGCAGATGTTGACCCAGACTGCATTTTGCAAACTGTACAAGACAACCTACCCCCTACCTAATTAAACATTCCTACCTCAGCCTCTCCACAGGCTACATGCCCATGCAATGGTGCGTGGCAACAGTTATTCCACTCCATCAAGGTGAAATCACAACTGACCATGGTAACTACCACCCCATAAGCTTGACTAGCCTGTTCTGCAATGGTATGGTTCGCATCATCATGGCACTCATTAACAATGACATTGGTAACCTTCGAACACGTGACCCAACACAGGCCAGCTTGGTTGAGTGTAGTTCATGCCTAATGAACCTGTTTGATGCCTTACATACAGTCACCAAGACATTAAATGACAGGGGAGGTGGTTCACACATACTACCTGGACCTCACCAAGGCTTTTGACACCATGCCCCACTCAGGTATTATTGATAAACACACCAGCCTGTACATTCATCCATACATCACAGGTTGGGTTGCCAACGGGCTTACAAACAGAACCCACATGGTACGACTAGTGGTCTCCAGGTCCAACTCTTGAACAGTCACGACTGGTGTCCCACAGGTCTCAGTCCTAGAAGCCCTACTGTTTGGCATATATGTCTCAGACGTACAGGCAAACACAGGTGGACTACGGCAGACCATGTTTGGCAATGACTGCAAACTGGGAGCCATGACTGATAGTCCAGCTGACATAGACATCCCTCAAGGGGCCTCACAGAGAATGTCATAGGGTGCCAACGACATGGCCTCCAGCCAAGTGCCACTAACTGCATGGTCATTCCATTGTGGAATTGACACCCACATATTAACACATGAGCAGCAGCCACTTTAATACAGATGAGGTAATGGGGTATCTGGGGACTAAGGTAGATAGTGATCTTCCCTTTGACAATCATATCTCCACAGTAGTTAGGACATCCTTCTATGTAGGCCATCTGATTACTACGGGATTCTCATCTAGACATACTGGAGTTATAGTGCCACTTTACTCATCACTCATCATTCCCATCATAGGGTATAATAACCCATGTGGGATGTACCTCAGAGGACACGTCCAACAGCTGGGGGGGTCCACAAATTTACTTCACCAAGGGGAATACTGGCCTCCAACATATGGCCTATGCAGCCGGACTGAATAAACTCCTGCTTTACTCAGTGGCATCTCGTTTACCCAGAGATGATCTCCACTGGCCAACACAGCCATGTCGAACTCAGGCTTTTGGGAATCCATGTCACAGTGAGCTACACACTGTAGTGAACTGACCTTGCCACAACAATAACCAGAGGATGCTGGAGGGACAGCTTCCTGTCACAGACACTCCCCATACTTTGGAACAACATCCTTAACTACATTATACAGAGCCCCTCACTAACACTCTGCAAGAGAAACCTTGAAGGGTGGATGGGGAACAGTAGATGCACCCCAGGGATCCCGCCATTGGCTCTGCTCCACAGAAGGACGGTTAATGAATCAATGAGGTGGCAAAAGCTGACACATTTTGGCTGGCCTTATGAATGGCCTCTGGCAGTTGGCCAAGTACCTACCTATAAATCTATACATACAGTATCTGCATATGCTGATAGCTTAATTTACTGTTCAGGTGTTGACTTACCTTGTGCCAATGGCTGTTGTGTGTTCAATAGTTGAGAGCTGCCTATGTAGGATGCACACAGTAGACTGCCTAGACATGACAATTTACAGGTAGTCTTGTGCGTGTGCCATCCATTTTTACTGTGTGTGCAGGTGGAGAAAGGTGTCATTCCCTAGGTGCCTACACTGTCAGTGTGTGTGCTATACGTTCCCTCTTTGCCAAGACATGGGCATACTGGGCATGCCTCCATCTGCCTACTGGGGCTGGCTCAGGGTGTTCATGGTCTGAGTACCTCTGTGCCTGTGGGGCCCTTGGCAATGGTGGTGGGCTGTGAGGGCCTTCACCATTCTGTCCCTGCTGCAGCTGTTTCTGCAGAACCATATTGTGTAGCATGGCACACACTATGAAGATGTGGGCACATGGGCCTGGAGAGTACTGCAAGGCTCCACCAGATATGTCCAAGCAACGGAACCGTGATTTCAGCATCCCAAACACACACTCTATGATGATTCTGGTTTGTGCGTGTGCCTCTTTATGGCATTCCTGCATGGGTGTGTGTGCATTTCTGATGGGAGTCATCATCCACGGTTCCAGTGCATAGCCAGCATCCCCTACCAGGTGGCCATTTGGGATGTCCCCCCTGGCAAATAACCAATACAGCTGTGAGGCATGCCAGATGTGGGAGTCGTGATAGCTTCCAGGGCTGCCAGGACATACATCCATGATAATGCCCTGGGCATTGTACATGACCTGGCAGTTGATGGAGGGGTATCCCTTGGGGTTTATGTAGCGCCTACCCTGCTCACCGGGTGGTGACTTGATGTGTATGTGCGTGCAGTCTATTGCACCCAATGCCTCCAGGTATTCTGCCACATGGTAGAAGAGACGCATATTGCTGGCCAACTCCTCCTGCATTCGGGGGATGTATATGTGCTCATTGGCATGTGGTAATATGGCATCCAGGAACTGGTGTAGTACCCTGGATGCTGATGCCTGTGAGATACCCATGATATCCTCAGTTGGTCTTTGAAAGGTACCTGTAGCTAGTATTCTCAGGCTTACACATACTTTTGTATCCACTGGGATGGGTTCCCCTCTGTTTGTTCTGGCTCTGAGGCGTGGCCGGCACAGCTCCACAAGTTGCTGTAGGTTGTCCCTGTCCACCCTGTAATGCTCTACTATCTCCATATCATGTAGCCCCTGGTAGGTTACCTTGGGTCTGAACACTTTCTTCCTCCTCTGGTGCCTGCAGTGGACATGTGCATCATCCTCCACACCACCTTCAGTCTCCAACACATGCTGGTGGATCAAAGCTATGGCAGCCCCTAACATGTACATAATAAAAGTTCCCCATCTGTATACACCACTGGTGCAGAGTGTATGGGAATACACAAATGTGTGTGAGGTGCTTTCACACTTTATAGTATTGTGCTATGGATGCTGCTGATGTAAGTGGGTGTGTATGAGCTATTCTAGCTGCTGCGTGTCTTAATTATGGGTTTTGCAATGAGTACTGCATGCGTGGGGCCTTTACTGAGGAGATCTACTTGCCTGCCTTGATTAATCTGTTGCCCATTAATTCACTTTTAGACCTGGATCCCCTCCCATTATCAGGCATGCATCCACCTGCCATCTTTCTTGTTTTGTACTTTCCCTACCCAGTCATGGCGAAATATGCCTTGTAGCTGATATACTGCATATCGCCTTTGTTCTGCTTTGACACTTTGCTGTTTTCTTTGCAGTACAGCCCCTCCTCTTCCCTGTTCTGCAGGTAGCTGCTTGCAGCCATCTTAGCTGTTGTTAATGGCCCACTGTAGGCTCCTAGGTGTTAATTAGTCATTTGTACTCCAGTTTCACTGCTGCAGCATTTCCTTATTTCTTTCCTATATCCTTCCTGTTTCAGCTGCAGTGCATGCCATGAATACCCGTTTACCGGGTTTACTCATGTTTTCATCTCCATTCACATGCATACTCAGTTACCTTGTGTACTCTCAGCTAAGCATAGCTATGGCAATTCGACACACCCCTATCCTGCAGCTTTGCCTAGCTAGGGGCAGATCAGTTTAGCAATGCTCCAATGTGCTTACAGCAATGGCGACACACCCCTCTTTTGATGTCATCTTTATCTCAAGGGCTCACCTCGGTGTTATAATGCTATGCTGTGAGGTGCATCCTTACACCAGCGGAGAATCTGCGATTCACTATTACTCCTCTCATTTGCATGGCATTGCCTACTAATTCTTAGCTACTGTGCATAACACTGTCACTGCCCCTTAGCAACCCTTGCGCCATGAGTATAGTGTAGCATGCCTGCCATTGACTGTTATGGGGAAATCGTGATATGTGTTTCATTGCAGTTTTATTCTATATTTTTATATATTCCTTGTGAGCCCCTTTGCGCACCGCTGTCCTGTGCTTCCAAGTCATGATAGTTCGACTATATATATATATATATATATATATATATATATATATATATATATATATATATATTAAATGTTAATTTTATATTTTGTGCAATTTTTTTATGCCAATGGGTATATATTTAGCCATTGGCATATATTAACAATATAATACATGTGTTTGGTCGGCTGTCATGGCTCCGATTTTATGTTTGCAAAAATGTAAACCGTTTTTTACAGTTTGCATTTCTGCATGCTTACACTATGCCTGCACCACTTCCTGAATTGCTACATACATTCATTTGCATGCTACACTGCTGCAAATGGGGTAATTAGCATACAAGGCTCAGGAGTTGTGCAGGCGTAGCATACGCAGGTAGTGCACATGGGAACGTTTCCTACCTGAATCGCTCGGCGACCATCTTTAGTGTTAGAACGCAGACGCTATGCCTGCACCTGGCGTAAGCTTCATGAATCCCAGGGACTGTTTTTGCAGGGGAGGAAAGTCCCACTGCACCCTCACACCCCCTGCTAATTATAAATATATATATATATATATATATATATATATATATATATATATATATATACATATATATATATATATATATATATATATATATATATATATATATATATATATATTTATTTATTTTATTTATTTATTTATATGCAGTTTGTTTGCCAGGTTAGTCCAACTGGGCCACAAGGAGCCCGTTTTCAATGAAGTCCTGGGGAGAAAAGCTCCAGAAAAATACAAATACATAGTACACATTGCACATTTACATTACAGATTATCTCATAGGAATACAAAGTAAATATAATAAAAAAGGTTAACAATGATAGAATACATCAGTATAGTTTGTAAAACAGCAATAAAAAAACACATTTTTAATGCAGAAAAGTAGCAGCATAGGGTAACTGTTAAGTAGTTGGTCAAATAGTTAAATTGAGCTGTGGAATTATAGGAGGCAGTGATGGCGTATTTAGTTCTAGGGGAGTAGGAAGTGGTATTAGAAGGATTAGGTAGGATGGGAACAAGAGCACTTCCATTGTGAAGTTAGGTGTGAGTGCAGCAAGCTTTTAAATGAGGAGAGACTGCTGGTGATGCAGATAGGAGATGGTAGAGAATTCCAGAGGCATGCAAGAGAGAAGGACATTAGGTGATTCCCAGCTGGACGTGTGGGTTTGTGCAATTTAATTAGTTTTTGGGAATTAGATCTTAGAAGTCGTTCTGGTTCATACATTTCAAAGGTAGTGGCTAGGGAAGCACAAAGACAAGGGTTGTAAATGAGTTTGTGTGTTTGGATGAGTTGGGTATAAGTGAGGAGGTAAGGTAGCTCAAGCCAGTTTAGTTGATGAAGAGAATTACAATGGTGAGAAATGGCTCTGTGACCTGCTGCAAAAGTTGATATCTTGTTATAGCAAGAGGAGAGTTTTGTTTTGAGGGAGGGTTACAGGTTGGTGAGGATAGATGCACCATATAGGAGGGATGGGATGAGATGAGTATTGGCTAGTATGAGCCTAGTGGAAGAAGAGAGACAACGATTACGGCAGTATAGCATACCAAGTTTTTTGTGAGTTTTTTTGACATTTACTTGTAAATGCTTGTCGAACTTTAGTTGATCGTCTATGAGTACTCCTAGTAGTTTAGTGGTCAGAGACTATTTTTAGGGGAGTATTATTTTTGCTGGTGATTATAAATGAGTGTTTATCTAGGGAGGAAGTTTTGGAGGTGGTGAATAACATAAGTTTAGTTTTGGTTGCATTAAGAGCCAGATGGTTGTCTAGCATCCACTGCTCAGTAGAGGAGAAGGCAGTTTGGGTAAGCTTATTTAGAGTGGGGATAGAAGGGGAGGAGCAGATAATGTGTTACTGGATGAGGCTGGGGATTGGGATGGCTTGGTAGGTATATATATATATATATATATATATATATATATATATATATATATATATATATCAAAGGTTGAACATTTCTCAGGGAAAAGGCATATTACCCAACCCCAAGAATTGCCCAGTCTCACACATTTGTCGACCATCTGTTTAGTTGACCAAATTATGTTGACTAAACAGATGTTGACAAAAACAATGTTTGAAAAAAACAACGGATACCACACACATACACACACATACATGTGCATATATTTTTTCTATATATATATATATATATATATATATATATATATATATATACATATATATAGATCTATATATATATATATATATATATATATATATATATATATATATATAGAGAGATTTATATATATATATATATATATATATATATATATATATCCACACACACACACACACATACACACACACACACACACACACACTCACACTCACACACACACACACACACACACACACACACACACACACACACACACACACACACACACACATACACACACATACGTATATATATATATATATATATATATATATATATATATATATATATATATATATATATATATATATATATATATATATATTGTGATATTTGTTCCTTTAATAGTAGATACAGAATCTTCAATACATCAGTATTGCATTTATACTTAAAGTATTAACATGGTGAGGTCATACATAGGATTTTTGACACTCCCATTTATTCTTTTTATGACCGTACAGTGCATAACATTGACATCTGGTCAGTATGACATAGATGTACCTGTTATCATAGTGTATACAGCAGTCTAGATATAAGTTAGCTTTGCTTCTCTCGCACAAGAATTTTATGTTTAGTACATCATTACAGAGTCTCTTGCTATGCCATATTTTTGCACGTTAGCTTACTAAACACAATTAGAATTCATGACTTAGAAATGTTATAGACAAAAAGTCATATTGAAAGAGAATTACATTTTTACAGTTTTCTGAGATTTTTCCAAAATGTAGGATAGTTTTCTTTTAGATAGGTCATACTCAAGTATTTCAGTTTAAGGACAACAAAACATTGTTAGTTTTGTGCTGTCCAATTTGGTGGACACAGTCATCATTTAGGTGGCAGTATTTATGGCATGGCAATCAGATGAATAAGAAGTTGTGACATGTCAGCAGAAATTTATGCAAACAGAAGGTCATGTAAGGCTTCAGTTCAAGTTTAGAGTTATAATGATTTAGTAAAATGCAGAAATGTATAAGATTTGTTGGTTTATTTTGTATTTCATTTACTATTTGCAGTTCTCTTTTTAATTGCAGAGTGTCACAGCAGTAGTTTTTTTCCCTGATCAATACACCCATGGAGTTTAATACATTATCAGGTGCATCAGATACTGGAGTCTGATGCAGAATGAGGCACGCTGGCAGCTTTACAATTGCTCCTGGCCAAAGTTTTGATATGCATGTTTTAAAGAAAATCACATGTTTCATGATGATAGAGATTGATTATTTGATACAGCAGGTGCTCTGACCCCCCCGACATATACTTAAGTCACATGTTCATTTGTGTTGACTAATATTTCTATCATGTGGTTAACAATTCAGTTGTCAGGTTATATATTTGTAAAAGGAGACAAGTTTAATATAAGACATAGTACTTCAAGTGTCACTCTGACCTCCACAGAATATATTTTTAAAATGAACCACAGACATTTTGTTAAGTTTTTACTAAACACAAGTCTTCCTTGTAGTCATACACTTACCAAAATACAAAAGTGAACCTTTTAAGGCTTGCCAAAACTCAGAAGAAGAAAAAACAAGTCTTAAAAACTGTTATTACAATATATCCTTTATTTCAGCTTTTCTACCCAGGTTAGCACTTAGGAAAAACAAGTCTATAAGTCAAGAAGCAAGCAGTAGCAGTATTTTGTCTTTTATATTTTATAAATCAAGAATTTAGGCTATTAAATAAATGCCACAATATATTTTATCATAATTCATAGTTGGCATAACTACCAAGATTGTATTCTATGTCAATCAGACAGTGTCATTTGTTAATGTAGGATACTCTTTTTTCTGTATAACAGCTTTGTGTGACTTTGTGATTATGGAAGAAAGAGAGAACTGAGTGTAAGAGTAAGTTTCTGGTTATAATCAGGTAGTCAGCAATTTGTTTATCTAAGTACTAACTTTAGGAACCAACAGTACTTCACCATCATATGCTATTATTCTGGTGTAGGATCCGTTCCTTGTTTAGTAAGTTACAATTACTTAGTACTTTTTATTTGCAATTATTTTTTGGAATCCAAAGTTCTTTATCATAATAAACTGCCATTTTGATAGGCTTGTTGAGTGCAAGTTACTGGTTACAGTCAGTCAGTAACTTCTCCTTGCAAGTACTTAGTTTGAAAATTCATAGTATCCTATCACCATAATACTTTAGGTATAGGGGTTGTTGATTATACAGTAAGTAGCTGGTTTCAGTTAGTCAGTAATTTCTTTTCAGTAACCACTTAGTGTAAAGTTCCACATAACAAACACAAATATTATACTGGTGTAGGATTCGCTGAGTGTACAAAAAGTTACTGATTATAATTAGTTAACCAGTAATTTCTTTTTTGCATGTACTTAGTTAAGAAAACCAAAGTACCTACTATAAAAAGTTATTTTTGGTGTATTGTTTTGTCAAATGTTTAGTACATTGCTGGTTATAAGTAATAAATCTATTTCCATTCTGTAAGTAATTACTTTAAGAAAATAGAATATCTTGTCATGATAAGTTATTTATAGGATTTGTCATGTGTTCTGTAAGTTTCTGGTTGGAACTAGTAGGTCTGTATTTCCTTTCTGTAACTAATTAGTTTAACAGCTTATAGTATTTCACCATAATAAGTTATATTTTGGTATAGGATTTGTTGAAGAGAACTCTATTGTTTATTAACTGGAGGTTTTAACAATTAATTGGGGCATTTCAACTTGTAACTTCATGAATGCGTTATGACACATAATGATACTAATTTGATAGTATTTGATATGCATAATGAATTGCTGGTTGTAGTTTAGTTAGTCTGTGCTTCCTTTTTATAAATAATTTCATTAGGGACTCACAGCACCCTACCATAACAAGTTACTACTTTGGTGCGATATGTTGAAGAGAACTTTACTGTATAGTAATTGGAGGTTTTGCAAATCATTGGCATATTACAATATATAATACTGTGACTGCATTATTACACCCAGTGACATTAACTGGGTAGTTGGTATTTTTATGTAGGCAGTTGAAACTATTTTCTGCACATATAGTTTTGTATAATATTAAACAAAAAGTTAATCTGAGTGACTTGATATAAATACTTTGGCATTTGGGAGAATGCAAACATTTAAAAAATGTATTTGAGGATTTGCTAGAATATAAGTTTTTAGTAGAATTCTAGGATGTAAAGCATACTTAAGAAGCCCATCATGTGCCAGTAATCGTATAAATTGCAAGAAATAAGAAGACAGATAATATAGTCACAAGAAACATTATAGATGCATAACTGACTTTGTTATGAACTGGGATGAGGAAGTTAATATAGATAAAACTTCGAAGATAAACACAATAAACAATGTAGAATCAATAGATATAGACCACAAAGTATTACAAGGCAATGCAGAATAAATAGAAACAGATTACAGAGCATCATATGATATTTCCTAAAAAGAGGAAAATAAAACTAAACATATGACTGAGAAGAAAAATACAGAAACGGTTAAAAATATGGAAGACAATAAAAGAAATGACTTTCAGAAGAAAGTATTCAATTATGAGGTACTTGTGTTAATATAACTGAACATTTGTCATAACTGCATGATCTTCCACAACATTTTATCAGGAGAATCATATTGTGTGAACATTAGAAAGTATTAGTGGGAAGGAAAATTTGGGAGTAAATTTTGAAGTATTTGTTTTTAATGCAGGGGATAATGGGGAGGAAGGGAAATTGAGCGATGATAAGTTTATAGATAACATGGGAAACAGTAGATTATATAAAGATGAAAATTTAAAAAAAGGAGATTGGATAAAATGGATGTATAAGATGATGAGGGGAGAAAATAAAAAGCATAAAATGAGAACTTCAGGTAGTCACATTGTTCTTAATTAGATAAAAGGAAACAGTATTACGTCTTGATTCTTTGTAACAAGTACAAGGAAATACAATGATTTATAGAACTGAAGTATGAGGAATATCATTCCTGTTAATAATAAACCAGTTCAGAAATATACTAATTATGTTCATACCAGTAGTATTAATGAGCCTGAGTTACTAACCTTGGGGGACTCTAGGCTTAGAAATACAGTTGCAAAATTAAGTGATCTGTTCAAGGCAAGGATTATTGTATCACCGCTTACTGGCTTAAAGTTAATAGATTTTATAAAACTCTTAACAAGACTGATAACTATTAAGATAAAATATAATAAAATAGTAATATATACAGGGACAAATGATTTAATATACACACCGTTAACATATGAGCAACAGGCAGTACTGGATGTTGCAGAATGTTAAGAAATAACTTCACTGTAAGTGATATTTTAGTGAAATTATACCTATATATCTATGTACAAAACAGTACCAATATAATTCTTGGCTACACCATTTATGTTGTGTTTACAGTGTTGATGCATTGACTTACTAGGAGGAATGTGTTTAAAATTCATGGTTGTTGATAAAAGTTATAATACATTTAAATTATCATGTTTCTGGGTTGGATGTTTGAAGGAAAAGGGAATGACCCTGTATAAAGATCAAAGTGTGGGTTTGGGTGATGTGAAAACAGTGAAGTGTATTTTTCATTGAATGAGGTGTCTTTGCTAGGCATAACATTTGGGGAAATTGATGTAGTTATGATGCATGGGGGGTTGATAAATGAAATAAATATATCTTCAGTGGAGAACATATAAATTAGCATTCAGGAAAAATCCTTAGCTGGTGAATTCTGTATTAATGGGAAAATAGTTTAGATGTCAAATATTTATATGATCTCATAAAAATATGAAAATGAAATTGTGCAATTTGTGTTTTCTTTCATATGAGGTTCAAGATTAAATCCAGCAAAAAGATATGCATATGAGTGAAGATGAAGGGGGATTGGTGTTACTATATCCATGTGTTTATTTTGCTTCTTAAATTTGTATAGAGTGTTAAATTGGGTAAAGGAAAATAATGTGAAATTAACAGTGAGAATGTTTAAATATAAGGACAGAAAGTTCTGGAAGATGATGAGAATAAAAAGGAAGAGAAAAGGTATATGTAAATGAAGAAATTAAAAAAAAAATCAAGAAAAAATTAATAACATGGAAAATAAAAATTAATGATATAGAGAAAGACAGAAAAGTGTAGTATAATAATATGATGAAACAATATTATTACGTAAATCCATGGGAAAATTTACCAGAAGAACTGATTAAAGCCACCAAGGTCAGGAAAAAGTGGTGTGCCAAGATACTAGAGTGGTGGGATTTCCTATAAAGACTAGTAAAAAAGAAGTTACCAGTAAAGGGGAATATGCCACATAGTGAAAGAATGTTTATTTTGTGGGGAGGAAGAGACAACAGAGCAATCTTTTGAAATGTAAAAGAGTGATGAAACTCTGGAAGAAGTTGTGTGAAGAAAAAATTCAAATATTCATGACATAAACCATAGAGATATGAATAATATCACATATGGATATTATAAGAATAAGAAAAAAGAATATGCGACAAATGTTGAAAAGAATTTATTTTATGTAATATGGGTTATATGGAATGAAAGACTGCATAAAATTTTATTTAATGGAAAATGGATTTGGGAAAAAAATAGATTATGTTTGTGGAACAAGGAGTGGGGATCATTTGTGGAAAATATAACAATGAGGATGTTATAGGAAAATTGATAAATCGTGAAGAAAAAGCATAAATATGCATACATGTGCACATAAATATATAAATAATGTATTTTTCATGTTGTGTAAAATAAAGAACCCCTACTCATTTTGATGAGGGCAAGGGATCCTTTTACATCCACCGGAACTACCACCACCTTAGATGGGACCTTGGTTTCACATCTCATCCAAAGAATAACATAGTCAGGAGTACAATACCCTCTTTTTGCTGCACTGCAGTGTCCCCAATCCATTTACTAGATGTCAGAATAGAACCCACAGCCTTCTGTACCAAAGGTGAGTGTGCTACTTGCTACATCATTGACAAGGTTTTCTGACACATACTTGTATATAACTGTACATATCTGCTACTCTAATTCTGTTTTTCCAATGTTTATATTCCCTCTTTGTGTATTTGCCTCTATGCTCTTTTATCTATTTGTATTTATATCAGTGCAATCTACTGCATTTTATTGTATTTTGCTACTCGTGTGGTTGAGACTGAACTTGGTCAGTTAGGATCAGTGCACTAGGCTAGTCAACAAATTCAAATAAAATAAAATAAAAATGTTTTGTACATTCCTTATTAGAATGAATGGATATTATTAATGAAAACAGTCAAAATGCTATTTACCAGCCCAGTTTTATCAAAAGAAATTCTACCCAAACTAATTTAATATAATTTGATGATCACATAACATTAGCAGCAGATTAGGATTTAGACAGCAGTAATATTCTTGGATTTGGATAATACATTCGATATGTTGCCTCACTCAGTACTATATACTGTTTTAATAAAAGAAAAATACAACCCATATTTAGTAAATTGGATATCTAATTGGTTAGTAGGAAGAACTCAATCCATAACTCCAACTATTCTCTGTCTCATATCGCCTACTTAGAGGCGATCTCTGTTTGACTTACAAAGCCATGTCTGACCCAGCTCTGTTAGGAAAGCTACATCTAAAGAAATCCAAGTCCCTCCACACCACACGCTCCAGAGGCCTCAACCTCATTACCACAATCAACAGAACATGGTAAAGGGACAGGTTCATAACCCAGAGACTGCCCATGCTATGGAATAGAATTCCCATACATGTCAAGCAGAGCACCTCACTGGCCCTCTTCAAGAGAAATCTTGATGAGTGGATGGGAAATAGAAAATTCACCCCAGGGATCATTCCAGTGGCTTTACTTGACAGAGGCACTGTGAACTAAGTTAAGTGGTGGCACGATGCCAAGGTAATCCTATGGGCTAGGCTTGTAAAGGCTCCAGGGCCATTAGCCTAGTGCACACCTATGAACCTATGAACAATTCAGGGGTATATTTTTAAGCCATTAACAACATCAAAGGTCGCTTCATGGTTCTGTGTTACGGCAGCATTCTTTAATACTGTATTTGCAACTTTCCCAAGAAATAAATTATGTTGATTAAATAAGTATGCTAATAATTGTAAAATGAGATTTGTAATTATTGTTAAGAATGATTTACTGATAAGAATGAGTACAGATATATTAATAATTACATGGCTGAAGTAGCTGGTTGGAATGATAAAACAGGTGTCAAATTTAGTCTGAATAAGTACAATACTATGGTCTTTGGTAGACATATATTAAAGGACCATTTGATACTACAAAACGCTATACAATCTGAAGTTAAAGAGTATAAGGATTTGAGTGTTACTGATAACATCATTTTTTTCATTCGCTAGACGTGTGGATATAGTGGTTTCAAGAGCAGTAAAGCAGGTAGGATTACTATTGCAAAACATATCCCTTAGATAAGAATAATACTTAGTGGAATTGTATAAGTTATACATCAAATCGCTATTGGAATACAATAGCATGTTTTGTTCTTATACAATGGTACACCTTAATAGGCTAAAACTTGTTCAGAGGAAGTTTACAAAAATAAATTTATTACCCAACTATGACTATAAAGAAAGATGCTGTCATCTTAATCTTTAAATCATTTATTATTGGCATTTTAGAAGTAAGCTAATTGTAGCCTAGAATGCTTCTCAAAACTAGGTATTACATGCAGCACTAAATGTAATGATTAACAAAAGCATAAAAACATATAAGCACTCTAATTCTATTTTTTTCTAGCTCAGTGTCATAGAACTAATTTGCTTAGGCCATTTATTAAACAAAATATTCTGAAAATATGGAATAAACTTCTAATACACACACACACACACACACACACACACACACACACACACACACATATATATATATATATATATATATATATATATATAGGTCTACTACATTTGGTCAAAAACACATTTGGTCAAAAGTCCATTGGGTGAGCACACGACTAAAAGCTCACTTCACTGAAAACTCATTTGGTTGAAAGTCATTTTGTCGAAAGTTATATATGGACCCTTCCCCAATGAAGTGCCATCCTGGAGTTAGAATATAAAGTAAGGGGAGGTGTGGAGGCATGTGTAGGAGACGTAGCCCCCCCCCACATAGTTTTAGTATATACTGTCTTGGGGAAAGACTTGTTCATTGGAGTTGTCAACATCTATGTTTAAAACATTTAGAATATGTGGGGGACTATGCCCCCCACCCCAAATGTGGGGGGCTGTGCCCACACACACCCTTACTTTATATTACTTTATATTACTTTATATTCTAACTCCAGGATTGCACTTTATTGGGGAAGGGACCATATATAAGTTTCGACAAAATGAGTTTCAACCAAATGACTTTTCAGTGAAGTGAGCTTGTAGTCAAGTGTGCTAAATGTGTTTTCGACCAAACGTAGTAGACCCATATATATAATATATTATATATATATATATATATATATATATATATATATATATATATATATATATATATATATGGGTTCATGTCACTACATCGACATATCATTATGTCGACAATTACTGCAGCGACACAAAATAATCAACAATTGAAACCGTCGACAACTGGAATCACACACTTTAACTTTACCGACAACCCGAAAGCACTTTTAAATAGAATGTTATTTGTCGAGTACTAACATGGGTCAAGATGGGGTGAAACACCAGTACTGTAGACGTACAAATCACGCCCCCATCTTGACCCATGTTAGTACTCGGCCCAAGTATATATATATATATATATATATATACACACACACACACACACACACACACACACACACACACACACACACACACAGAAAAAATGGTTCCCTTCAGATGATCGAACTTTTAAAAGCTCGAATTTCATATGGCCGCGACCATATGATCGAACTTTTAAAAGTTCAAACCGTCTGAATGGAGATCTCCATACAGAGCGAAATGTGAAGATTTCCCTTTTCCGAAATTTAATGCGATCTCGGAGTTGGTGTATTTAAATAGCGGGGAGGGGGTTGCAGGTATGCTTTCCTCTCTGTTAGAAATGTTTAGTTCATTTTTTTTTTCTACCATGTACAAACTTTTGAATGTTCAATCTTATGGTCTCGGCTATATATATATATATATATATATATATATATATATATATACACACACACACACACACACACACACACACACACACACACACACACACATAAATCTTTATCTTTAAGGTTTTTTTTTTAAAGATTAAATGAAAGATAAGACACTTAAGGAATCCTTGTTCTTATATGATCTTTTGAACCTATCTTACCTTTAGAACCATGTCAGGTTTTTGCACCATGTAGGACATAAATTTTAATGTTACAAAAACCAACATTAAGTAGAATTCTCAACAGATTGCTTCATGCTCTTAAGCATTATATCAAAAATGTAATGTATTATGTTATGTCCAGAATTTATTTCAAGACACTGTAAGAAGAGACATGAATTTGGTAATGTGAAGTTCCTACTACACGGTATAAAAAATGCATACTATAATATTCAGTTTCTTTAAAAACACAATGCCTGGATTTGCTCTTCTTTAAGCTCCCTCACTTAGTTCTGCAGTAATTTTCTGTTTTGAATGAGAAAATAGTTTTAGTCACACACTAGCTGGCTAGTTTGTTTTTCCGGTCTTGAAAGTTTTAGTCACACACACAGGTCTTTGCTTTGTGTGCATCTGCTGAGTAACAATGGCACAATACAGTCTTACTTTTTGGCTTTAACAAGGCACATACAATCACTTCAGGCAACTCTGATCATTCTGCTAAGCTCTTCTGGTAACTTTCTTAATAAAGAGCTAGTCTGCTTTTTAACATCCCTGCCAGGCCATCTAAATTAGATGGTTTGCCTTAATCGTTCTAAGTCTGAGACAGAACAGGGACAACTATGTTAACTTGAAATGCAAAAGCTCTAAACCTTACAGCTTTCACATTTCTATGGTAAACCCCTTAATCTGAGTATAAATCATCTTTAAACATAGGTATTGAAGAGAATAGGAATTCATGCAAATATATAAAAACACAAAATAAGTGTTTCATGGGAAGGAAAACCCTTACTTACGTAGTATCACTCTGAGATCATTCCAAGACAGAGAAAGAGCAATCACTCTTAGAACATGAAAAGAATGATTGCTCTTTTCTATACATCTAGGAGTATGATTAACATCATAGGTCCAAGCCTAAAAGAAGATTAGCTACTCTGCTCATTTAGATGGAGTTGCTGCTATAGAGTGTGATAGAGTTACATCTAGGATGACAGATTTATCCCTTGTGCTCATTGTCTTACAATCAAGATAGTAAGATGAATTGTATTTTAGAAGGAATAGAAGTTCAAGCTCTGTTAGATTCTATATGCATGATTTCCCTTATCAAGCTTCTATTAGTTTGTAAGCATGGTGGCAAAAAGGAGTACCACATTACACATATAGTAATTTTTCTGGGGCACCTGTTACATCCCGTGTCATGTATTAAAAGTCACCTTGGGATGGACAAAACTATTAGCCAACATTTTGACCAAATTTGAATGCATTACCAGTGGACATTGTGTGGTTATGGTAAAATTCCAGCAATGGTATTTGTATATGAATCACTTTAATGGACTATCTTATCAAATTTGCAAAGACTGTGCTAATGATGAAGCTATTGGCAGGGAAATGATTCTGTTATTATTCAGAGTAGGTATCTCTAAGGATATATATATATATATATATATATATATATATATATATATATATATATATTTATATATATATATATATATATATATATATATATATGTGTGTGTGTGTGTGTGTGTGTGTGTGTGTGTGTGTGTGTGTGTGTGTGATTGACCAAAGCACTCCCTTTATACTGAGAGTAGTATATCAGTTGAAGACCTCTGCCTACCATCTCCAGATGGATGGGTTAGTTGAAAAGTGTAATAAAACACTGTAATCCCTGTTAAGAAAATGTGTTAATGCAGACAAAAAAAAACAGCACTAGTTCCTACCTCACTACTGTTTGTAATCAGATATATACCACAAGCTTTAAATGGGTCTACCTCATATAAACTTGTGTATGGCAGGCAATTGAGAAGGCTGGTTGCCATTGGTATGGAAACTTAGGAAGAAAAAAAGACACCCTACAACAGTGTGATAAAAACATTATGTTAGTTTACAAGATCGAATAACGTTGGGAATGCCTATTGCAAGGGAAGGCATGGAAAGACCCCAGGAATAACAGCAGAGTTTATAATAAGAATGCTTGATGTTAAGAAATGAACCCAGAAAGTCAGGTACTAGTGGGAGTGCCATCCATGGAAAACATATTTCTGGCCAGATGACAGGGGTTCTGTGAGGTGACAAAATAAATAAATGCAATAACCTATAAGATCAGACAGCTGAGAAATAGAAAGGTAAAGCAAAGTTGCTATATTAATGTACAGAATGCATAGAAGGAGTCAGAAACTTCTGCAAAGAGCTTGCAAGCAGAGGTTACTACAGGAGAGACCAGAGTGTGTCTACCTGGAGTATAACTACAGGAATTCTTGGCAGAAGGACAAAATCTGGAATTGAGAGAATTTTTGCTTAGAAATAAAGGAGTGCTCTCACAAAAATCTCACAGAAGTAAACTAAACTAATAAAACATAACACAGAGACAACACCCAGAGTACATTTTAGGCAAAGATCTTACACAGAACCACAGTTACAGTAACAATTAATAAGATATGAGGCTCAAAAAATTTTTTAATTTGGCATGATGGAAGAAGACAAAGTGAAAGGAGTAGCCCAATACTGTTACCCCCTAAGCTAGATGGAATTATTAGATTACAGGTCTATATTACCTTGTCGAAAAACCTCTTCAGCGAATACCTGTTCGCCAAACACTAAACAGTGAAATCCAACTTCTTTGAACGTAGGGGAAAAAAATCATTTGGCCAACCAAAAACCAGACAAACTTGCAAACCCTTCAAAGTGGAGGGCTTCACCCCCCACAACCCCCAATGAGAACGGGCTCTGTCCCCATGCCCCGCTGACTAAATATACCAACTCCGAGATTGCACTAGAGTGGGGAAAAAGGGAAATTCCCAATGATGATCAAGTGTTTTTCCCCTACGAAAAAAAAAATCGCTGAAACGGCCATTCGTGGGAGCTAGATTTTTGTGGTTTAGCTGTCGGCAAACAGGTGTTTGCTGAAGATATCTTTTGACAAGGTAATATAGACCCTTAAATTACATAATAACAATAGGAAATTGAACAGCATTTCAAAGTTTAATAGCTATCCCATGCCCAGTACTGATGACTCGATAGAGAACTTAGGGAAGATCACATACTCACTGGATTTGATGAAGGAGTACTGTCCAATATCAATTATCCCTGCTACCAAAAAAAAACAGCTTTTGTCAACCTTTGATTGTTTATTTCAGTACAGAACATTACCATCTGGCCTACATGGGACCCCAGTCACTTTTCAGAAGCTGATGGCGTGATGCCCGTGCACTGGCCCAGCAATCAAGGAGCCTCAATCCTCACCACGAACACCAGTGAGGGGCTTCCATATAGGGAAAGTATAATAAATAATACACACACAGTAAAGTACAATTTCCCTTAAGAGCACACAGAGATCACAGTCAGTCTGCATCTGGTTTCTCCCTTTCTCTCCAGGTCCCCAGTAAGACTCCCCACTGGCACAGCTATAGGGTCCAGATCTCAGCCTAGTGGGCAAGCTAAAACCTCCAGCACCCTCTCTGTTCACCCAGTGCTTCATGTCCCTGCCCAAGTAGCTGACACACACACACACACACACACACACACACACACACACACACACACACACACACACACACACTTTGAGATAAGAGTTATATACAACCACAAAGACACTTCTGGGGAAGGCTGGCACAGGTTCTCCAGCTCTGCCCCTTTTCTGCCCAGTCTAAAAGGTAGTACCAGCTGCCACCACCCACTAATATCAAAGGCTCTTCTGAAAGGGTATCCAATTATTACTGTGCAATATTAGTATCCAAATGGTAAGTGTTATTGAACAGTCAAGGCTTATTAGAGTGACTTGGTACAGTATCACTATATACATGCAATGTACTCTAGAGCTTAAATTATCTGTAAATAAAACAGCCACAGTTGAAAGGTTTAAAATATTTAATAATAAATAATAAAAACACAAGACAATACTTCTTATGACACAGTGCTAGTCAGAGAAATACTTAAAATAATACCATAGAAAAGTTCTGACATCACAGAAAAACAAACTAGTCTAATCTTCCTATTTCCTAGCTATATCTAAGAGAAAACACAGTTCTAAATAACTTACATATAGAACAAAGCAGTGCTGGTGATGTTGGATGTTCTCAAGACAAATGCTCTGAGCTCTCTGATTCTCTCTCTTTAAATTAATAACACAGAGCTGCTTCACATGACATCATTATTCACACTTCTCTGGTGTTCCCAGGCTAACATAAACTACATTTACATTCTTTACACCTGGTCAGAAACCAGAGCAATAAAGGACATTTATACAAGCAAATTCTAGCCATTAACTCTGGTCTTAAAACAATAGGCAGGATGTCTCCTTCTAGATATATCGGCTCTGAATTTTGACATCAAAGACAGTCATAAAATGCTTGACTTAGCTTTCTTACAGCAGAGTGCACTGTTGTTACATTTTTGCAGTTCAGTATCCAATGCAGTCTTTTCACATTTAAGAGAACAAGCCTGTGGCTTATATTAATATTTACAAATGACAGAATTAACTACAAAATTCTATTTGGCTAGGCTGGCAGCCTTTACCTATCTTCACAGATGGCTAAAATATGGAATCCCCACTCACTGTGTGTGTGTGTGTGTGTGTGTGTGTGTGTGTGTGTGTGTGTGTGTGTGTGTGTGTGTGTGTGTGTGTGTGTGTGTGTGTGTATATGTGGGTGGCATGCTTTCAGCTGTTCCAGATTTCACAGAATGTACCTGATTTTTGCCTGACACTTGTCTGAACTGGAAGATATCATCATTCAGCTAAAGTAAGTGTGCACTGAATAGGAACAAAAGAGAAAAGGGTATGCCATGGTGAGCTGAACAAGCACAAAAATACCCCTCCAGTACAAATTTCAGTCTGGTAGTGAGTGCAGAGGATTGAGGCTATGTGTTATGAGCAGCTAATGAATTAATTCCTTGAACACATGGTTTGATTGACATAGATGCTTTCAGCTGTCACAGATTTCACAGAATATATCTGATTTTGGCTGATACTTTAATATGTTCCTTATATAAAGTTTATATTTTGGCAAATGACCAAAGATTGTAATCAGTAAATACTGGCAGACATTTGAGTTTTAGACTTAGCAGCAGCATTCAAAAAAAGCATGCCAGTGTAAAGCTTATTACTCTAACAACTTTCTAAATATATAAGGCCTGTATTTGCCCCTGCTTTCGGACTTTTGTCCCCCATTATTTCTCTGATTCTAGAGGTCAAACACTGAGAGGTATGTGGGGAGGGTTGCAGTGGGATGTATACTGTATTCTGACAGTAGTAATCTCTAAAAATACATTCCTGTGTGTCAGTTTTTTATTTGTTAATTCATTTGATGCCATTCCTATTTCTGAGGTGTGTGTGTGTGTGTGTGTGTGTGTGTGTGTGTGTGTGTGTGTGTGTGTGTGTGTGTGTGTGTGTGTGTGTGTGTGTGTGTGTGTGTGTGTGTGTGTGTGTGTGTGTGTGTGAGTGCCAGAATGTATATGTGTCGGTTGAGTGAGATAGCAGCAAATCACTAGCGCAGTGGTACAGACAGTGGAGTTGCCGCCTCACATTGCTTGCTTCCTGGTTCAGTTTTTGGTTGTGGTTTCATCTTATAGTCTGCACATACTCCCTTTCTTTGCATAGGTTTTATTGAGGTGTTCTGTTTTTCTCCCCAAGACCCTCAGGTCCCTAACATATTTTTCTGGCCATTTGTGCTTCTACTTTCATTCCAATCTAACACAAGAGGGGTAATGGAAGGTAACAATTTTTTGGAGGGGTAGGGAGGTGGGCACTATTATCAGATAAGATTTGTAGATCCTTGCAAGCATTTGACCTATCCGTTTATTGGGAACTAATGTTTTGTTAGCTTTGAGCATTAACTGTAGGCACAACATAGTTCTCCTTAAAAAAAAAAAAAAAAAAAAAAAAAAAAGACAGAATCTTTAATAGTTCATGATTTTTTTTCAGGCTGTCATCAGATCAAAAGGTTGTAAGAAGCTATAAAATGCTCCTCAGACCATCTAGAACTCTATAACAGGACCCCCAGCCCCCTGGCTTTGTTTGATTACTTCTTCCACAGTTACTGCAGTGGAGCCTTGACCAATTAAAATGTATTAATATGATGAAGGAAAATTTAGCAAATATGATTAAGTCTGAACAAACAAGAAGTCATCTATCTGAATGATGTTGGCCAGGTTTGGGGATAAATAGGGAAAGGCACCAGGGAGGTGCAAAGGGGATTGTTGTGCAACAGGGAGACCTCTGGAGTTCTTTGGCTAGGTTTCCATTTTCATGGACATCTGAAGTGTGCATTGTCAATAAAGTGACCATACAGAGTAGGCATTGAAGAAATCTGTGGATGAACATGAATAACACCATCTGTTGTTTGATCACAAGCAACAGTTATTGACCTGCCATAAAAGAGCTCCCACTTAATCAATTGCTTCCCACAGACCCACCCCACCCAGGCCCCCAACCCCCCTTTGAAGTCACCCATCACCACTGCATAAAGTGTAGGCTGTGTTAGAATCCATAAGAGTTGCAAGCCTGACTGTAACTGCTAAGAAATGTAAACTTAATATGGTCAAAACCAAGTATTTGGGGTATGTTAGAGGAAGAAGGTTGGTAATATCATGACTAGAAAAAAACATAGGCCATGGAAATTGGCCTGTACCCATGAATAAGAGACAAGTGAATGGTTTCCTTAGACTAGCTAGGTAGTACAAAAGGTTTCTGCCTAATTTTGTGGCTATTGTCTACCTTTAATAGATCTCATAAGGGTAAAGCTATTGTCAAGGTACAATGGTCTTTTGAGGCAAATATAGCATTTAATGAACTAAAAAAAAGATAATTTGTTAGGAAACTGTGTTAGGAACTTTTGATTTTACTAAAGAGTTTTCCTTATATAAGTTCATAAGTTATATAACAGCATTAAGCCCATATGGACATCAAGTAACACTGATTCCAAGATTTCTGGATCAAACACTTTGTCCCCAGCCCATGAATCCATAAAGGATTCTAAGTTATTACTGTCTTTTGAAGCGGTAATTAATACCACTAATCCTTGAGTTAAGTAAGACTGACATAACTGTATCCTCATAGTGCCTAAATCAAACTTCATAGTTGATGTCTCCATATTAAACTACATTTACATTCTTTACACCTGGTCAGAAACCAGAGCAATAAAGGACATTTATACAAGCAAATTCTAGCCATTAACTCTGGTCTTAAAACAATAGGCAGGATGTCTCCTTCTAGATATATCGGCTCTGAATTTTGACATCAAAGACAGTCATAAAATGCTTGACTTAGCTTTCTTACAGCAGAGTGCACTGTTGTTACATTTTTGCAGTTCAGTATCCAATGCAGTCTTTTCACATTTAAGAGAACAAGCCTGTGGCTTACATTAATATTTACAAATGACAGAATTAACTACAAAATTCTATTTGGCTAGGCTGGCAGCCTTTACCTATCTTCACAGATGGCTAAAATATGGAATCCCCACTCACTCTGTGTGTGTGTGTGTGTGTGTGTGTGTGTGTGTGTGTGTGTGTGTGTGTGTGTGTGTGTGTGTGTGTGTGTGTGTGTATATGTGGGTGGCATGCTTTCAGCTGTTCCAGATTTCACAGAATGTACCTGATTTTTGCCTGACACTTGTCTGAACTGGAAGATATCATCATTCAGCTAAAGTAAGTGTGCACTGAATAGGAACAAAAGAGAAAAGGGTATGCCATGGTGAGCTGAACAAGCACAAAAATACCCCTCCAGTACAAATTTCAGTCTGGTAGTGAGTGCAGAGGATTGAGGCTATGTGTTATGAGCAGCTAATGAATTAATTCCTTGAACACATGGTTTGATTGACATAGATGCTTTCAGCTGTCACAGATTTCACAGAATATATCTGATTTTGGCTGATACTTTAATATGTTCCTTATATAAAGTTTATATTTTGGCAAATGACCAAAGATTGTAATCAGTAAATACTGGCAGACATTTGAGTTTTAGACTTAGCAGCAGCATTCAAAAAAAGCATGCCAGTGTAAAGCTTATTACTCTAACAACTTTCTAAATATATAAGGCCTGTATTTGCCCCTGCTTTCGGACTTTTGTCCCCCATTATTTCTCTGATTCTAGAGGTCAAACACTGAGAGGTATGTGGGGAGGGTTGCAGTGGGATGTATACTGTATTCTGACAGTAGTAATCTCTAAAAATACATTCCTGTGTGTCAGTTTTTTATTTGTTAATTCATTTGATGCCATTCCTATTTCTGAGGTGTGTGTGTGTGTGTGTGTGTGTGTGTGTGTGTGTGTGTGTGTGTGTGTGTGTGTGTGTGTGTGTGTATGTGTGTGTGTGTGTGTGTGTGTGTGTGTGTGTGGTGTGTGTGTGTGTGTGTGTGTGTGAGTGCGCGTAATGTATATGTGTCGGTTGAGTGAGATAGCAGCAAATCACTAGCGCAGTGGTACAGACAGTGGAGTTGCCGTCTCACATTGCTTGCTTCCCTGGTTCAGTTTTTGGTTGTGGTTTCATCTTATAGTCTGCACATACTCCCTTTCTTTGTATAGGTTTTATTGAGGTGTTCTGTTTTTCTCCCCAAGACCCTCAGGTCCCTAACATATTTTTCTGGCCATTTGTGCTTCTACTTTCATTCCAATCTAACACAAGAGGGGTACGTGGAAGGTAACAATTTTTTGGAGGGGTAGGGAGGTGGGCACTATTATCAGATAAGATTTGTAGATCCTTGCAAGCATTTGACCTATCCGTTTATTGGGAACTAATGTTTTGTTAGCTTTGAGCATTAACTGTAGGCACAACATAGTTCTCCTTAAAAAAAAAAAAAAAAAAAAAAAAAAAGACAGAATCTTTAATAGTTCATGATTTTTTTTCAGGCTGTCATCGGATCAAAAGGTTGTAAGAAGCTATAAAATGCTCCTCAGACCATCTAGAACTCTATAACAGGACCCCAAGCCCCCTGGCTTTGTTTGATTACTTCTTCCACAGTTACTGCAGTGGAGCCTTGACCAATTAAAATGTATTAATATGATGAAGGAAAATTTAGCAAATATGATTAAGTCTGAACAAACAAGAAGTCATCTATCTGAATGATGTTGGCCAGGTTTGGGGATAAACAGGGGAAAGGCACCAGGGAGGTGCAAAGGGGATTGTTGTGCAACAGGGAGACCTCTGGAGTTCTTTGGCTAGGTTTCCATTTTCATGGACATCTGAAGTGTGCATTGTCAATAAAGTGACCATACAGAGTAGGCATTGAAGAAATCTGTGGATGAACATGAATAACACCATCTGTTGTTTGATCACAAGCAACAGTTATTGACCTGCCATAAAAGAGCTCCCACTTAATCAATTGCTTCCCACAGACCCACCCCACCCAGGCCCCCAACCCCCCTTTGAAGTCACCCATCACCACTGCATAAAGTGTAGGCTGTGTTAGAATCCATAAGAGTTTCAAGCCTGACTGTAACTGCTAAGAAATGTAAACTTAATATGGTCAAAACCAAGTATTTGGGGTATGTTAGAGGAAGAAGGTTGGTAATATCATGACTAGAAAAAAACATAGGCCATGGAAATTGGCCTGTACCCATGAATAAGAGACAAGTGAATGGTTTCCTTAGACTAGCTAGGTAGTACAAAAGGTTTCTGCCTAATTTTGTGGCTATTGTCTACCTTTAATAGATCTCATAAGGGTAAAGCTATTGTCAAGGTACAATGGTCTTTTGAGGCAAATATAGCATTTAATGAACTAAAAAAAAGATAATTTGTTAGGAAACTGTGTTAGGAACTTTTGATTTTACTAAAGAGTTTTCCTTATATAAGTTCATAAGTTATATAACAGCATTAAGCCCATATGGACATCAAGTAACACTGATTCCAAGATTTCTGGATCAAACACTTTGTCCCCAGCCCATGAATCCATAAAGGATTCTAAGTTATTACTGTCTTTTGAAGCGGTAATTAATACCACTAATCCTTGAGTTAAGTAAGACTGACATAACTGTATCCTCATAGTGCCTAAATCAAACTTCATAGTTGATGTCTCCATATTAAACTACAGCTGTAAATTTTATGTCCAAGATAGTTTGTACACTAGAGTTGTGAAATACCTTGCAGGCAAATATTAGTTTACTATGGATGTAATGATGATGAATAGTAAATAAATTGAGGTATTTGCATCTATTATTGCTACAATAATCTTTGTGAAGAAAAATCAACTTGGTGAATTTTCTTTGTACTCTGTCAAGATGATTCAACTGACCTGCATTATATGTACAAAACATATTATTGTACACTAAGATTGTCCTCATATATGCCTTATGTAGTAATGTAAGACAGATCTCATTTCTTGTGGTAAGATTTATAAACACGTATCTTATTTGACACATATTTTTATTACTTATCAGTTGAGCATTGTGTCAAGGGAAAGATTAGCAGTGATGGTAATTTCCAGGTCTTTATATTAGATTACCTCTTCTAGTGTATGCTCTAGTAGGTACACAGGTGAATGAACTGCAGCCTTTCCAAAATACATTGCTTTACATTTGTTATAACTAAAATGCATACCTATGTTGTGTGCCCAATCACTAAGCTGTCCAATATAAAAATTTAAATGTTCAATACACAGGTAAATTTGTGCAATTAACTCAGTCTTACAATTATGTATGTACTTACTTATTCAGTATGTCTTAGATCTATGAATAGAGGCAAATACAATATAGCAATAACCTACGGCTGGGTGCGGGTAATGCTAGATGTACCCACTGTTGGTGTGGTTTGGTCAAGAGGGCAAAACCCAAGTGGCCAAACAAAGCCAGCTGTGAGTAAATCAGCATTACCCACACCCAGCCATGGGTTATTGCTATTATACAATTACATTACTTAATAGAAAAAATGTACTTTTCTTAAATGATGTAATTGTATAATGGTGCCGTGGTGTTCTTCCACTTTAATTTGATGTCTTGGGGATGCTTGATGTACTGTGCATGCATATGGGACTCATGAGCCCAAGCTTACACAGAACACCTGTGCTTTAGAAAGAAATATAGATGGGGAAGATGTTACTAAGCCACTAGGTCAGCTGTGATATTCTACATGCAGGAAGAATCAGGTATATTTTTCATTTCTTTTTTTGTTGTTGATGTACCTGATTCTTCTTTTTTTTTCAATAAACATCTTTATTAAATTATCACATATGACACAGGCAATCTTACATTTATATAAATGAAAAACAAACAACATTGACACCACTTTAGTTGTAAACATTATACATCACAGACACCATTGAGGCAACAGCAGTTGCAAACATTATGCATCACTTATAATCTTTCCAGTCATTGTCAGTTAAGCATTATATGGCTCATTCAAATCCTGCCCCTTAAGCATCATTCCTTTTCTGCATATATTGTTCCCACAATTACCATTTTTCCAATGTAGTTTGCACCTTCCCTTTTCTAAAGATCCCAATTCCAGTTGTTTTATCTCTGTTACTATATTCACTACTTCTAGTAAAATTGGTCTAGACTTTGATTTCCATTTTCTAGTAATTGCTTTTTTGGCAGCCACCATAATTAGACTCAGCAAGGCTTTACTATGTCTAGGCAATTCCGATTCTGTATCATAGCTCAAAAAAATCATCTCCTCACTCAGTCCAATCCATTCACCCAGCATCTTCAACAGAGTGGTCCACAGGAAATCCCTAAAGTCTGTGAGCTCATTACACTCCCAAAACATATGTCCCAGCCACTTCTTTCTTGCCATTCACACCTCCGACATTTGCTATCCACCTGAGGAAAAATTCTTTGGAGTCTACTTGGGGTATAAAAATACCCATGTAAACAAATCCATGTAAAGATCCTAAATCTTCTAGACTTTGTTGCATATTTGGGAGATATACATATATTCCCCCATTGTCTCTTTGTGATTTGCTTATCCAGTCTCTCTCCCCAATCCTTTCTAAACTCCTCTGATTGATTCTTTTAATTATCATGCAATATTTTATATTCTCTACTAATTATTCCTTTTTTAAATGGCAGTTTCTGTTCTAGATTCTATTAAAAACTCTACCAGTGCTGGTCTTTCATCTAGACCCCCCCTATTTCTTTCTCTTTGCCTATACTCTGATATCAATTCTTGATAGGGAAGGCAATCTCTAATCTGCAGTCCAAATAAATTCTTGGCCTCTTCCCATTCTATTACCTTCCCCTTTCTAGATATTTGCTCCCAATACCTTGGTTCCTTTGCCAGTTTTCTCCAATAAATTCCAGCCCCCTCTTGTCTATTCTCTGTATCCCTAACCACAGTCATCCATATCATCAGAATCTCTTTTTTCCATTCTCTTGCTGGTTTAGTTATTAGAATACTCCCTGCTATTTTATAAATATAATACTCTGTATGATATGTTTTCTGCCTGTGCTATGTATAAGAGCCTTAACGGTGTTGCTCTAAAATACCCCCTCAAATTGGGTAACCCTAATCCCACTTGACTCTTGCTCTCTTCCCTTCCCAAATAAAATACTTGAACTCTTTTTTAATTGCTAACCACAGCTTCTCCTCTGGTTGATAAAAATATGCCTGACCTGTGTATAAGACTAAAGGGACTAAAACATTTTAATTTCTTGTATCTTACTATCAATAACAAAGCTTCCAGTTTCTCAGTTTTTGTATTATCTTCTGTTTAGTTTCTTCCCACATATCCTTAGCTGCCACAACAGCGTCATTTCAAATGCATACTACTAAATACTTCATTTTATTATGTCCCCATAAATATGGATATCGTTGGACCAATTTGTATGTGGGTATGTAATTTACTGCTATTGCCTTTGTTTTAGCTTCATTCATTTTGTATTCTGAGAAGATTTGAAACTGTCTTAAAATGTTCCACAACACTGTAATGTTCCTTTCTGGTTTTGTCACTATTAAAATAATATCATCTGCAAATAGAGACAGCTATTCCTGACTACCATACCAATTATATCCTTGAATTTCTGAGTCCTTTATTTTCTTTGTCAATGGTTCTAAATATAATGCAAACAACAAGGGGAAAGCAGACAACCCTGCCTGGCTCCTCTACTCAAGCAAACTCAAGTTACCTACTTTCACATCTAACTTCTCTAGTGCACACTGCAGTGCATTCTTTTCAATCTTACCTTTAAGACTAGCACTTTCTCTAATACCTGCTGGAAAGCACTCCTTGTTAACAAGGAGAAATTAATAGTAGGCACTAAACAGCCTATAACTGCAAAGTACCTTGCTAAGTAAACAGCTCCTTTACAAAGGTGATTTCTCCTGTCCACCTGGTGAATCTACCACCCAACACTACAACCTGTGAGAGATGCACTTACATAGCCAAAATGGAAGCAAAGCTCTCCACACAAGATTGTGCTAAACAGTCAAGAGGAGAAGGTTAACACCCACACTACATCTCAAGCAACACATAGCCCTTCTAAACCCACACCACCAACACCCACATATAGCAACACTAAATCCACATATGCAGAGGCCCTTAACTGTAACCTGCCCAAGCAACAAAGACCTCTGAAGCTGAAAAACACCAATCACAACCAATGTGTCACATAGTTCACAAAACCAGTGTGCCACCCAGCAACAGCCCCTAAGGCAAGACAATGTACCTAACACTTTAGTCATAGGTGACTCTATAGTCCGGCACACTGATGTCCCTCTCACCAGATTGAATAAGGAGAAAATTACAGTCAGCTGCCTGTCGGGTGCCAGGATCTTCCACATAACGCATGCACTCAAGTCACTCCACAACAAGTACAAATATGACTCTGTCATTGTCCATGTTGGAGTGAATGACTTGAGACATACCTCCCTGGACTACATGAAAAGAGACATGGAAGAGCTCTCGGATCATGTGGTCCTGCCTTTGCCCAGAATGATACCACAATATAAGGATAAAATGATTGACTTCAACAATTGGCTGCTTATGGTGTCATTCAAAGGGGATCCAGTATCTGTCTGCCTGGGATGACATGATTGACAGACCACGCCAGAGATGGTCTGCACCTTCAGGTTACTGGCTTTTTAGGCAAACTTCAAAGAAAAACCACCACCATAACAGGTACAAGCATGCAAAATCTGAAGGTAATGCTACTCAATGCTAGAAGTCTAAACCTCAAAATGCACTCTCGGCACTCCTAAAAATGGAGTGTGCAGTAACTGAGACCTGGTTCAAGGCTCCAGAGAGCACCCCTGCAATACCAGGCTAAACCAGGACAACACTAAAGGTGGAGGAGTGTCAATATTCACCAAGGATATTCACACTACCAGGCTAGTTGGCCAACAATGTGTCTGAAATTCTCCAAGTGCAACTAACACTAGGTAAGACTGCAATCCAAATTGTAGCTTGCTACAGATCCCCCACCATACCCAAGATTCTCACTACACCTTTCTAAACATACTGGAAAATATTAAGATAGAACCAAACACCCTAATACTGGGTGATTTTAACTACCCTGCCATTAACTGGGAAAACTACTCATGTCCCAACACCTTTGGAATTCATAAATTCTAATGCCCTGGATCAACTAATCCATAGTCCCACCAGGGATCCAATATCCTAGACCTGGTCACCATACCTATGGTCACCCCCTCCTTAACATCCACATCCCACCCCCACCCCCAGTAAAGAAACCACCATAAAAACTTCAGCCAACGTCAGAAGTGACAAACTTCATAACACCCATGCAGACAGGAACTGAATCTACACTAAGGCACTGTACGAGCACATCCACCATCCCAAATAGAACCAAAATGCTCTCATCCCAAAAAAGGAAGCCAATCTGGTGGTCCCCTGCTATAAACAAACTTTACAACAAAAGGAAGAAACTTTTGCAGAAAAGAGGAAAATCCCAGGATGCAAAAAACTCCCTTACTGGCCTCAGTAAGAAACTGAGATGCCTCATAAAATCCTCCAAGATTCCAAAGACAACCACAAAGCATTCTATAACTATGTCAAGAATCTAAATGGCAATGCTCAGATGAGCTAAAACAGAATGGCATTAAATATACTGATCCAAAGGATATTGCCAATATCCTGGCAGATCGATTCAGTGCCAACTTCACCCTCTCACCCCTAAATGGCCCATCCACAGGTACAAAAACACTCTCTAAAGCCAAGAATACAGCATCCATGGGACCAGATGACATCCCGGCTGTGTACTACATGAACTACAATATGAACTGGCACCTCACCTAAGTGTCATGTTTAATCATAGCCTCACCTCAGGTTTCATGCCCACTCGTCCCATCAGTCTGACAAGCCTTATCTGCAAGGCCATGGTATCATGGAACTTATAAACAAAGACATTGGCAACCTTCAAACACTGGACCCCACCCAGTTTGGGTTTGTGAAGGGCCGATCTTGTCTCCTGAACCTGATAGACTTCTTTGAATCAGTCTCCAGAGTCGTGGACAAGGGTAAGGTGGTCTACACAGCCTATCTGGACCTTGACACCATCCCCACTCTGGAATCATAGATAAACTTACTAAGTTGGGCATTAATCCGTATGTCACCCAATGGGTTGCTAAATGGCTTACTGATAGAACCCACACTGTAAAAGTAGCCAACTCCAAATCCAGCGACAAGTGACAAGTGGAGTACCTCAGGGTTCAGTCCTTGTTTGGCATCTACTTCAGTACAGGTCAACACTAAGGGACTCTGGCTAACAAAGTTTGCAGATGACTGCAAACTGGGAGCCAATATTGAATCCCCAAATGATGTGGATACTCTACAAAAGGGCCTTACAGAAACAGATGCTTGGTGCCAGAGCCATGGGCTCAAGCTCAATGCCAAGAAATGTATTGTTATCCCTTTGGGAAAAACATGTATCCATGAATTACCATATAGGTGGCAGTACACTAAACACAGAAAGTGTGATAAGAGACTTAGGGACACAGGTGGACAGTGGTCTCACCTTCATAACCACACCGCCACAACAATCAGGAAATCCTTCTATGTGGCACACCTCATCACGAAGGGCTTTTCATCCAGAAAAAGGAGGTCATTGTCCCACTGTACTCATCCTCATTAGACCCATTATAGAATACAACGCCCCATTTGGTATGTACCTCTCAAGACATCTGCAACAACTGGAAAGGCCTCAGAAATACCTCACTAAAAGAATCACAGGCCTAAAGCAGATGCCCCAAAAAACTCCAGCTATACTCTGTCGTCTCTGCTTAACATACAAGGCCATGTCAAACCCAGAGCTGTTGGACATGCTACACTTAAAGAAATCCCAATCCCTCAGAGCTACACGCCCAGGGATCTAAACCTTGTCATCACAATAAACAAAACATGCTGGAGGGATAGGTTCCTGACCCAGAGACTCCCCAGTCTCTGGAATAGATTGCCCATACATGTCAAGCAGAGTGCCTCTTTGGACCTCTTCAAGAGGAACCTTGACGATTGGATGGGAGAAAGGAAATTCACCCCAGGGATCCCTGCTAGACAGGGGTCCAGGAAAGTAAATAATGTGGGAAGAAATAGCCAGGGAATTGTTATGGCTAGGCTTGTATAGGCCCTAGGGCTGATAGCCTAGTACCAACCTATGAACCTATGAACCTAAGCAGAAGTTATCAGAGAGGACCCCACCTGTTGCACTTCTTATATGCATTAATAAAATTGATAGGGTAACTTTAAAGCTAAAGACAGATACATTAAATACATTAAACAAAATAACACAAATAGATTATGAGTTGTTTGACATATTAAGAAATGGATTTCATGTAAATTTATGAATTGGAACTCAACAACTCATAAAAGTTTTACAAAACCTGCAACGCACTTTATTATATTAACGTAGGCTAGAGAAGAACTTAAGAAGGTGCCTACGATCATGAATTTTTAAGAATGGTTTTAACATATTTATTTATTGCATATAAAATTGGTTTTTATTGACATATGTATTTTTTGCAAGTTTGAAATGTCATAGTGAAAGTATATTGGTGTTTAAGTTCTATTTATAACTGTTTTATGTAACGTAGTTTTGTTGCATTAAGAGGATCATGAATATTCATGAAGAAACCAAGCTGATTTGACAATTTAAACTATGAATACCAGCATTTAATTGGTAAAATGCATTAATTGTAAAGCAATTAAAGTATTTAAATAACATAAGCACAACATTTTAGTATCTGATGAAGTCCCACATTGTGAGACGACGAAAACGCATTTAGTACCTGTGATAGAAGAGCGTTAATATTTTTCGTGTGGTTTGTGAATAAACTGTGGATTTAATTTCTTTGTTGCCTGGGGGTACTTTCAAGCACTTTGCATCATATTTCATGGTAACTTTTGGTGGCTTTCTACTGGATGCTATCGCTTATCGTTGTTTATTAGATGCATTAATAAGACATTGAGGTTTGGGTGTTCATTTAAGTAGTTTATTGTATACAAATACATCAGGATGGATGGCAGGAACATTACACTTAAAGGAACTATCTAACCAACTTACTGACTTGCATGTTCACACTCTGGCTGCTCCCTCAAAATGGCACTCTAGCTTACATGTGCTCAGTACTTATCTGCATGTGCTGACTCACTGGAAAGCTTCTTAAAGTTAGATCACACACTCTGGTCTACATTATCCTTCTTTACTGAGCTGTCTCATATAAACAATGACATTTCAATAGGCATGCTATTAATCAGACACTAATAAACAACAGTCATGTCCAGGTTGCCATGTATCTGGAACTAGATTTCGAGATGCAACCTTATCTTGTAACATAATAGTTAGGACTGGGTTTTGCAACAGGGACAGTCACTGGGGAATGTTCTGCTTGAGGAGTCTCAGGGATTTTCTCAGGAATGGGGATTGCTAATGGAATGTCCTCTTGAACAGGAGCATTGGACAAGTCATTCTGAGAATTAGAGTCTTTGTCACAGGAAGATGCTGTAACACTGGTTTGAATACTGGTAACAAATTATTCTGATTTCATCTGCATTCCATAACTTGTGATTCCACAATGTACAATCTCGGCTCTTGACACAAACTCTTTACAAATCTGATGTGATCAGAACATTTTGACATCTGCATCCTCACTATCTCCCCTTTTTTAAATTAACTGAGTGGTTTGCTGGTTTTATCATAGTAAGACCTCTGGGACAAATGCTTTTTTAACAGTTGGGCTTTTACTGCTCTGCTGTTCTTAGCACCTGGAACCAACAAACTACTTCTGACTGGTAGTATGGTTTGGTTTGTTTTGACATAAGTCTCTGGGCATTTGAACCAAGATGTTTATCATGAGGAATGTTTCTGAGATTTAACAAGGTTAGAAAAACATCGGTATTGTCAAGTCTGGATTTCTCTGACAGCTGTTTTGCACTTTGAACTGCACCTTCAGCCAAGCCATTTGACTGAGGGTATTCAGGACTACTTGTAATATGAACAAAGTCCCACTCCTCTGCAAATTTCTTGAATTGATGACTTGTAAATTGTTCACCGTTGTCAGAAATAACTGTACGGACTACCATGGACAGAAAAATGTCACTTCGACTTAGTAATGACAGTACTGGAAGTTAGATTAGGAAGAAGGTCAATCTTGAACCAATTTGAATAAGAGTCTAGTAACACCAAATAATGTTGACCATTCCACTCAAAGATATCTGTGGCTATTGTTGACCAAATTAGTTCATGAATCTGGCTTGAATTAAGTGGTTCTTTCTGTTAATGCAGCTTTGTACTATTACATACTGAACAAGATGAAAGTACATTCTCAATATCTCTTGACACAGAAGGCCAAATACAAGACCTCTCCCCCTTCTTTTGGTAGAATCAGTTCCTGGATGGCCACAATGCAAAATTTTAATATACTCTTGTTGCAAGGACTTTGAAACAATAATTTTAGGACCTTTCATGATGATACCACTGTCTGACAAAATCTCATCTCCATATGTAAAATATGGCTGCAGTTCTACTGGTAAACAAGATTGCTTTGAAGGCCATCCTCGACTGATAAAGTGGATGAACTTCTGAAGAATTGGACCTGAAGCTGTGTGAGTTATGAGCTCATCAAGATGTGTGAAAGAAAAATTTCTCACTTCCATGACCTCAAAATTAAGTTGTTCATTGTTATGCTGTTCTGTGTTTTTTCTGGGTGATCTAGATAAATTATCAACAAGATAAAGAAGTTTGCCTTTTGTATAAACAAGATTGAAAGTGTACTTCTGCAATTTGAGCTTCATACATTGCAGTCTAGCTGGAGCTGCATGCATAGGCTTTCTCAAAATAGTAACAAGAGGTTGGTGATCAGTTTTGACCTGGATAAGTCAACCATAAATATAATCATGGAATGTCAAACATGCAGACACAATTGCTAATAGCTCTTTCTCAATCTGGGCATACTGCATCTCGGTCCAGGTAATAGTTCTCAATGTATAGGCTACTGGTCTACTATCTTGAAGAATGACTGCACCTAGACCAAATTTAGAAGCATCACAACAAAGAGTAACTGGTTTGCGAACATCATAGTAGCTGAAGGGTGGTAGGTAAGTAATTTTCTGCTTCAGGACATCAAATACTCTTTGGTACTATTCTGACCATGACCAAATTACATATTTGCATATCAGCTCTCTGACCATGCCAAGAAAATGTTGTAGGGCTTGAACATTGTCTGGAGCTGACATCTAGAGAATTGCTGTTTGCTTCCAAGGATCTGGTTGTAAACCTGAACTGGTAAACAAGTGACCAACAAAAGTAACTTCTCGTAGCCTGAATTTGCACTTCTGAGGATTCAGCTTAAGATTCACTTCACATGCTCTTTCTGGAACTTTCTGTCATGTTCAGTTTCACCATTGCCTCCTACTAGAATATCATCTACTATAATAGCACAGGGATAGCAAGAAAAATTTTGCTCCATTGCACACTGAAAGACTTCACTGGCAGAATTTATTCTGCATGGCATTGTCAGAAATCTCTATCTTCTGAATGGCGTACCAAATGTGGTTTATAATGAAGATTTTCAGTCAAGCAAAATTTGCCATATGAACTCTTTGCATCTAAGACAGAAAAAACAGTGGCATTTGGCATGAGGGCAGCAACCTCTTTCATTGCCAACATTGGATTATGAGGCCTTTTTAATGCTTTGTTCAGATCTGTTGGATCAATACATATTCTGATATAATCTGAGCTTTTCTTATTAACTACCACCATGGAGGATACCCATTCAGTAGTTTCTTCTATTGGACAAATTACTCCTTGCTGCACCATTTTGTCTAGCTCGGCTTTGACTCTGTTCTGCTTAGCTACTGGAACTTTCCGTGCTGGTCTGACAACTGTGCTGACCTCTGGGTCTAAGTTCATAGAGTATACAACTGGTAATTTGCCTAGTTTGTCTGCAAAAATATCAGCATACTCAGAAAAAATAGTTTGGGCGAAATTTGAGCTGCTGTCATGCAAGCTTACATTGTGAACTTCTTTATTAAGTGAAAGCAGTCCCATTTTCAAACAGTCTCTGAGGCCAAATAATGACTGCACGTGTTTCTTTGCTATGAAAAACTGCAAGTCATAGCTTTTTCCAGCAGAGTAACATGAAAGCACTACTGAGCCTTCAGTTTGAATCTTTTCACCACCATAAGCAACACGCTTTGTATACTTTGTCAAATCAAGTTGTTCTGCAGCTTTTACTCTAGCAAATGTTTCTGCTGACATAACATTGCACTTTGAGCCAATATCTACTTTGAGCTCAACAGTACTCCCACTAATCCAAACAGTTAAAAAGATTTTGTTCTTTGCCCACAAATCTACTGCATGACTGTTTTACCAAGCACAGACACAAAATCAACATAAAAAATAGGGTCTCAGCTTTCTAATTGATCACCTTGCCTCTTGGAATGCCCTCTTTTAATAAAAGACTGTGCCTTATTTGATTTGCAAAACTTTTTGAAATGATTCCACTTATGGCACATATGACACTGCTGACCAAAAGCTAAGCATATTTCTCTTTGGGTTTGTGATTTCCACCACAAGTACAACAGTTGACTATGAAGCTGGGTGGCGGCACATGTTTTGACTTTGCTTACTCACCCTTATGCTTCACCGCGCATGCTCTAGAATTTGTTTCAAAGACTTGTGGTTTCCCAGGGACTGTTACAGGACCTGCCGTAACTGCCATGTGCTTGAGCCTGTTTCTTTTAACCATATGCTGCATTCTATCAACATGAGATTTGTCACTGTGCCTTCCACCGCTATTTTCATTTGTAAGCATACTTGTGTGCCATTCTGTAAGCTCATATATCTGACAAATCTCAATGGCCTTATTCAACATTAAATCACTGTCTTGAAGCAAAATCTTTCTCAGTGTCATTATTAATACCACACACACGTCTGTCTTTTATCAACTCATCTCTCAAATCATCAAATCTGCATGCTTTAGCCTTGTTTCTCAAGTTAGTTGTAAATGCTGCAAAAGTTTCACCAGGCTTTTTATCCCTTGTGTAAAATAAGTGCCTTTCTATTGTAACATTAGTTGTGATTACACACATTTCTCTAAATTTAGATTTTAAGCACTGGGGTTTTTCTCTTGTTTCAAACAGTACCATTATATGGTGGTTCCCCCTCCCCTGCAAACACAGCAGGTGCATAAACAAATGAATGCTCTCTTTCAATGGCCACTGAACCAGCTAAATTAAGCAGAATAAATGCTTTTGTGCATGCATCTTTGTCAGAAAAAGCAGCCTGTATAAAAGTATTGTATTCCTGCTCAAACACTCTCCAATTTTCTGCAATATTGTTATCAAACACAAGCGGTGTGGGTTTGCAAAATCCTTGTATGTCCACAGATTATAGTAGAACACAAAGCAAAACTGGCCCTTGTAATTATGTATGAACATTCACACACACAGCAGGTACTTGTAATAATATTCACATGTACAATAAGCTCTTTGAAATACTGTACTCTGTGGAATATGCCTTGAAATAACTGTACTTTGCAAAATATTCTTTGAAACAACTTTGCTTTGTGAAATAACTGCACTGTAATACTGCACACACTTGCAAACACTTTGCACACTTTGGATACTTTGAATAGCTTTAGTTAGTACAAAAAAGTAGCTCATAGCAAAAAATATAGTTGTTTTCCCTTTTTTGTACATTTTATGTGATTCAGGTATTGTTTCAAACATTTTTGTAATTATTTTGAATATTGTTATCAATATGTCACAGTTCCGGACATTTTGTTCAATAAGAAATTTGTTTTGAGTATTCTGAGTGCTTCATTTTATATTTGCAGCAAAAGAACTCATGTAAGCAAGTTTTACTACCTGGAATTTGTTTCTGACCTGTTTTGTGAGTTGTTTGAGCAGTAGAAATGATTGACTCCTGTGTATTCCTCCAACCTTTACCGGTTGCCTCATAGCTGTAACTGTGGATCCCATTCTAACACCATGTCACTGTTCTTATGTGCATTAAGAAGACATTGAGGCTTGGGTGTTCATTTAAGTAGTTTATTGTATACAAATACATCAGGATGGATGGCAGTAACATTACACTTAAACAAACCATCTAACTGACTGACTACTTACCTGCATGCTCATACTCTAGCTGCTCACTCAAAATGGCACTGTAGCTTGCATGAGCTCAGTACTTATCTGCATGTGCTGACTCACTGGAAAGTTTCTTAAAGGTATATCACACACTCTGATCTACACCACCCACTGTAATTTTCATCTCCGATCCCTCATATATACTCCTAATCAACCTTATAATTGTATCCGGGAAAGCAAATGCTTCCATTGCCCTGCTTGTGAAGTCCAAATTTACTCTGTCAAATGCTTTCTCTGCATCAAGATCCACCAAAAACAGTGGTATTTTCTTAAATTCTGCTTCCTTCTGGATCATCAATGTTCTATTAATACTGTCAAATGTTTGCCTCCTCTCCACAAAACTACACTGATCCACACATCTATCAATTTTGGTATCACTTTTGCCATTATTTTAGCCATTATAGATATAAGCACTTTATAAACATGGTTTAGTATTGAAATGGGCCTGTATGAAGCTGGATCTGATGGATCTTTACCCTCTTCAGGTATTACAGTTACCACTGCTTTCTTCCAGGATGCTAGTACTTCTCCTTAAAATACTGTTAAACAAAACTTTCCAGATCTTTATCAGTTTTTCCTTCCTAGCTTCCAGACTTTCACAGGAATGCCATCTATTCCTGGGAACTTTCCTGTAGATTGGTTATACATAGCCATTTTCATCTCATCTCTTACTATCCTATTAGTAATTGAGCCTCATCTACCTCTAACCTTGGCATATTTAATTCTTCCATAAGCGTTTCCATTTGTGCCTTTTCTGGATTTTCATATTTCTCTGCTTTATACAAACTTTCATAAAATTTCTGAAATATTTCTAATACTTCTACAGGATCTCTTGTTATCTTCCTTGTTATAGGCTCCCTAACCTTGGTGACAGCCCTTTCCACTTTCTGTTGCCTGAGTTGTTGTGCTAAAAGTTTTTGTGCTCTAGAATTATTAAAAAAAAACAGTTGCTTAACAGCAATCTTTCTAACTCATGCGTATTACCTAGGCAATCCCTTGTTTTCTGTTTAGCATTCTCCAGTTGCTCCTTTTCTTGTTCTGAGAGATTCCCCCTATTTTGCAATACTTTAACAATGGTCAGTCCCTGTAAATAATTCTTGTTACTCTTAACCATATCTCCCTTTACTTTATTTCCACCCTAGTTTTAAACTCCACTTTAATTTTGTACCTGATTCTTCTTGATCACAGAACATCATGGCTGACTAAGTAGCCTACACAAACCTTCCAGATCTACAATGTTGTTTGTTGTTTGGAAGCATACATCTCAACTTCTTAGAGCAAGAAATCTAGACAAAACCATAAATAATGAGGGATAAAGGTCCAAATGTATGGACAGTTTTAAGTATTGCTGTTACAAATTAAGAATATTGATGGAATAACAGGTTTTGCATTAGTATTAATTTCCTGAAGGGTATGAAGTCTGAAACTCAAATGTCTGTCATTTTCCAACTTTAACCTTCAATGATTTGAAAAAAAATCATACACTTTTACAAGAAACAGACCAAAAATCTGAAGCAAAAATGTGGGCATTTTGTAAAAATATGTACAGTTGAGAGTTATGACTGAAAGTTGTATACGCTGATAAGAAAGTCCATCTGCTCAATGATACTTTAGCAGCCGGACTTTTACTGTTGGCATATTCTTGATTTACAATGACCACACTGGTTAGGCTGACCAATCAGTGAGCTTGCTTTTGAATTGTAATGACCAGTCATTGTATATAATGAAATAATGTTAGTACAAGAACTGAGCCTTGTAGAACAACAAGATGGATAGAAAGACAGTTGGATCTTATGCCATGCATTGGGATTTTTCAGTTAACTATGACATAATACATTTTACTAGGAATATATTGACCTTAGCCTAGATAAGACCTTGGTAGATTACATGGTGAGGAAGGAAGTCAAAGGCCTTTGATAAGTCTAAAAATTAACTCCACATGAGAGACCTAGATCTAAGGCCTTAGTAATTTGATCATAAAACCTTAATAAACTTGTCAGTGTAGATCTTCTCTTTACAAAACCATGTTGCTCTAAGTCCAAAATGGTGATATATATGCTATTGTTCCCCAGTATCTCAGTAATGTATATTGATGTTACCGTAGATGTTTTCCACAAACTGGAAATAATACATGTTTGTAATGGCTTGTTAAATATTAATTATACAATGATAGCTCATTAGTATTCAAAAACATGTTCTCTGATTGGTCAGCCCAACCAGAGTGCCTACTGCTAATCAAGCATATAGCAATAGAAAAAAGACCAGTTGTTGAAGAACCATTAAGTGGCCAGACTTTTTTCTATTAGTATATGGTACAGAGGCATATGTCTCAATTATCCATATTTTTGCCTCATATTTTTGGTCTGTTCTTGAAAAAAAATTATGGTTTTCTGTCAAATCCCTGAGGAACAAAGTCACTAAATAATGATACACAGTTTTAGTTTCAGACTTCATATCCTTCAGACAATGCACAATAATAAAAATCTTACTATTATCACAGCTTTCTGAGTTTATAAGAGCAACATTTACAATAAGTCCCCATTTTGCCTTTATCCCCACTTTGTTTATGGCTTTGACCACATTTCTTGAACTAAGAGGTTGAGAGGTGCATATGCAGGGCAGAGCAAATACAAGGAAAATCAGGTATGCTCTGCAAAATTAAAGAAATGTACCTGATTTTCCTTGTACGTCTGCCCCATCTCTTGAATCTCTAAACTGTTCAGATTTTATAATAAAAAAATAAAAATAAAAAAAAGCAGTGGAGATCTTCCACTCTCCATTGCTTGCTTTCCATAGCAATGATATACTGTGCAAGCATGGGAACGTAAGGCCTATATGCATGCATAGAATACATGAACAAACATGGAAGACTGTGGGAACAATGAGGAGGAAAACTACAATGCCATTATATAAAATCATTATTCAAGAAAAGTAAGTAAATTATTTCTTAAAATAATGTCATTCTATAATAGAAATAACTGACTCATGTCTGTTGGTATATTGAAAATGTACCTATGGCTGGTGTAAACCCGCGGTAGTGGTGCTGCGGTAGCGTTGTCGCCTCACAGCAAGATGTTGTCATGTTCGATTCTCAGCTAGAGCGTCTTCTGTGTGGAGGCATGCGTGAATGGGTGTGCCTTCGTTGAAGGTTGTGCGTCACGGCTGGTAACTCAGCACGTAAAAATCCACTACCAAACATTAGCGGACTGGAGTTCCGCTGTGGTGACCCCTAACCGGGATAAGCCGAAAGACACAACAACAACAACAACCTATGGCTGGTGTGGTTTAATCACTCAGGCTTGTGATCAAACCACTCCAACCATGCATAAATCTTTAATATAACAACCAATTCTCAGTTATTGCTTAAGTATAATATCAGTAGTAAGTGATTTTTAATTGTTAGTAATGGAAAGGATGGAATTGAATCAGGCCCCAAAGAAAATGAATTTCTTATTTTGCTAAAAACTCTTTCTATAAAGCCCTGATAATTAATAGGGCAGGAATTACAATGTTAGTTGATAATCTGTCAAAACTAGATCTAACAGTGAACAGTGTTGCACAGTGTTGGTTGAGTATACCAATATGTCAAAACTGGGTTAGGAGCAGTGCCATCCCTAGTCATTCAAGTTGAGGCACACACTGTATACCATATCCACTGGAAGCTTAGCAGTTCAGGAAGGAGCTACTTATCAATTTAAAGAGAGAGTGTCTATCAATAAAGTGAGTTTTTATTCCTTGGAATATTATTTGTTAGGCAGGCACTTCATTTTGGTAACAGATTATGACCCTTTGCAAAGTTGTGCTGGTGGGCTCAGTCCCTTCAACCTTTTAAATATACAGTATTTCCCAGGCCCAGCCTAGCCAACAAAAAATGTTGATGTGCTGTCCAGGCCTACAACCCCATAGTTTTGTGCTAGGATGTAGGTAGTTGTAACATAAATAAAGTATAGGAATATTCTCACAGAATTATAGTCAGGAGACCTCTATATGAACTAGCTAACAAGGCTTTAAATACCAATTATTCTTGAATATATGGATGCTGCCTGTAAACAGGAACCAGGAAGTTAGCTGCTTGCTTGGAGAATATGGGTGTAGAAGCCAATGCGAAGTCAGCTAATTGACAGCCAAAAGACACCATTTGAAGATACATGATGTGTGTCTGAAGGGAGATGTGAAGAGGGAGATAAATTATCTAGGCTGCATATTTCACATGTTTTTTCAGTGGTTAATTGTCTCTTGAGTGACACAGTGAATTTCTGGCCCTTTGTCTTTTGTGGAAAAGATTTTAAACCTGCATAAACTAAAGCACTGCTGGTGATTCCCTGCTGGGAGAGGAAAGTAATCCTATATTTTTTTATCTGTAACAGACAGAGCTGCTTTATGTTTTACCTACTCCATTCTGTTTTCTGTTTTAAGAAATCTGATTGGACTGGTGTTTTTCTGTGAAAGGTAGACACTTAAATTATCTAGGCTGCACATTTCACATGTTTTTTTCATTAGTTAATTGTCTCTTGACTGATACTTAAATACACAGTGAATTTCTCACCCTTTGTCTTTTGCTGAAAAGACTTCAAGCCTGCATAAACGAAAGCACTGCTGGTGATTCCTTCCTAGTGTTTCCCACGCAACCTCACCTTCACTGATGTGCTTTTTAAACCTGGTGTTTTAAGCTGCCCACCCCTACTGTAAATTGAGCTTATAAGCTTCTCCCTTTCTATACTGCTGTTGATAATATTGAATTATACAATGACTGGCCAGTAACATCATAAAACGAGCACGCTGATTGGCCAGCCCAACCAGTGTGCCCATTGAGAATATACAACGAAAAAGGTCCGATCACCCGGACGTTTTTCCGTTGATATATTCATTCATTTTAAGTGTTAAAAAAAAAAAAAAAAGCATAGCAATGGAGATCTTCTTTTCTCCGTTGCTTACTTTCCTGAGCACTGATTTACTGGGTATGCATGGGAACGCAAGTTCCAAACGCGTGCGCAGTACATCAGCGATGGCAAAGTGGAGCTGTCTAGCAGCGGAAGGACAGCATGGCACCGTTATACAAGGATGTTATTTAAGAAAAGTAAGTATTTTTTTTCTTAAATAATGTCATTGCATAATAGCAATAACACAATTCTGGATGTGGGTAATGCTGGATTTACCCACGGTTGTCTTTGTTTGGTCACTCGGGCTTGACCTCGTAACCAAACCACACTAACCGTGGGTAAATCCAGCATTACCCACACCCAGGCATGGGTTATTGCTTAATTATTCACTTGCCTTTCCTTGTGCTTATATTGAAAAAGTGCATTTTGCCTCTCAGTGTCTGTTCTACTGATTTACTTGACCTGAATTCTTTTTAGCTAGCTGTTGGATAAAGTACTGTATGTAGTGCTGGGTCCTTTACTGTTTGGAATCTACTTCTTGGAAGTCCAGGCTAAATTAGATGGCCTTTGGCTCACCAGGTTCACTGATGATTGCAAACTGGGTGCAATCAGTGAGTTTCCCAGTGATTTTAACATACTACAGGAAGGACTAATGCAGACAAATGACTGGTGCCAAAGCCATGGTCTAAAACTAAACCCAAAAAACTGCATTATTATTCCCTTTGCAAAGTAGAATTCCCCAGTAACTACAGTATTGACAACATCCACCCACCTCCAAGCTCAAATCCAGTGGTGCAAGATCTAGGAAGGCAGTCTATGTTGCATACCTCATAAGTAAGGGGATTGCATCCAGGTCTTAAGTATGTTACACTGTACTCGACCCTCATCAGACCACTAATAGAGTACAATGCTCCCTTTTGCATGTACATTAACGGATACCAGCAGCAGCTTGAGAGACCACAGAGGTTCCTTACCAAGAAAATACAGGGCCTCCAAACCATGACATATGTGGATAGACTAAAAGCCCCATCACTGTACCGTATAGACTGCTGAGAGGAGACTTGTGCCTGCATTCTCCGACCCTGCCCTGATGGCTACACTTCACATATACAAATCTAATGGCACAAGAGTCATTCTGTCTAGGAATCTTAACCTAGATTGTGACATTAACAGAAGATGCTGGAGAGACAAATATAGCTTCCACAGACTGACACTCCTCTGGAACAAACTTCCAAATCACGTGAAGCAGAGCTCCTCACTGACCCTCTTCAACTGCAACTTGGATAAATGAATGGAAGATCGCAAATTCATCCCAGAGGTGGCACCCATGTCTGTCATGGACAGGGGGAGGTCTGTGTTGACCATAGACTAGCTCTGCAAAATACGTTAACTTAATAAGGCCAGATAGGGCCACTTGGGATTAACATGGCTAGGCTTGAAAAGGCTCTAGGGCCACTAGTCTACTAACCTCTTATGAACCTACAAACCTATAAGTATGATTTCACAGAAAGGGTGCAGTTGACTGACATACCATTCCTGAAAAGATATCAGGGAAAATAGATAGAACAAAATATTGCATAAGCCTGACATAAAGCAGTTATTGCAATGTGTGGGGAAATATGTTGTTTAATTTGTTAGGTTAAATTCTCTAGGGGTAAGTGCCTGTTGTCAGGGGCAGTCCTGAAGAACTAATCTGATTCAATAATTTGTTTCAAGTCAGATAGTATGGGGTTGGAAACTACAGGAATCAAAGGTAAGCAAATCTTAAGTTTAACCATTTGGGCTGGACTAGTAAAACATGAAACTAACCAAGAGGAATGGAGGACCCTAGATGTATCAAACAGTGCTTTTCTACCATCACAATCTTATTTGTTGAGAAATATAACTATATTTCACTTTTGAACAGTTTATGAAGTAACTATGTATGATTACTAACACTGTCCATGTATAACATCTTGCAGAAACCAACCTGTGCAAAGAAGACACTCAATAAAAATTAAGATGATAAATTAAAACTATACAAGGAAGTATCAATATAAAATGTAGTATACCAATGATGCAAGGAATTATTAATATGTGATGCAGTATGGAAGGCTGGCTTCTAATCAAACTGCAGCACTGCTGATGGAAAAAGTTTAAGGGGATAGACAAGGAGCATTTACACATCTTTTACTGAAGAGGAATTAAAAGTTTGGTTTGCTTCTGAGGAACCACGGTATGAAATGCATTGCTAGAGTTCCTTTGGAGATGGTAGAAGTTATTCATCAACATCTAATACAGATGTACACAAGTCTCATGAACTAGTCATATCACAAAGTGCACAACAGACAGCAACACAGGCAACCTGCCAACATGTGGCATGCAATTATTTTGCATAATATGGGTAATGTGTCCTTGATGCAAGGAGCAAAATGATTCAGATGTACATGGAGATGCCTTGCAGTAGCCAGCACAGGCTATACTGTCCTGTGCATAATCTGCCCTGTGCATAATCTGTCTACAATGTACATCAGATATTACCTCACAAGAGGATAAACAGGGATATAGTGTGACATGGTTGTCATCCTTTACACCTGTGACAAAAGTGCTGAGCATAGCTCTCAACCTCTCAAAAGAGGAAATCTGGACAAAGCTAAAAATAATGGGGTACAAAGGCCCAAAGACAGTGACAAATTTTAAATATTTATTTTATTTTATTTAACATTTGTTGACCAGGAAAGTCAGACTAGGACAGAGCCTATTTTCAATGGAGGCCCCGGAGAGAATTGCTCTAGATGCATGTCTTTGGAATGTGGGAGGAAACTGGAGCAGCCAGAGGAAACCCATGCAAATGTAGGGAGGACATGCAGACTCCACACAGAAGGCACCCAAGCTGAGAATTGAATCGGAGAATCTCTTGCTGTGAGGTGACATTAACCGCTGCACCACTGGGCCACTAAGATGTTCAGCCACATCATCCAATACTGTGGAAGATATACAATGCCCCCACTAAGCAGACTTTCTCCACATACCACAGGTAAACATTTGCGATTATCCATCCAATCATCCAGACTGGTTTTAAATGTTGCTAGGGAAGTATTCTGTTTGATAGGAGGAAATAGCAGTCTATTCCAGAAATGGGGTATATGTTGGGTTAGGTATCTGTCATGCCATCTGGTATTGTTGATGTGATAGTGTAGGTTTAGGTCTCTAGAAAGTGTGTTTGCGTTTCTACTAGTTCCATTTAGGTGAAGAAGTTCAAAGAGGGCTGAGTCATTCATATCATGGAAAGCTAGGCAGAGGTCACCCCTCAGGAGTCTGAATTACACTGAGCAGAGAGACAGGGCTTTTAGTTAGCTAGAGTAGCTGAGGGTACTAAGACCTAGGATCTGTTTGGTGAGAAAATACTGAGGTCTCTCAAGCAGGTTTACATGCTTAGAGAGGTACATGCAGATGGGTGCATTATATTCAATGGTGGTCCTAATAAAGCATGAATAATGTTGAACTATAATTTCTTTAAGACCTTGATAAGACACCATGTAGCATAAGTTGTGCAAGGTAAAAGGATATTTTAACTGCCACAAAAATGTGATGGTCAGAGGAGTCTGTTTTCAACATCTCTTCCCAAGTCCCGATGCTTGTATCAAATTTAAGTAGAATGTTATCTACAAGGTAAGCAGTAGTGTTGCTAGATTTACCAAAACAACTATGCTGTATTTCTTGATATTGAGAGTAAATCTGTGATTAATAAAGCAAGCATTTCTTTGGTCAAGTCCTTCCTGGAGAATTTGAATATCAGAAAGGGATTTGATAACCAAACCTGGTTTACAATCATCAGCAATTTTTTTTAGCCAAGGTCCCTTAATACTGGATTTTATAACACAAAAATATATATACCAAAGAAAAGGGGACCCAGGACAGAGCCCTGTGGGACAGCACAGGTGGTATTTTTCAGTCTTGTGCAGATACCCACCCCACCAAACATAACAGTATGGTTTCTCTCAGATAGCAAATTACTAATCCAACAAACTAGCATGGGTCAGTGTTGAATTGGGAGAGTTTGTCAATGATCTCAGCACGGCAGATAGTATCAAAAGGCCTTGGCAAACTCCAGTAAGAAGTGTAGACTGGATGTCCCTTATCTATTGCATTAGTAACCCTTTCAAAGAACTCATCCAGCATGAACAGGTATGATCTGCCTTTTACAAAGCTGAACTGCTGTGTAGTGTTATAAGATCACCTATATAATTGTTTATTAGTTCATTTATAACACATCCCATGGTCTTGCAAATTATGCTAGTGAGACTAACAGGGTTCTAATTCTCATGGTCTATAAAATGAGAATCCTTTATGCAGTGGCATCACAACTGCCATTCTCCACACCTTGTGGGCATAACCAACGGAAAGAGGAACTGAAGGAGAGGTTTTTGTTTGGTGGGACTTTAGGGCTCTCAGTAGACATTCAGGGATACTGTCAAGACCTATGAAAGTGGTGTTTTTAATACTGGAAATTGCCAAAACTACTTGGTCCAAATTGAGCTATAGAAGATGTATGTGAGGGGGAATGGTAGGAACAGAGGAGAGGGTGTGTGGAGTGGAGATGGAAAATAATTTGTTTGTAAGAATATTAGCAATGTCCCTGGGATACAGAAAAGGAAATAAGTTCAGTATATAATTGTAGTTTACTTTTAAGCTTCTTACTATAGCTGAAGCAGGACTTATGGCTGTCATTTGAATTAGTTGTAATCATCCTAATGACCCTGATAAGCTATTTGATGATGAGGAGGAGTACATACCTGACATGGCCTTGGGTATCTATGATAAGAGTACCAGTGGTTACACGAGACAAGGGGCTAATACATAATTCACTGGGTGTGGACCATGGAATAAATGGAGTTGCCAAAACACTGATGGACTCTGTTTCATGTTCTTCACATCAGGAGGCTGAAGGTGAGGGAGTGGATCAGATGCAGCCTTCAAATGTTTGTGAGCTGGTTATATGAAAAGCATGTGTGCTGCTGATGGGTAACTGCCAGTGACACTGACAACAGCTGTACTAATAACAGCAGTGACAGGATCCGGTGTGCCAGCCAACGTATTTCATCATCAGGCATAACTGCATCAACTGTAACCCACACAAATAGTGGGATTTACACCTGACAACCATTTAGTACATAATTCAAAAGTACTTCCCATCACAGCTCTGTAATAAAGAAATTCTAAACAATGCCTCCCTCTACTTCTTTTAGCAGTGGCAGCATACATCACAGAAAAAAGTTCCTACCTGCTAATGTACATGTTGTAATAATAGTATTACCATCAAATCTAACTGTTTAGCCATGCCATGCTAACTGCATGTATCAAGCCAAACACTGACCTTGCTCATTTCATGAACACATGTAATGCTTGCAACTCAGGGGAGCCTATAAATGGCTATGACACTGATGTAGAATATGATAAACATAAGATGGCAGCAATTGCTTGACTGACAGACATAGCTATGAATATGTGACATGCAGATGTACATATTACTAGGCATTGCACACTAATCTATAGAACACCCCTACCCACCCTTGATGGTGCAGCCTTCATCCTGACTCCTCAGAGAAACAAGGAATGACTGTGTCATTTAACATGATTGGGAAGGTTTACTACCACTGGTGGCACTGTGTGTGTGTGTGTGTGTGTGTGTGTGTGTGTGTGTGTGTGTGTGTGTGTGTGTGTGTGTGTGTGTGTGTGTGTGTGTGTGTGTGTGTGGCAGCCATATACCATGCTTTTTTGTTTACCCAGTTATCCATGCCAAGTTACACATCAGCAACAGGTATGTACAATTCTGCCATGGCCACCAATAGTGCAGACATGTCATGTTATGGTCTTCCAAAGGCAATCACGCTGAGTTCTGCCCTGTCCAAGCAGATCCAGACCACATTCCCAGCTGCCATGAGTAAGAACCTCATTCTTTTCCTGGGTGAATTTTTTATGGCATTAACAATCTCTACCATCTGCCATATGGACACTTACAACATACAAAAACATTTGGTGTTTAAATACATACCCCTACAGTGCCTATAAACAGGACACTGTAGCACCTTGTACTATATGTATGTCTCAAAACAACTATTTGCAGAGCTCCAGTTAACTCATCTAATACCCTGGATAGATCCCCTGACTGGTGCCCCCCTTAACTTGAAGTTGATGAGCAAAAAAAAAAAAAAAAAAAACTCTTCCCCACACCTGTAACAGTAACAACACATGCGGTATCAACATTCATTTATGAAGTGTGATATCCTTCTGGCTTTATAAATCAATACCAGGACCAGTACTGTGACTGAAACTGTAGATTCCTTTAAGGACCTGGGTATATAGGTAGATCCAGCTCTGAGTTTTTCTAATCATATCAACCAGTTGGTTAATGATAGTTATAGAACTATAGGTTGTATAAAAGATTTATAAAGTATACAAAATCATAAATGATGAAGTCGTTGCTTGTTAAGGCAACCTATGTAGAAGATTCTATAGGAATGAGAAGTGTACAAATGGGTTCTCTGACAGAGCAGCTGAAGCATGAAATAAACTAACAAATTACATTAAAACAAGCATTAGTTTAGATAATTTTTTAAGAACAGGCTGCACACTTATTATGGGAACAACTGTTTTGGTATATTAGCAGGTTTGAAGGGTATCAATGCCTGTGCTTGAAATATTTGTACATACATATGTAGGTAGCACTGCACTCTCAAATTATCAGAAACTGCCAGTCACACTCCCTGACAGCTTATATCCAGGGCATCTGCCCCTTTTGCTTCACCCTAGTTACAACTCTGAATACTTATGTCGTTTTACAAGGCATTTTGCTAACTAGGGCCAGCACTGTGGCATAGAGGAATAAATCCCTTACTATGGCCCAAGTGACCTGGGTTCAGTTAGTGACTCTGGTAGTTTGGAATTAGGAGGGAGTAAGTGCACACCTGTCCTGGGCATGGGGTATGTATACAACTTCACAAACTTCCTGGAGGAAGCTGGGGAACCACATCTGTAGAGTTCTCTAAAGGGTGGGCATGGTGGCTTGCCAACATTAGCTGTATGATAATGTTAAAAAAGTCTAACCCCCTTAGAGTAAGCAATATGACAAGTGGTCCTGGGGTGGCTTAAGTTCTATGTTGATCCCAAACTGGTCAAAAGGGGTCCAGGAGCGATTAGGAAAAGTAAGTGGACCTGACGATGGATGGAATTGGGTGTTAATAGTCAGCTGTGTGGGGGAGAAAAGAGAGAAAAAACAATATGTTGCCAACTGTACTGTAGGACAATGAATGTCATGATTACACTCCAAAATTGGAAAGAAGACAACTTTGCTAAGCCCTCCACCTTTAACATTGCTGACAGTTCCACTACATTATCAGACTGTGCCACATGCATGATGCCATTGTCCTCAGTCATCACTGGCCTACTGCCATCAGGCATGTTCCAACATGCAAAATCTTGTCTCAGCGGAACATGTCAATGCATACAGATAACATTTTATACATAGCCTACAGTCAAATACATACCATATGCTGGAGGTTGTAGCGCTAATATTCCTTGATGACAAAAATGTAATGTGTTTGTTTTACTACACTGTTCACATTTGCAAGTCACTGTCTAACAGGAATGGCATGTTCTACTACTCATTTGATGCATACCCTACAGACACTTGGGCAGTCATCAGTGCTTGCAGCCAAGCCACTGTCAGGCATGAGGGTTATCTCCCTTACCATAGAGAAGGATACCAAGAATTATTCAACCTTCATGAGTTGCCTCTGTTTTGGTTGCCCACCCCAGTGATTACCCTGTGACTGATGATTTATTGTACCTTGATCCTGTCTTGCAATAACATATCAGTCATGCTGTGATGTGTGCATCTGTATTGTTGCCTTATTAGGGCCACCCACTGCATTCATGTCCTGTTCCAGTCCCTTTTATACCCCGTCTTGGAATGTCTTTTCTGCTTTATCCTGACCTACAATCTCTGTCTCTACCAAAATTTCTTCCAATTCCATATGGAAAGGTACAGTTATTAAACTTATCTGAAAAACAAACAGTCTGCTTTCCACTTCAGACTTTAGAGCCATCTCAATATTCCCAGCACTTTGAAAAGTATTTGAAATGCTGGTCTTCAATCAGGTTTCTGACTACCTTTCTATCTGTAGAATACTATCCAGAAAACAACATGACTTCATGTGAATCTGTAGAATGACAGCCACTATCCAGGCTTTAACTAATGAGTGACTTAAGGGAATGCAAAAAGGACTATACATAGGAACCATATTTATAGACTTGACTATGGCCTTTCAAATGATTGACCACTACCTCCTTCACTCTACCCTGTTAAGCCTTGGAATAAGTAGAAAAGCCTCCCTATAGCTTCTCTCTCACTGGACATTTTCTACTAAAATAGGATCCTTGACCTACCCCAAAGCACCCCAACTCAAGGGTGTCCCACAAAGCTCAGTTATGTCACCCTTGCTCTTCTCCATGTACATTAACTTACTCCGGTCAGACATTCCAGTTATCCCCATCATCCAGGATGCAGATGGCATGGTCATCCACAGATTCCATTCCTTTCATGATGTTAGGCAGTAATTACACAATCGCCTAGCCCTAGTAAACTGGTTAAATTCCAGGAAGTTTATCTTCAACCCTAATAAAATCAAGCTCATGCTATTCAGCACCCATTAAAGGGTGAAAACCACACCACAAACCCGAACACCTTAAACTGCAATCAAATCTTTCTGAAGCATCCTCCTGCTTTAAATACCTAGGCCTCTGTCTCTATCCTTCCAGCTGCATATTGGGAAGGGAATCCTCATGGTTCATCTTGAATATGCACTTCCTATCCTAGCAGTTACCTCAAAGAAAAAAAAGCCTAACATGGCAAAAAAACAAGCTCTAACAAGATATACCATGTTTTTATCTTACACCCAGACTGAAACATCACTTCTCTATTCTAACAAAACCCAACCGGCTCCCAATGCAAGAAAAAAGCTGATGTCCTCTTTAAGATCCACACTCTTCAAGCTATTAAACAAAAACTTCTTTTTCTACTTCAAAAACAAATTCATAATAAGAGAAGAAACTTACAACATTAGATCACAGTCAGCCTATGCTCCTTCATAAGACATTATGTTGCAAAAATGCAATAACCACATCTTCTTCATTCTTGGCCCCAAATTCTAGTAATTGATCCTACCTTTAATAAGAGACCTTTTGCTCATACATGCTTAAAAAAATCAAACAGTACCCCCAAAAAAATCATTGCAATGGCATAACTTAAAGGTTTTCACCAACATAAACATACATTCATAAAGCAGTCTATATAAAGTAATCCCATTTCCATAACAGCTAATTCCTTACCTCACCCTGCTACCACATCTTTCCACCTTGCTTCTCCATCATTCCCCCTACACCCCATTTATCTCACCCTATATTCAAGATACATTCTGCAGTCATAAATGTTCATATTCTACCTACAATCGCTTTTATCTTTTCTCACTCTCCTCGTTATGTTTCCATAAAACATCCTCCACCAAATAACTTCCTTCATCTTTTGCTTTCAGTGATTGAATGCCTCTGTATCCAACTGTCCACAACTACTTTTCTAATTTTGCACATGGGGTTAGGGTGTCACTTCAACAGTGACAATCATCTAGAGCCAAGGTTCACACCACAGGGTGGCTAGCCCTGCTGCAGTTGCTCTGTCATACCACTCATTCACATGTACACTCACACCTATGACCAGTTTAGAGTATCCACTCCACCTACTGCATGTATATAGTATAACTAGTTATATCTGGCAGTGCATTCTCTTTTTTGCAGGAGCTTGTAAATGTTACAGTTCTGTAGCTGGCTGAGCTTGAAATAAGTGCATTTGGAATCAGTGCTCTTCCCATGTAAACAAGTGCAAATAAATAAATACATTAATTAATTTACCACATGAATAGATAAAAATCATGTAGACAGTCTATCCTTGACTGGATCCTTAACAACAAATCTTCACAGTATCAACACTCTGGTTGCTTTCTAGGCAGCCTAGGTGACCACTCACCAAACTTTCTACATAGACACAAGATCAGCACTCTTAAAAAACTATTTACCACCAAATCAGGAACAAGAAAAATTTAAACCCCCAGACTCTGGTGTCACTTAGCCAATGCAAATGGACACCTCTAAAACTCCTGCCTCTAAACTCAGCTGTTGAATACTTCAACAGCACATTCCTGAATATTCTTAAAAATTTTGCACCATCAAGGACATTTAGAACTAAAATAAACTACACCCCCCTGGCTAACTAAAGAAACAAAATTTTCTCAAACTAAGAGATAAAGCTTGGGAACGCTGGAAGTTGCTTAGCATACCAGCAACTCGGAAACCAAGCCAAAACTCAAATGAAACAAGATAAAAACAATTATCATACAAACATACAAAAGGCTCACCAACAAAGCCCACGTAAATTTTGGTCAGCTATCAAATCAATCCTACATCCTGGCCAAGCATCTTCCCCATCCCCCCCCAACCACCCAAAATTTAGGTACAACTGCTGAACAATTCAACAAATATTTAAATGAGATCATCTTAGCAGTAACCAAAAATAACTGTCCCCCCACCACCTACTATACCCTTAACAGAAAATAGGGACAACAGCGCATTTCCTTTCATCCCATCCCCACAAATATCATAAAAAATTGCTTAAAAACTAAAGACAACAACTATAGCAGTAGACAGCCTCCCGCAGAATATCTCAAGATAGTAGCTGATGCTATCTCCTATCCTGTATCTATTCTAATCAATCAGTCTTTCACTGAACAACAAGTCACACAAATCTGGAAAGTCTCTCACATGATCCCCCTTCACAAAAGAGGTAATTCATCTGAATTATCAAATTACAGACCCCTTACCATACTATCCCCACTCTCCAAAATTTTAGAAAGGTGTATGCACTCTCAACTTCTACACTACCTCTCATTCAAGGGCCTTCTAGCACGGTTTCAGACCTAATCATAGTGCAACTACTGCCCTCCTGAGTTGCACCAATACCATTAACCTACATAGGAGTGAAGGGAGAATTATCTCATCGGTATTTCTTGATGTGTCTAAAGCCTTCAACACAGTCTCCCACCAAAAACTTCTAGCTGTCCTGTCTTACCTAAATCATAGTTCTTCTGCTCTCACTGGATTCCAAAGCTATCTAATTGTCTGTCAGTAAGCAGTGAAGTTGTTGCAAGACATCTCTGCATTATTCCCAGTCTCATTAGGGCGTCCCTCAAGGCTCCATTCTCAGTCCCCTTCTTTTCAATATCTTCACAAATAATCTCAGGATCACTACTTCTCTAGCTATTTTGGTCCAATATGCAGAAGATTCTACACTAATATGTGCAGCCCACACTATTTAGGAACTACAAGACATAATGCAAAAATTCTTCACAGCAATTGAAAAATGACTCTCCAACTCACAACGTATACAAAACACTAATAAAACCAAGCTCATAATCTTCCAACCTACAAGAGCCACAGTCCCCACCCAACGTTTGCATAACTATTTCAGGTAACATAACTATTGCGCCCGTAACCCAGACAAAACTCCTAGGTGTCATTATTAATAAACAAGATTTGACCTACACATATCACAAACTATAAAGAAGGTACACAAAAAACTAGGTAGTCTGTATAAAAATAAACAATTCCTAACGCTACGAAACTAGTCATTGCAAGAACTCATCTTCTCTCAACACTTCTTTATGCCTCACTAATACTCACTAATCTCAGAAAAACAGACCTAGGAAAACTCAAAACTTGTTATAACAAAATAGCAAAATTTGCCACTGACTCACCACATAGAACACACCACTTTCTAGTTCTAAAAGATCTATCATGGCTAGAATTTCCACATAACATACACCACAATCAGCTGATAATAGCACATAAATTACTTAACCAGCCTGACAAAATATCTGTCTTACAAAACCTACTAGAACCATATTCCAATCACAGATTATTACACTCCACCAACAAATGTTTACTAAGTCACCAAAACTACAAACACCTGTCGAAACACTCTATACTCTAGTTATGTAGCCAAAATCTGGAACACTCAATATTTAAGAACTACAACCAATACCACTCACTTTAAAAAAAAGACCCAAAGACCAATTGTCTAATAAATGGCTCTGCTCATGTAACAGCCCTGGTTAAAAAAAAATTCAGTCCTCATAATTAGTCTACTCTTCACAGTCAGTCTGTAACCCACCTTTGGTTACACACAGTTTTAGAAAAAAAATTAATTTAGCTTGACAGGCAAAACTTCCTTCTAGTCTGCTCAAGTGTTTACCTTGCCACATATGTCCCACTAGGTGCTAAATTTTCTGCTGGTACAAAATGTAATTTATATTTGTATTCTGCATAATCTGTATCACCTCTGCCTATTGCAACTGGCTTCTGTACACTAACTTTAATTTGTCTGTTGTCATAACATATTTATAGAAATTGTTTAAATTGTCTCTGTTATAAATAGTTTTGTTTTAGTATGTGGAGCTTTTCTCCCTGGGCCTTCATTGAAAATGGGTGCACACACAGTCGGACTTTCCTGGTAAACAAATGTAAAATAAATAAATAAAATAAATAATGTATCCAGTCATTGCCATTCCATCAGTCCCATGACAAGTCATATACACCTGTGGGTTATACATATGGATCAGTGAGCGTGTTTGTGTATGTTTCTCTGTGTGTGTGTGTGTGTGTGTGTGTGTGTGTGTGTGTGTGTGTGTGTGTGTGTGTGTGTGTGTGTGTGTGACTGTCCATCCCCAGCCAACAATGGACTCATTATTCTCTCCAACCCCTTACAATGACCACTACCATGTGTGTTGTTATAGTGTAATCATTCCAGCAGCAGTGAGTAATGTTAGCTATGACTGCTCTCCATTGAATGCGTGCTAAAAGCACAGTCTGTCCCTGGTGTGCTGGAGGTCTCATATCCCCTATAGCATGTTAAGCAGTCTGCATGAACATGCAATGCTGCTGCAAACCCTACACAACAGGAGAGTGACTGGGTCTGACCATACACCTCCGGTGGCCTGTCAAGATGAGCTCCTACCCAAACTGGACTTCAACATGTCCTACCCTTTTCCATGTGCATTGTCAGGTTCAGCCCCCCTCAGAAGTCCTATAACATGTTCTATCCTGTCCTCTGTGTGTTTTGAGGTTGAATGCAACCAGCAGAACTACAACTAGTCCTGCTTAACATACAAGGCCATGTCAAACCCAGAGGTGTTGGACATGCTACACTTAAAGAAATCCCAGTCCCTCAGAGCCACACGCACCAGGGATCTAAACCTTGTTATCACAATAAACAAAACATGCTGGAGGGATAGGTTCCTGACCCAGAGACTCCCCAGGCTCTGGAATAGATTGCCCATACATGTCAAGCAGAGTGCCTCTTTGGCCCTCTTCAAAAGGAATCTTGACGATTGAATGGGAGAAAGGAAATTCACCCCAGGGATCATGTCAGTCACCCTGCTAGACAGGAGTCCAGGAAAGTAAATAGTGTGGGAAGAAATAGCCAGGGAATTGTTATGGCTAGGCTTGTATAAGCCCTAGGGCTGATAGTCTAGTACCAGCCTATGAACCTATGAACATATGCCCTGTCTCCTGTGCCCTGTCATATTGAATCCCCCCAGCAAGACTGCAACTTTCCTGCCCTGTCCACCGTGCCTTATCAAATTGATACGCCTCCCAAAGCACAGTAATTATGCTAATAAGGTGATTTAGCATAGCTGTCTCTGAATTGTTCCTATAATGTGATGTGTTACCAGGTATAGACTGTGCTGCAATGTTGCTGTATTGCCCATTTGCAGGCTGGGAAGTCATGTATGGTATGGTATGGTATGGTATGGTATGGTACAGAAACAAATGCTTGGTGCCAGAGCCATGGGCTCAAGCTCAATGCCAAGAAGTGTATATTTATCCCCTTTGGGAAAAACCATGTACCCATGAATTACCACATAGGTGGCAGTACACTAAACACTGAAAGTGTGATAAGAGACTTAGGAACACAGGTGGACAGTGGTCTCACATTCGATAACCACATTGCCACAACAGTCAGGAAATCCTTCTATGTGGCATACCTCATCACTAAGGGCTTTTCATCCAGAAAAAAGAAAGTCATTGTCCCACTGTACTTATCCCTCATTAGACCCATCATAGAGTACAACACCCCATTTGGTATGTACCTCACAAGACATCTGCAACAACTGGAAAGGCCACAGAAATACCTAAAAGAATCACAGGCCTAAAGCAGATGCCCTATGCTGACCGACTAAAAAACCTCTAGCTATACTATGTTGCATATCGTCTACTCAGAGGCAATCTCGGCTTAACATACAAGGCCATGTCAAACCCAAAGATGTTGGACATGCTACACTTAAAGAAATCCCAATCCATCAGAGCCACACACTCTAGGGACCTAAACCTTGTCATCACAATGAACAAAACATGCTGGAGGGATAGGTTCCTGACCCAGAGACTCCCCATACTCTGGAATAGACTGTCCATACATGTGAAGCAGAGTGCCTCCTTGGCCCTCTTCAAAAGGAACCTTGACGACCGGATGGGAGATAGGAAATGTACCCCTGGGGTCACATCAGTCGCCATGCTAGACAGGGTTCCAGGGAAGTAAATATTGTGGGAAGAAATAGCCAGGGAATTGTTATGGCTAGGCTTGAATAGGCCACTTGCACTGTACTACTGACACTGACATTCTGTTATCAAGCAGACTGCTGATGCATGTTAAGTGGTATCCAGTATGTGTGGGAAAAGTCACAGAACCCTCATACCTAACAATGGCTTAGATGTGAGAGCTGGACTGAGGATAAATACCCAAGCACTTACGTGCCAGGCTACCATTTATTTCCATATTTAGACTTATTAAAGATATATCTATCATTATTGCTAGATATATTGTTGACCAGGTTAGTAGCCTCTTTTCAGAGAAGACCCGAGGTGGTATTTTTATACTACCAAGGGGAAATTTGCCAAGGGCAATGGGGGAACTTCCCCTACTCTTAGTAGTTGGGGAAAGGATTTGTGTGTTACACATCCTGACTTCCTATTTCCTGTCCAGGTGTGGAGGCAGCCAGGAGGAACAGGAAGAAAATATGGCTGATTCCGCTTTGGCTGAAAATGAAGTGATGGTTGATGAAAATGTAGATGAAATGGTAGAATCACTACCACATGTTTTTTCTGATGCTGTAGGTGCAGAAAAAAGCAGTGATATTGGAAGAAAAGGAGATTCTAGCTGTAACAGAAATAGGTCATTTGAAGGAGGGACAGTTACCTCTAAGAAATACATAATTACACAGCTCCAATCAGAAGGGTTGCAGTATGATTTTTTTTGAAGAAATTATAAACCAAAGAGAACCAGAAAGTGGAGCAGCAATTTTATGGAGTAACACCATGAAAAAAATAGAAGAAGAAAAAGGAGAAGAAGAGACTGTGCCAGAAAAAGTTCAAGAGACAAAAACGTATGTACAAACTGTGGGAGAAGGAACAAAGAAGAAAAAAGAAATAAATGAAACAAAAAAGAAGTAAACAGTACATGTGAGCTGTAAAAAAGTAGAAAGTCTGGACACGTATAAGGTTTTGGACTCTGTCATAGCACCTCTGGGTGTCAAAGCAAAAAAGGTAAGAGCATTCATTTTAATTAATAAAGAGATTTTTTTTGTGACTTCATATTTGAAACTGGGCAGGCCATGGAAATTTTTGGGGGGGCATATGAATAAAAGAAAAATATTTATCCATGGTCAGAATATGTCATGCAAGCTTTTAACAGACAAACAAAAAAAGAATAATGATCCAGTTTAAAAATGAAGTTGAAGCAAAAGAACTGAAAAAATATTTGTTAATGATATGTAAAGAAGTAATGGATACTACAAAAATATATGATGAAAGATGACTATGGACTGGAGGATGGGAATGTGAAATAATACTGAAAATGGAAAATGATAATGTTATGCATGTACCTAGTATTATTGATGTTCATGGTAATAGGGGTTTTGTGAAATACAGGGGTCAACCATAAACTTGTTATTTTTGTGGAAAAAAGATCATTTAATCAATGAATGTGATATAAAAAAGATGTATTTATGTGGTAAAACAGGGCATAATGCAAAAAATGTGATTTAAAGTGCAAAAGATGTGGCAATGCTGGTGATTCATGGCTAGAATGTGAAATTAATGTGAAAGAAAATGAAAATTAAGTTATACAGAATAAAGAGATAGTATAATGTGTTATACAAGAAATGTACAAAAAGGTGTAACCAATAAAGAGGTTATACATAAAGTTAAAGAAAGCAGAAAGAAACAGAGGAGACAAGTGAGGAAGAAGCTGATTGGTGCACAGTAAGAAATAAAAATAATTTGATAAGGAAAAGAGTTAGAAAGGAAAAGAAAATTCAAAAACATAATGCTTAGAGAAAATAAGAAAGGAAAGGGATAATATTTTATTATACTAACTGTTCTTAAAAGCTGAAAATATTAGCTTTAAATGTGAACAGTATGAAAAATCTTAAAAGGAGAATAAGTATATTACAATAGTGTGCTGCAGTAGATGCACATATTATTGTTTTAGAAGATACCAGATTATTAACAGAGGAAGAAAGAACACAAACTGAAAAACTTTGGAATGGTGTGGTAGTTTGGAACATGGGTAAAGAAACAAGTTCAGGTATATGTATATTATGTCAAGAAAGCATTAAAATATTAGATGTAACCATAGTGGAACTAGGCAGAACTATGGTAATATAAGTTCATAGATTAGTACTAAGCTAACTGCCCTTGCGAGCATTTTAAGCCTAGCCAATTATGCCTTGTGAGACTCAAACCCTGCACCTTGTGTTTGTAAGGCAAACACCTTGACCATTAGGCCACCCTCCCAACCCTGATGTGATGTGAATAGACGTGAGATGGAAAAAATATGTGTATAAAATTATAACTTTATATGCATATGTAACAAAAAAGAGAAACAAATGATGTTTAAAATTATTTTTGAATATGTTTGTGCAACTATGGGCATTATAGTGGTGGGTGATTTTAATTGTAATTTAAGAAAAAATAAGAGCAATTGCGATGTTAAAATGGTTAAAGAAATTAGGAGAAGTGGAAATTTAAGTATGTGGGAGAATAACCACTGGACCTACAAAAGGAATGAAATTAGGACAGAAATTGATTACTTTTTAATATCTGATAGTTTAAAGGTTTAAAAAGGAATTAAGTATGTTGGATTTTCAAATCAGAGAATTAATGAAAAGGAATTAGATTAGAAGAGAAAAAAACTTATGTAATTGTGAAAAATCATATGGATATGAGAGAGTTTTATGAGAATTGGACTTTTTGGGAACTTAATTTTAAAGAGAAATATAAAAAAGTGTTTTTAGATATGTATAAGGAAGAAAAGAAGAAAAGAAAAAGAGAGACATAAGATATTAAGTCAAGAAACATTCAGAGACTTATTAGAGAAGAACAATTCCTTTTATGAAAAGAAAGAGAAATATATAAAATGAATCAAATTAAAATTGAGAGCTTGTTATATAAACAAATATATTGTTTACAAGGAAAGAAAGAAGAAGTAGCACCATGTTTGAGTAAAATAATAAAAGAAGGAAAAATAACAGAATTAAAAAATAAGGAAGGCTAACAAATAAAATAGCAAGAAGGAATATATAAAATAATTAAAGAATATGTATTGGAATTATTTGTTAAAAGAGAAGAAAACAGAACAAATTTACAAATGTGAAAAATTAAATAATGAAGATAAGAATTTAGAATAAAAAACAACTATGAAAGAATTTAATGAAATTCTAAAAGATCTTAACATGAATTCTGCAACAGGACTAGACAAAATTGAATATATGTATAAAGAAATGGAGTGACAAAGATAATTTTTATAGAAGTTATGAATGAATGGTTAGAAACTGGAATTAAAGACAAAGAGATATGTGCTGGAGTTATAAAATTTATATTTAAAAAAGGAAATAAAGAGGAGAGAAAAAATTGGAGACATAATATTTAATAATATGGATTATCATATTTGTTGAGAATAATAACAAAAAGCTTACAAAAATGGATAGAATATATGACCAAAATGTATTCAGAAGAAAGGGAAAAGGAATTTAAGAGTTATTATGAATAATAAGACAAATAATTGATGATATAAATAACAATGTGGTGATATAAGTAAAGCCTATGATAATATTCAATATAAATCATTATGGGGAATTTTGCAGGCATATATTGTAAACAAAAAAATTATAACTAATAAAACATGTTTATGAAAGGAACTATGTGAAACTAAATGTAAATGGCTGGATTGGGGAAGAAATAAAAACAGATGTGGAATAAAGCAGTGCTGCCTGGCTAGTAGTGTAATTTCCTTATAAGTTATGAATGTAATAGTGAAACAAATTAATAAAATAAGTAGTGGTAGATACAAAATGAAGGAAGTACAATTGCCAATAATGTATAATTATGTGGATGATATTGTATTAATTGTTAAAAATAAAATATGGATGGAAGAAATAAATGAAAAATTAAGTATAAATTAAAAAAAAAAATTGGTTTAAGTATAAATAAGAAGAAAAGTAAAGGATTTGGTTTTGAAGGTACGATAGGAGGTATTGAGTTCAATGAAAGATATACAGCTATATTAGGCATAATATTTGGAAGGAAAGAATACAGACAGCAATGGAATAATGTACTCAAAGTAAAGGATATGACTATTTTTGGAAATCATATAGATTTTCATATAGAAACAAAGCACACTTGTTGAACACCATGGTAATCAGGAAAGTTGCTTATAAGTTCATAGGTTCATAGGTTGATACTAGGCTATCTGCCCTAGGGCATTTATAAGCCTAGCCAGAGTGTGTTTGGCTTTCCCCGCCCTTTTAGATTAGTTGACTATGCCTCTGTATAGTAGGTTACAGAAGGTAGCCCTTTTAAAGTTAGTTTACTGTACCCCTGTCAAGCAGGGACACAAAAGAGATCCCAGGGGTAAACTTACGATCTCCCATCCACTCTTCAAGATTTCTCTTGAAGAGGGTCAGTGAGGGGCTCTGCCTAACATGGATTGGGATTTTGTTCCAGAATGAGGGGAGCCTCTGGGATATGAATATGTCCCTCCAGCATGTCCTATTTATTTCAATGCTGAGGTTCAAGTCCCTGGAGCATGTAGCTCTAAGGGATTTGGATTTCCTGAAGTGAAGCATGTCCATTACTTCTGGGTTGGACATGGCTTTATACGTCAAACACAGATCGCCTCTGAGTAGGCGGTACACAACTGAGTAGAGCTGGAGTTTCCTTAGCCGAACTGCATAGGGCATCTGTTTGAGCCCCCTGATCCTCTTGGTGAGATACTTTTGGGGTCTTTCCAGTTGCTGAAGGTGTCGGGTAAGGTACATCCCAAATGGGGCATTGTACTCAATTATGGGCCTGATAAGTGATGAGTAGAGGGGCACAATGACCTCTCTTGATCTAGATGTGAACCCTTTCATGATAATGTGGGCTATATAGAAGGTCTTTCTAACCAATTTGGCAACGTGATTGTCAAAGGAGAGATTGCTATCTACGTGGGTCCCCAAGTCCCTAATTACTTCTTCCGTACTTAATGGATTACCATCTATGTGGTAATTTGTGGGCACTTTGTTTTTCCCAAAGGGGATGACTATGCACTTTTTGGCATTTAGCTTTAGGCCGTGGCTCTGGCACCAGTTATCCGTCTCTGTGAGACCCTTTTGGAGGATGCTTGTGTCAGTCGGAGAGTCGATTACAGCACCCAGTTTGCAGTCATCTGCGAACTTGATCAACAATAGTCCACCCATGTTAGCCTGTACCTCAGAGATATATATACCGAACAAGAGAGGTCCCAGGACTGAGCCTTGTGGGACACCACTTGTAACTGGTTTAGAGTCTGACATGGCACCTGCTATTCTGACCATGTGGGTTCTATCCCTGAGCCAGTTTGCAACCCATCTTGTGACATAGGGGTTGATATTTAAGCTGATGAGCTTATTTATGATGCCCAAGTGGGGTATTGTGTCGAAGGCTTTTGCGATGTCCAGGTAGGCTGTGTGGACTACCTTCCATTCATTTGTTGCTAACATCTATACAATTGCTATTAAGTATGAAAAGGAACTAATGATGATAATATTTTCTTTTATATGGGGCTCTAGACTGAATCCAGTCAAGAGAGGGATTCTATATAGGAAAGAAGAACAAGGAGGCTTGGGTTTAATAAACCCAGTAGTACATGCAGCATCTTTAATTTTAAATAAGGCATTTAAAGCAGTTATGAAGGAAAATAAAAACATGATAGAAATGATACTATATTATAAATACAAAGAACTGTGGGAAGGAATTGGAGTTAAAAAAAAAGAAGTAAAAGCAGTATGAATGAAGAAATGAAAGAATGCCAAAACAAAATTGTGTTATGGAAAACAAAAAAGAATATATCTGAGAAAAATAGAAAGGAATGATACTTAAATATTATTAAAGCATTTTATTGCATTGATCGATGGAAAGATTTAGAAATAGATAAGAAAAAAGCTATAATTATGAGATATAATAACTTTAAAAAGATTAAAGACTGTAATGATTTTTTATGGAGATTGTCTATTAGAAAATTGCTGGTAAAGGGAAATATACCATACAAGAAAAAGCAAGATAGAATATATACTAAATGTGGAAAGTTTGAGACTGCTTAGCATGTGTCTTTGAAATGTGATAGAGTTAGCCATTTGTATAAAGAAATATGTAAACATAATAGGGTGAAACATTTGTTAAAATTTGAGCAAAAATATAAACATAATAGAATTTGGTTATTATGGTGCACAAAAACAGGAAGAAGTGAAGAAAATGGGCAGAGTAATATTTTATGTTTCATGGACTATACAGAACGAGAGATTAAATGAAATTAAATACAATGCAAAATGGACTTTGACAAAGATTTTGGAGAAAATAATGTTTTGGTTGTGGATGAAAGAGTGGGGAGATACTTAAATTGATGTTTATAATGTATGGAGAGTTGTAAATAGATATAAATAATGTAAATATGTAAATAATATGTAATGTATATGGGCCGGATTCACGAAGGCTTGCACGGAGTCTTAGAGTAGAGTAAGACTCCATGCACCCATCATGTCTGACGAGCGATCCAGGAACAGCCTGTAGGGGCGTGTAAGAGAGCTCCTAAAATGGCTCTTACACGGACAGGGCTGGGATATGCAAATTACCTCAATTGCAGGTGAAAGGCATGCAAATGAGGTAGATTTGCAATTCAGAAAACCCGAACCTGTCCGAGTAAGAGCAGTGTTATTTGCAGAAATGTACTCAGTTGACAACTGAGTACCATTCTGCAAATAGCAAAACAGAGTCATGACAGCTCCAAATAAAGGTTGCATCCAGTGCAGGAAGCATGCCAATGGCCAAATATACGGCCATGTGAAATGTTTCCTGATGCAATATGAAAATAATAATATTTTTTTTTTCGCCGATTTCCGATGTTTAAGCGTAGCGCAGCACCACGCAAACAGGGTGCACTCTAAAACCCAGAATACTAAAAATTAAAACCCACAAATGTGGATTTTATTGAAATTGTTAATGTACAATGCAAGGGAATGACAGGCTGAAGACAACATGGCCATCGAGTAGAGGTTGCTAAGGGGGGAAGTTTAGTCTAAGACATGTAACCAAGTATTAGTAGGCAATCCTATGTAAATGAGCGTTAGGATAGTGAATCGCAAGTTTACATAGCAAATGAGCACAGTCAGTGGAGTGTAGGAGTAGGATATGGGGAGTAACAGAGTAGAAGATAGGTGACATCACAAGGGGGTATGTATGAAAGAAGTGAAGCTCATTGGAGCAGAGTGGCATGTGTCAGCTGTCATTCACACATCATGGAAAGAGGTGTGTCAACAGGTAGGCTAGGGGAAAGGCAAGAAATGGAAGGTGTATGCCATGGATAACACCAAAGTTTCTTGCTGAGCGGGTATGCTCGCGTGTGCGCACGTGTAAACCCGAGTAAAACAGAGTGCACGCGTGTAAGCGTGAGTGTGCGCATGTAAGCCGGAGTAAGCATGTATAAGGCTGTTTAAAGAGTTGTAAGCGCATTTGCACTGGTGTGCATGCGTTTTAACCCAAATAAGCAAGTTTTAGTCTGTGTAAGCATGTGTGCACGCGTGTTAGCTGCTGTGCGTGTGTTTGTGCTTGTGTGCTCGGCACCCCCCCCCCCCGAGGAAACAGAAAGGAAAAAGGAAGCACAACAAATAGTAGGAAGCTACCAGGGAGTACTAGCAGAGCTAGCAGGTGAAAACAATCAGAATCAGGCAATTACACAGGCAGTACACTAGCCTAGCCCAGCCTAGCACTTAAAACTCTGCAAACAACAGTCCATTATGTTTCTCACAACAGACACTGCAGTAAGCTAATAGAAGTGAAAACTGAAAAAGCTCTACTGAGGCAAAGAAATGTTAGGGGCTGCCATTGCTGTTATAAGGTGACATATGCAACATGCTGAGGGTGGTGACAATGGAAATGCTGCTGGACAACCCACAGTGAGGAGATGGAGTAGAGTGTACAGGCCCAGGGTAACCTACCAGTGGCTACATGAGCTGCAGATAGTGGAGCACTATAGAGTGGACAGAGACCTCCTGCAGCAAATTGTTGAGCTGTGCAGGCCACGCCTCACACACAGAACCAACAGAGGGGAACCCATCCCAGTGGAAACCAAGGTATGTGTTGGCCTAAGAATATTAGCAACAGGTACCTTCCAGAGACCAACTGGTGATATGATGGGGATATCACAGGCATCAGCATCCGGGGTACTACACCAGTTCCTGGATGCCATGTCAGCACATGTCGGTGATCATGTATATTTCCCCAATTCCCGTGAGGTATTGGCCAGCAATATGCATCTCTTCCAGCAAATAGCGGAATACACTGAGGTAGTGGGTGCACTAGACTGCACGCACATATGCATCAAAGCATCAGCCGGCAAGCGGGGTAGGGTCTACTTCAACTGCAAGGGCTTCCCTCCATCAACTGACAGGTTGTGTGTGATGCCCAGGGCATAATACTGAATGCGTGTGCAGGCTGCCCTGGAAGCTACCATGATTCCCATATCTGGCATCTGACGCAGCTGTACCAGACATTTGCCAATGGGGACATCCCACATGCTCACCTAGTGGGGGATGCTGGCTATGCACTGGAGCCATGACTGATGACACCCATCAGAAACACACACACACCTGAACAGGAACACCATAATGAGGCACACGCACAAACATGTAATGTAATAGAGCATGTGTTTGGGCTGCTCAAGTCATGGTTCTGGTGTCTGGACACATCTGGTGGAGCCTTGCAGTACTCACCAACTACATGTACCCAAATTGTCATGGTATGTGCTATGCTACATAATATGATCCTGCGAAAACAGCTGCAGCAAGACCAGCATAGGCCTGGGCCAAACAGCCCCCCACCATTGCCAAGGCCATCACAGGCAGAGCATGACTCGGAGGAGGAACAACCTGAGCCTGCCCCACTAGGCAGAAGGAGGTGTGCCCAGTATGCTTTGGCCCTGGCAAAGAGGCAACACATAGCACATACACTGGCTCAGTAGGAACTCTGGAAATGATACCTCTCTCTGACTCACACATATAGTAAAAGGGATGCCTAAGTTGACAATACCTGCTTTCAAACATGTACAGGGAGTGTAGTATGTGCATCCAACATAGGCAGCCCTACAGCACCACCTAAGGCATGATTTCCATGTGTTAAGCAATATAAAGCAGTGCTAAACAGCATTTACCACCATGTAGTATATGCAAACAAAATCACACACACCAACTAGCACAACTGTGGTCAATGTTCAGTAATATTGGGCAATGTCCAGCAATGTTGGTGAATATTGAGCAATGTCGGACAAGCCTGGTCTAAGTAGGGCATAGCTGAACAAAAGCCAACATGCTCATATTTGCTTAACTGGCCCTTAAGCAGTCTGGTCTGCTCAGTATGAAAATATAAAGCAGTGATGGACCTTGAACCCAGGATACTGTGCACTATAGCCAAAGTACTGAACCACTAAACCATGACAGTATTGCAGTGATCAGCCGGTATGAAGGAATGTTGATAAGTCTATGCAAAGTATTTCATGGAAACCCTGCAGGCACAGCATAATCCCTGTCGAGTTATGACACAAAGGTGAGTCCTGCAGTGAGAACAGAACCTGACTTCCAACACACACAGTATAAATGTTAATATCGGTCATGTTCACACACATCAACAAATGTAGTGGACCTCAGATAGCAACATACTGAAAGGTCACACTGGGCATGCTCACACACTTGAATAAATGAGACAAATGTCAGGCAACAAAACACGGAATGGCAGAACTGGGCATGCTCACACACTTAGGTCATGTCTGAGTACAGCAGTGGGCCACGCATATCTGGCAGTTGCATGTGTTAACCCAGGAACCTGTCACTATAAAGCAATCCACCCTGTGCACACAGTTATATGACAACAGACACATCTATAATATAGTGGAACCCTGACATAATCAAATATGTTCTGCAGATACCAAAGTTGTTCATAGAAACTGGTAAAGCAAAGATGATAAAGACCTGCAAACAGTATCAGCAATAAACATTGTGCATCTTGAACATTAGCATAGGTTCAGAGGTCGATACTAGGCTATCTGCCCTAGGGCATGTACAAGCCTAGCCAGAGTGTGTTTGGCATTCGCAACCCTGTCAGATTACTACACTGTGTGTGTGAATAGTAGGTCACACAAGATAGCCCATGTACGTTTAGGCTAGTGTGCCTCTGTCTAGCAGGGACACAGAAGATATCCCAGGGGTAAACATACGATCACCCATACAGTCATCAAGATGTCTCCTGTAGGTGGTCAGTGGCTGGCTCTGCCTATGTGAAACTGGGATTACATTCTGGAGTGAGTGGAGCCTCTGGGATAAGAATCTGTCCCTCCACAATGTCCTATTAACATCTCTGCTGAGGTATATGTCCCTGGAGTGCGTAGCTCAAAGGGAGTCAGATGTCCTGAGGTGGAGCATGTCCAGTAATTCTGGGTTGGGTATATCTGTAAACAACAGGCACACATCATATCTGAGTAGGTGGTAAGTGACTGAGTAGAGCTGGAGTTACTGCATCTGAACTGTGCAGGGCATCTGTGTGAGTCCCTAGATCTGCTTGGTGAGGAACTTCTGTGGCCAGTACAGTTGCTGCAGGTGTCGGGTAAGGTACACTCCAAATATGGCATTGTAACCAAGCATGGATGTGATGAGTATAGGGGCACAATGACCTCACTTGATCTAGATGTGAAACCATATGGGATAAGGTGGCCCACATAGAAGGTGTGTCCAACCACTTTGGCAACGTGAATATCAAATTCGACAGTATGAACAAGTCATGTCCCCAAACCCCTAACAACTCCTACCATATGTAATGGAGTACTACCTATGTGGTAATGTGTGGGCATGTTGTTATTCCCAAAGGGGATGACTATGCAACTAATGGCATTTAGCTGTAGGCCATGGCTCAGGCACCAGTCATCCATCTCTGTGAGACCCTATTTGAGTATGCATGTGGCAGCTGGAGAGTTGATCATGGCACCCAGTTTGCAGTCAAGTGCAAACATGTACAGCCATATTCCCCCTGTGGTAGCCTGTATGTCAGACAAATATATACTGAACAAGAGAGGTCCCAGGACTGAGCCGTGTGGGATGCCATGTGTAACTGGTGTATAATCAGACATGGCACCTGCAATTCTGACCATGTGGGTGCTATCCCTGATCCAGGTATCAATCCATCCTGTGAGATATGTGTCCATATTGACGCTGGTGAGCCTATGCATAATGGCTCAGTGGGTTATTGTGTTGAAGGGTTTTGCAAGGTTCAGGTAGGCTGTGTGGACAGCCGTCCCTATGTCAATGGACCTGTTAGCCATTTAAAGAATACAAACAGGTTCAAGAGGCAAGATCTGCCCACAACAACGCTGAAATGTGTAGGACACAGTGTCTGTAGGTTCCCGATGTCTATGTGTATGAGTCCCATGACAATACGCTCCATAGCTTTGCAGAACAGGCTACTTAGGCTTATAGGGCAATATTGTCTGTGGTCCATTGTGGCACCAACTCTGTGGAGTGGGACCACTGTCACTGTACACCATTCCTTGGGTACATATCCTGTAGTAACTCCGATATTGAACAGTGATGTAATGTGAGGGCTGCGTCTGTCATGATGCTCGTGTAAGATGCAGGCTGGGACACCGTCTGGTCACATTGATACTGTGATGTACGCTTTGGGGATGGCAGCACTCACCTGTTACTGTGTGATGTCAGGGAGGTTATACTCTGTTGGGATGGATAGTTGCTCCTTAGGGGGGATGGGTGGGAGACATCTGCACTGAACCTGTTTGCCAGGATGTTGGCAATGCCAGTGGGTTCAGGGTAGGCTTATTCAGTATACAGTAACTCACAGCATATCAGTGAGTGTCCACCCAGGTTCCTGACATAACTGAAGAAGGCCGTGTAATAGTCCTAAGTGTCTGTTGCAATTGTCTGGTAGAAGCGGCCCTTAGAAAAGTTCATGAGTGATTGTAGCTGTCTGCTTGTACAGATCACAGATGCCTTCCCAGTCTGGGACTGTGCTCTATCATGTAGTAGCTTCCTCCTGATGTTGTACAGCTTATTAATGGCTGGGGTCTACCAGACAGGTCCCCTGCCATTGGAGTAGTGAGTCCTGTTGTTATTTGGGATAGCACAATCCATGCAGTACACTAGGTGTCCATAGAATGTGTATGTAAAGGATGCAGCAGTGTGAGCCGTATTTGCCACTGTCTCAGGGTCTCTGAAGGATACCACCTTGCTTCAGTGAAGTGAGACATTGGCTCATGAGAAGTTCACCAAGATTACCCAGGATGGGTGTGTGGAGGGTATATGTATGTCCAGTGAGATACATGTATGTTCTGACCTTACCAATGAGGGGTATATCGCTGGTGTGGAACATAGAGTCCTCATGTTGGTGATGATCAGGTCCAATATGTATTCCCCCTTGTGGCTGTGCTGACTGGTTGTGCCATAGCATATGAGTCTACAAATTGTAGCGACTGTTGGGTGAGGGTGTCGAGGCTTGAGTAGTATCCCCAGTCAATATTTGTGTATATGAAGTCACACAATATAGTGATGTTTGTGGAGACCTTCATATTTTCCATAGTTCCCACAAAAGCCGAGTGTGGTTCCTGAGTTTGGGAGTGTGTTCTGTAGCAGGCAACAAACTGAAAGGCAGTATTGTACAATGGTAGTTGTATACTCCTCCCTCATCAGACCCATGATTGAGTATAATGCCCCATTTGGTATGTACCTCACCCGGCATTTGCAACAGCTGGAGAGACCACAAAAGTACCTCACCAAGAGGATCAAGGGTCTCCAACATATGTCTTATTCTGTCAGACTAAAGAAACTTCAGCTCTATTCAGTAGCATACCGCCTGCTCAGAGGTGATCTCTGCCTGATGTACAAGGCCATGTCCAATCAGGATCTGATGGACATGCTCCACCAAAAATCCAAATCCATCAGGACCACAAGGCTAAAGACTTAAACCTTGGCACAAGTATGAATAGGACATGCTGGAGGGATAGATTCATAACCCAGAGGCTTCCCATGCTTTGGAACAAGATCCCAGTTCGTATTAGGCAGAGCCCCTCACTGACTCTCTTCAAGAGAAATCTTGATGAGTGGATGGGAGATCGTAAGTTTACCCCAGGGGTCACATCTGTGTCACTGCTAGACAGGGGCACAGTAAACTAATTCTATTATATAAGGGGACCTTCATTGTGTCACTATTAGACAGAGGCACAGTATTCTAAATTTATTCTATACATTTTTTGTACCATTTCATGGGGTGGCAAAAGCCACATCACTATGGCTAGGCTTACAAATGCCCCAGGGCAGATAGCCTAGTACTATACTATGAAACTTTGAAACTATATGTATGGTCTGTGATGCTTTGTGCAGTGCTACTAACCCGGAGGTGTGTGTATCTGTGATGTATATGGATACTCCCCCTAGTTGTGTTGTCTGTTCCAAGTCTTGTTGTCAGACAGCATGGTATGAAACATAACCTGGTAGTGCTGGTGTGCATAAGCAAGCCTGAACCAGGTGTCTGTCAGTGCACAGATATCGCTATCCTCCATACTGAGGAGAGTCCTGAGTGGCAATATGAGGTTAACACAACTGTTGTTGAGCAGCATTACCCTTAGTTTCATTTAACCTGTAATGTCTATGGAGGTGGGTTTGTCTTCTGAGCCCTGCTTAAAAAGGCACTATGGTGGTAGCAAGAGCCTTAGCCAGCATTCCAAAGTCCAAGGGTGACAGGTGCAAGCTGTCCATAGTGAAGCTACATGGCATGTTGAGCATGTCACCATAGGCTGCCAGACACTGTATCCCCTATGAATTAAACAAATTTGTTAGGCAACTGTTAAATGTGATATGTGTGTCCGTATACTGTGACATCATAATTGGTGGGTGTAAGATGCTAGACAAGGTCAGGGTCATACTGGCCTGGGCTACATGATCAGAGTGTTCCTCCATGTATCATGTCATGTGGTCCAGGGAGTAATGTCTGAGGTTATACACACCAGCATGGACAATGATGGTGCCAGTCCTGTACTTGCTTTGGAGTGACCTGACTGCCTGTGTTATGCGGCAGATCCTGGCACCCAACAGACAGCCCAAAGTGACTATTCCCTTGTTAGGGCTGGTGAGTGGTACATCAGTGTGTCTGACAATAAGTGTCGCCTATTACAAGTGTATTAGGTGTGTTGTTTAGCCTGAAGGGCAGTGACTGTGTGGCACACTGACATTGTGAACTATGTGATATGTGGGTATTGTAGTGGGGTAGCAGGTGTGTGTGTGTGTCTGCTTTGGAGATCTCTGCTGCTTAGGTAGAGTACATTTACAACATCCGAGTATGTCTATGTGTGATAATGTCGTTTGAGTGCTGTTGCTAGAGGATATGTGAGAATGATATGTGGTGTGTGTGGTTACCTTCACCACCTGATAGTCTGTGCCAGTCATGATTCTGGAGAGTTCAGCACCCTGTATGTCTATATAGGTGCATCTCACACATATATCTGAGTTTGTCGGGAGGAGGAGAGGGTTGTCTGTGTACATGAGGCAGATGTGACATTGTGTCAATATCACAATATCCACCAGCTGGACTGAAGAGTACACACGAAACCGACCCCTGGACATGCCAGGATATTATCATGACATACTCTGTAGCCTGATCACTTAGGATCAGTAGGGTGTTTAGCTTGTAAAAGAGTATAACAGGGATTAGTGCTCATGTTTGTTGGTGTTTTGTAAAGAGTAGCTGAGAAGGAGTCCAGACTGAATCATGACACCTCCTTCAGCTATGTCATAAATAGCAATGTACACCCATATATGTCCTGAGTCAGGGCCAACTGTACCTGAGTGACAATGCCGACATCATGACAGACAGGCCCATATGTACATACCCATCTCCCACTGACAATAGTCCATATCATCATACCAGGATATATCACATGTAGAATGGATGAGCAGCTACCCCCACTGCCAAAAGCATGGCAGCAAGTGGAATACATTGATTCCCAATATGTGTCATGCACAAACTACAGAACAAACAGATCATGCACCTGAACAGTCAGCTGAGCCTCACCCCTACACAGGATGTGGAACCGTTGAATGTGTCACAGCTACATATGGCACTCCCCACAAGTGTTGGTGCACAACACACCATGGGAAGTCAAGTCCAGTACGCCTATGAAGTCTGATCTGCAAGGTCATGGAGTCCATCATGGTTGCAGTCATAAACAGAGCTATTGGAAGCTGACATACACACAACCCTACCAACTGTGGTATGTTCATGTGTGGATCATGGTTCCCAAACATGCTAGACTGTTTGCAAGGCAGCCACCCAGGACATACATCAATGAACACATCTACACATGTGTCACATAGACTTTGAATAGCCCTTTATCAACATCCCAGACACATGTAGTATCCACAAAACCAACAAGCTGTGCATAAATATGTGTTGACATATGACGGAATAACAATGTGTCCACAGATAGATCACACAAGGTAAGGATTCTGAGGTCTTGTTCAAGCTGTTGACACCTGCTGACCCACATGGACCATTCCTGGAATGGCATAAAACAAAGTGTACACACATCACCATGTCTAGTCTGATGATGTCACCATCCTATAAATACAGCAGGAGAAGGGAAACCAGCCAGTAAAGCAAATAGTGTGCCGTGTTAATGAGTCTCTCTCTAGTATCATAACATAGTTAGGTAGGGGTTTGAATCCTGCAAACAGTGTGTGTGTGTGGGGGGTGTATGTGTGCAGTTTCCTTTGAGAGGTGTCCCCTTTTTGGAGTCTGGGAAAACTCGCTAAAAGAAGTACATTCCTCTTTGGAAAGTCCGATGATGTCACCATCCTACAAATACAGCAGGAGAAGGGAAACCAGCCAGTAAAGCAAATAGCGTGCCATGTTAATGAGTCTCTCTCTAGTATCATAGCATAGTTAGGTAGGGGTTTGAATCCTGCAAACAGTGTGTGTGGGTGTGTGTATGTGTGCAATTGTCTTTAAAGGAGTTCCCTTTTTGGAGACTGGGAAAACACACTAAAAGAGGTACATTCCTCTTTGGAAAGGCTGATGATGTCACCATCCTACAAGTACAGCCGGAGAAGGGAAACAAGCGAGTAAAGCAGATAGCTTACTGTGTTAATGCATAGCTCTCTAGTATCATAACATAGCTAGGTAGGGGTTTGAATCCTGCAAATTCTGACTGTGTGTGTGTCACTGTTGGTCAATGCGGTGTGGGTTTTGCTTTTACTATGGTATGACATAGTATGATTACAACAGTAAGTGCATTGCACACATCAGGTATCTGCGTGGCAAATATATATGTGTACATGTCCCCTCAATCAGTACATAGGTTTGAAGCCTGCATACTACATGAATACATTTGTTTCCATTGACAAGTTGTGCCGCTGCTTCTCAGATCATAGGTCACATATGTATGTATGTGACAAGGCCATCCACTGTCGTGTTTTGTGGCCAAGGTCATCTGTGGCACACACACCCATGACAGTTACTTAAGAGTAGTGTGAGTGAGGGTATATGTCAGACATGGTCATACACAACAAAGACTGCCAAGAATGGACAGTCTTTATAGGTGTACGACTGCCTTGTGGATATGCATTCAGGCCTCTAATGTCTTATGTGATACACCTTGGGACTCCACAATACCTATGGATATGTGGATACCAAGGGACACATGACATAACATGAGGCTGTATGTACACATTGGTACCCAACATACATGTTGAGGGCTACCACCTGTGTGGTACTGACGGGATAGTATGTATAGTACATGAGGAGGACTATGCCATAGTCGGCTTACTGCTGTACAGCATGTATCAGACAACATGTATCTGTCTGCATGATACCCTTGTGTAGGATATGCGTCCCATCCAGGGAATGCATTGTAGGCCAATCCATGCATTTCCAGATTTGGATGGACACATCCCTAGTGTGTCTGCATGTACCTAAGGGGGCTATATGCAAACAGGTGTGGTCACAGGAATGGGTGGCGGTCATTACCACTGGTTAGTGTTATAGTGTAGCACCAGAAGGATCCAATTGTTACTGGGTTCCCTACTACTGTGTGTCATTTGTCAGGACATCATCCAATGATTGCTTATAGTCATGCTGTTGAGGTTGTGTATACTACCAGACCACAAATCATTGACAGATATTAACAGTATCACCCACAGCATAGTGTCAACCCATGTCATACACACGTCTACCCATGTTAGTACATAACTGTAGTAGAATGCATACTGGCCATTGAAAGATACTATGAGATGTTAACAATGTGTACAACAGGGTATGCCACACATCCCATGTGTCCACTATGCACGTACATCCAGGCAGTGCACACCCACCATGTTCACAGATGTACACTTGCTAATCTGTACTGCACACATCACACACGTACTGTCCACTCACTAACACATGCTGGCAACACATTACACTTCAGCCAAGTGGCACATGGGTGGACAATACATACTCAGACCTAACAGTGGTGTAAACAATGCTACATTGACAATCAGAGCTTTGATGCATAATGTCTGCTCAGATATACCTACAAGAATGTTGTTACACTTCCTTGTTAACAACTTGCTATTATTGCTACACTGCTATAGTGTCACCCTGTGCATCAGCACCATGTTAGCCTGTCCCTCCTTCAATGATACAGATGACAGGAGGTGACACAGGTATCATCATATGCACAGGGCATTTTGTTGTTTGCCAGAGCCTGACATTGACCCATCCAATCGACATGTCTGTGTGTGTGTGTGTGTGTGTGTGTGTGTGTGTGTGTGTGTGTGTGTGTGTGTGTGTGTGTGTGTGTGTGTGTGTGAGGGACAACAGTACAGCATGGGCCAATGTTGATGTAATGTGTGTGTGTGTATGTGTGAGCCCTAGTTGTTTGGTTAATGTGTGTGTGTCTGCATGCACACAGCTCCACCATGTGGCTGCCATATATGGTACTGTGTGGGACAGCCACAGACTGTACCTGCTAGGCTGTACAGATCACTGTCTCTGGCCACGGACATAGTACCTGTGCCTGGCAGGCATGCTACAGACAGTATCGGGTACCAACCCTGACTGGGTACTGTCATCAGAGGCAGAGGTATAATGACTGGACCCATGTCCCTCCTGGGAATGGCCAGAGCCATGTGCATGTGGTCTACTAGGATAGTCAATGGACAGGCCAGCCCCAGCTACGGGAGCGGCTGTGAACTCTGGGCTGTCCGCGACCACTGCCAGCTGTTGCTGTTGCTGGCATACGTCCGCATCGACATCACAACCATCCCGCATGGTCCTGGCTCATGGAAGACATGTTGTGGAGGGCATCTAATGTCTCCCCCTAACATCTATCAATGACCTCGGTGTAAGTCCGGATGGCACCGGCAAGGTCACGGATGCTGTCATTGATAGCGGTGTAATGTGCCCTCTGTGCCCTAAGTCCCTGCCTGGTGTACCATTCCATATGTGCCTGAGCCTCCATTACAGCCCAGAACATACTGGTCGTCATAAGACCTGTGAGGGCATGACTGCCAGGGGCAATATGACCAGTGGTGCTCCCCCAAGAACCCCTGGACCTCCGCCTATGTGGTACCATTCCAGGTCTATGGCTATGGCTGCTGTGAGGGGATGAAAGTGCCATGCATACCACACTTTCCTGGTCAATGCCAACTGTATGCTGTCCCTCGCCTATGGCCATTGGTGGTGAGGGATGTATTGACAGTATGAGTGTGCACATAGATGGGGTTGAATGCTGTGTACTGTCAATTGGTGGACCAACGACAGACCCTGTCAAATCTTCCTGTGCCAAAATACATGTGTCATCATCACCACTATTTGTGGCAGTGGCTTCAGGTTGCCTGCTGCTTTTGCCAACCCCTAACTCAGCACCTGTGAGAAGAAGACAGGAAACACACTTTACGGTCTGCACATGCACACATGCACACATGCACACATGGACACATGCACACATGCACACATGAACACATGCACACATGCACACATGAACACATGAACACATGCACACATGCACACATGGACACATGCACACATGAACACATGCACACATGCACACATGAACACTACACACACATACCAGCAATCCAACACATACTCTATAGTGGGTGAAGGTGGGTGTCAGTATCACAAGGTCAACAGTCACCACACACGTGTCAGCATGCAGAATATGTGTTGCACAAAACCATACAGTGCAAGTGTAGACACCCCTATTAAATGGCAGTATACATGGCTTTGATGCAACTGTGTAGTTATTCAGTGATTAGCTACACCCTGGAACACAATGTGTACATGGACACAACATTGCTGTGCAGGTATTATCAGCTCTGCAATGCCCTGTGCACCATCACTCACAAGTATACATGCCATGGCTGCATGTGTTATCTGTGTGACACATAGATATCCATGTCTGAGTGCAGTGTCTGTGTCCATAGCAGATAATAGTGGGCACGGGTGTAGCACATGCATGCTATGTACACACACGGGATGTGTGGTGCACGTTGACATGAAGGAATCCCAATGCTCGACATGGCCAGTGTACAGTGGTTACGGTGAGTGTGGGACATATTGCAGATATGTGGGTGCCAGACTTGACATGGCATGCTACACGACTGCAACATTAAACGCCACATATACCTAATGTGTGTCAAGTGAGCTATACACCCACTAGCATTCCAGGACATATAATGTGACACTTTGTGTGGATGGTAACTGCTGTGCATATTGTGTATACTGGCATATGTAAGCACACAGACAACATGCTATGCATATTGTGTATAGGTGCATATGTTTGCACACACACAACACTGAGGTGCAAAGCAATGACTGCTATGAGTAGTACTGTGGTCACTGTAACTGGATGGGGTGTAGTACCCTGTGCCATCATCAACATGCATCTTGTGGTGACTCACAGCTACTAATGTGTGCAAGACCACTGCCTAGCATGCTGTACCTGAACTGCAGTGCTGTGGCTATGTTCACAATTACACAGCCACCTTGTACATGGGTGTGTGAGGTGCCCAATAGGGAGCATTGCCTAACATGACTGTGTTATGTGTTGCAAAGTGTTGCACAGCCCCATGATAGGCCTCTACCCCTGAGGTACGTCATGTGTGTGTGCATGATATATGGGATACTGAAGTGTGACCTTACAGCGGGTGTGTGGTAATGCCAAATGTAGCATGTTTTCATGTACTGCGTATGATAAATGTGTTCTGTTGTGTACAGCTGTAGCAACTATGCATATCCAATGTGCAGTACAGTGTTGCCACAATTGTGTCTGCTGCACTGTGCATTGCATGTGATTGAGGCAGCTACTGACTTTACTGAGATGATTGATGTCTCACAACAAACATAAACAGCATGGATTATGTGTAGGTGTGTTACGTGTACATGGCCTACACCTCACCTATGACATGCACATTTCCTTACCAATATTAAAGTGTTAACACACTCACCAGCATGTATTGTCTGCCCTGCTGTCACACCAGATGGACCTAGAAGAATATGACACAGTTTGTCAGTGGCCACAACTGTGGCATTGCTACTGTGAGCGTGCTAAACAACAGTGGAATAACAGTCAACAGTCACAGGTGTATGGATACTATTCCAAATATCAGTATTGCACATGTTAGGCAGCACAACTGCTAAACACACAGTGCACATCTCACATATGCATATTCTAACAATACAGGTAACGGTAGTCTACAGCTAGGGCGTATTACCTGCATGCTCCATGTCATCCTGCTGGGTGGTTCCAGCCTCCATGATGACACATGTGTGACGCTGTTGCTGCTGTAGGCCAGGAGCCACCACGCTTAGGAGCAGCTCCTCCACTCTGGTGAGGGGGGGATGTATTGCCGCCCCACCACCTGTGGCAAGCTGTTGCCTATGGGTATCAGACGCACGCCGCCGGACAAGTCTAATTAAATCACTGCAGTGATGGCGTACCTGCTCATATGTCCGGTTATGCATGCCTATGTCATTTACCCGGCGAACAAGGTCTTGCCACAGTGCAACGGTCATGCTGGTGCTGGCTGGCCCTGGAAAAAAGCAGGTTATAGTGCTGCACCAGGCTGTTCAGAATTTCCTGCTCCTCTGCAGCTGAATACGATGGATTACGTTGATGAGCCATAACCCTGGAAGACAATTAAATTATATGTGTGAGCATGTCATGTGGCACACAACATTATGAAGTACAGATATCACTTAACTGCCATATATAGCATCTATCTGTCTATCAGAGGATACACACATTCAATACCACATATCAGTGCTCAGCCCACAACTGGCTGACAGTGCCTGCAACACTCCATATAACACACCAGTATACACCAGTAGTCGACACACTGTTTGGGATACAATGCACAACCTCGCCCCGGGGGTATATATCAAGCTAATGCATGAAGAAATATGTCATCCAATGCAATGAATGTTATGTACATTTACAGTATTACCGGTAAGCCACCCAAGTCTTTGATGCCATACCCCTACCTAACATATGTGCACGGTTGTTAATATAGCTGGCATACTGCTGTAACAGAGTATACATGTTGCTAGGTACACACACATACCCTGTAACACACATGTCATTGTGGGCATGGTACTGGCATCATTAAACACACATCAGACATACATACAACACACAGATGTATGCCGACACAGATGAGCATTACCTGTGTACCTTATAGTACTGTGTGCCCCTACTTACAGATACCTATGCCTGTGGTATGTAATCTGTGCAGACTACAGGAAACACACAAGACAGTGTTACCAGAGACTGTGAACATACACCATACTGTGCTGTTTAGGCATACAGCTTCAGGTAGTACAACAGTTCATATGTGAGCTGGAGTCACCAGCAGTACCACTTACTGAGCATACATGTATTGCTTCAGCCTACACTGGGACACCACAGTCGTACACAAGGAGCTACGTCACAACATATGCCATCCTACTATGTCTGCATCCCAATAACTGACACATCTTTCTCCGGTCTCACACCTAGGACACAAACTACCATGACAGACACAACCTCACACTAAGCTATCACACCTTTACAAACCTTGCACACAGTCACTGTCACACTCATTCCACCTCACATAGCAGGTATTGCACTGAGTACATGTGTGTGTGCATTGTGTCATAGGTAGGTAATACGCTATTGGCCCTAGGGCCTAGAGCAGCCTAGCCATATGCTACCCTGGCCTTTGACACACATGTAATGTGATTTCACTTGCTCCTGTCTACCGGATACACAGAGGTGACTCCCAGGGCATATTACCTATCTCCAAAACAATCATCAGGGGTATGTATGACATCTGCTAATGAGGAGCCTTGTTTGTTCATGCTGGGTGGTTTAGTCCAGGGTATGGCATATTTGTGGATAGGAACCTGTACCTCCAGCATGTGCTGTTTAGTGAGGTGACAAGGATTAGTGCCCTAGGTCATGTAGCCCGGAGGGATTGTGAGGTGTTGTCATGGTGGTTGGATGACTGCTATGGGTGTGACATACTTCTGTATGTCCGGCAGTGGTAACCTTTGGGTGGGCGGTATGCAACGCACACTAGCTGTGGTTTGTGAGTCAGTCTGCATAGGGCATGTGTTTGAGGGCAGTATTACTCTTTGTTAGGTATGTCTGTGGCCTTTCCACTTGCTGTAGTTGTCATGTGAGGTACATACCACATGGGGCATTGTGATGAGTAGAGGGAAACACCAACCTATATTTCCCTAGATGACACACCTTTTGTGATGACACATACCACGTAGACAGATTACATTACTACTGTTGTCACTGTGATTATCAGAGGGGAGCCTACTGTCCATCTGTGTCCCGTGTACCCTTCAGACACCATCAGTGTTAGGTAGGCTACTACCTATGTGGCAGTTACTGCGTAAGGTGTTTTGGAATGGGGTATGGCACTGCGGTATCAACACTGGTGTTCAGTCCATGCCTTGGACAACAGGCACCTGTTGCAGTACATATGACCCCGTGTCTCCCTCACTCTCTCTCTTATATGTATATATATATATATATATATATATATATACATACATATATACATATCTATCCATATCTATCCATATCTATACATATCTATACATATCTATACATATCCATACATATCCATACATATCTATATATATCTATATATATATATATCTACATATATCCATATATATCCATATATATCTATATATATCTATATATATATATATATATCCATATATATCCATATATATCTATATTTATCCATATATATCTAAATATATCCATATATATATATATCTATATATCTATACACACATAGATATGTATATATACATGTATATATACACATACATGTAAACATCCATTGCTGTACATATAGCTGCACATATAGGCACATATACTGCCCACCTTTCATGGTGGGGATGTCAATTATGCAACAGTTGTGAGACATACGGTTATGTAATACTATTGCACAATGTTGTGCAGAATGCATTCTGCTGTCCTCAGGCCATATAGCTGTTGCAGGCCTCACTGCCTGTAGCTCAGTCCCGCAGCGTTTAACACCACATGACATATACCGGCACTGCTTGCTTTCTGCAATGCCACACACTACAACCTACATAAATATGTGCACATAGCAGCCTCCAACAACATACTTATGTCCAGCCTTCACTAACAGTTGCAGTATGTCCCTTGCACTATGCAAATGTGCATGTACATATAGAGACGGACTGCTGCCACATATGGATGATTCACAGTATGTAGAGTACCCTTCAGACACATCTTTCAGATGTCACCAAATACATATCTGTTACATACCTTACCTTTGTATTCCTCACCTCTGTCTGTAGGAGTTTTTATTTATTTATTTATATATATATTTTTTTTGGTTTTGTTTCCTCTGTGTGTTGCTGTTTGTTTTCAGTGTCTGTCTCCTTCTGCCTGTTTGTGTCTGTCTGTCTCTGTCTGTCTCTCTCGCTCATGCTCTCTCTCTCCCAGTTGTTGCAATGATATTATTGCATGTGTGGACAGCAGATACAGGCTGCTTTTCTAGGTATCTGCACATGTGCATGTAATGGCCTCTGCACCAATTGGTGCCCACCATTTAGTAATTGCATGCAGCCTGCTGTGTGGTAATTGCAGTTCTCACTGTGATTTCAGGACACTGCTATAAAATGATAGGTTAGGTAGGCGTAGCCCTTTCAGTTTTGCAAGGTGGGGACCATGCTTGTTTGCTGTGGACACTGTTGTCTCGGTCAGAAGGTTGGTATATGTCTCATATCTGAAGCTGTGTTGTAGCCAGTGAAATGCATGTTGTACTGAAACCTGACTGTTGCTTCTTCCAGTACACTCTTCTCAGTGTGTAGGTTTACTCACACCTCCTAATGCTAACACTGGATACATGGGAGTATTAGAGAATTAACTGGCATACAACAGTAGTTATTGCAATGTATTCCTATGGCTTTCCTATTTTCCCTTTACATTCACTCATTGTAATGCTTGTTATATTTCTTTCAGCACCCAGTTATTGTATATCTGCTGTGGTGTATTGGTACTTCATGCAGAGTGGTGAGTCCAGGGTCATGGGTTTGAGACTGACAAGGTTTTTTATTTTGCTGCTGAGCAGTACAAGGGCCTTGTCATACAGAGTGACTAAGGCACTTTTAAGCAGTTGTAAGCAGGTTTGCGCAGGTTTGCACGACGCTTAGCAATGCTTAGCTAAGCGCACACAAGCTCACACTCAAAACCCCCCGCTAACTACTGCTTAAAAGTGCTTACTCCCGCTAACCCCAGCGCTAATTTCTTTTAAAGAAAAGAAAATGGGGAGATAGGAAAGTGGTGAAAAAGGGGGCACAAAGAGGGAAAGACAGTAGGGAATCCAGCTCGGGATGTGCAGTATGGGTGTAGGGAAGGTCTATAGCTGCCCATTTCTTTACCAGCAACAACTGTGCATATGTTTGAAATTTGGTGTGAAATTTGAAACCTTCCACCCCTGAGAGAGGGGTGAGGACAACAAAATATGTTGTACTGCCAATTAGAATTATCAGTTTACATATCCAGCGGACATGTGTGCGAATTGGGCAGCTATGTATGGGGCATAATTTTTTTGTGGGAACAGATTGCCCTTTTTTATTTTTTTTTTTCAGGTTAGAGTGAGCGACAAACACGACGAATACAGGGGTGGAATTTGACACATGGGGTGGGTAAACACAATTGACGAGGAAGGATGTTTGGAAATCGCAATCCCATGAGCCCACAGATGGTAACAGTGGAACTGAGATCCCCAGCCATGGGCAGTCACCACTGCACCTTCACAGCCCCGAGGGTGGCTGTGCTGAGGGCTGTCTAGGATGGGCAGGCTCACCCAAGAGATGCGCCACTCTCACCTCGAGCTGGCGTAGGGGATCAGCGACTGAACGCTGGATCTCCCTACGCACCACAGCCCGGACACTAGCAAGGGTGACAGGTGACCCTCCTCCACTCACGCTTGCACAGGAGGATGAGCCCCATCCCCTGCAGCGCTTCCACCTGAAGGTGGCACAGGACCAACGGAGGAGGGGAGCCCGGGCTGGGCTCCAGAGCTGCTGGTGCTAGGTGCACTCGCCAACTGAGGAGGTACAGGTGGATCCGCTGGGACCGGCCTTCCCATACGTTCTGTGATTAGGTGTGTTTAATTACAACATAAACAACAGCATTCCAGATTAGTTGTAACAGCATGCAGTAATATTCCCATTAACCCAACACACCAAGGTTCCAACAGTTGAACAGCAAGCATAACACATGCATATATTGAACGACATTGGATATTCCAACAGCATGCAAGGATGTTTGGTAGCAAGAGGCCACCATGATTGTGGTGTTTGAACAGGGCACATGCATCACCATCAATGCAAATATTTATAAAACAATAGGACATATGTCCCAACACATATTTAAGGTTACACATACCCAATGAGGTGTGGAATTGCATGGTTTATGCACATACGGTAGGGTGTAGAAAAAAAACTCAGTTAACATCTTATAACGACCTTTTAGTCTACACTACATTTCCAGTGACTGCAAGTGTATATCCCCTACCTGTATTATTACACTTGCCACCATACATTAGGTTGTGTCATGGGTTTGGCTAGTTCAATATATGCCTGACCGATATCTGACATACTAACTGTCCAGGATGCAGATGTTACTGCTACATATTTCTTGTTTGTATTTATATTTCTTTATCTACATATCTGGGATGTTTTCACATGACATTTTCACTTCGATCTGTACAGAACCCTGCATTTCTTGACACACACTTACATTTCTGGTGAATAATTACATGCTACATATATAAACTAGAACTCGAAGACAGGCAAAAACAAACTGATAAATCCAAGAAGTAGGGACTGAGACAAGCAAATGGCATTAGCAAATCCTAAGTTTTATTAAGCGATTTTTGTTTGATTCAGTATACAGACTTCTTCAGGGTCTGAAGAAGTTTGTATACTGAATCAAACGAAAAGCGCTTAATAAAACTTAGGATTTGCATTTGCTTGGTGGTGTGCCATTTCCTTGTCTCAGTCCCTACTTCTTGAATTTATCACATGCTACATGTGTGCCAGGTTTACTTATTCATGCCAGCCAGTAACTGACAATTGTGGACTGTATATATGTTTCACAGCTACTAGCACTTCCATCACCCACTTTATATGGGACTGCATAACTCTGGGTTGCCAGCACATTTTCAAACAGTACTGTTTGTATAATGCAAAGGTACAACAACATTTCAGACTCTGTGACACAGACACACTCTGGGTTTTAGACCTTTATTAATGACATTGCACACTTTTCCACAGGCTCACTCCTTTATTTGTTTTAACGGTGTTTATGGCAGACATGTTCAAGACATATTATACCTTTATTAATAGGTTAGAACAATCTTTTTTCAGGCTCACTCACTTATGTTCTATGATAGTGCCTGCAGAGATATTATTCCAGACATATGTTACCTTTCTTAATGGGTTACTACACTCTTTTTCTGCCTCTCTGATGTTTTTATCTGACAGTACATGCAGAGGACTTATTCAGGCAATTCTATGGCTGTTTTATTGGACTACAACACTTTCTTTCATCCTCTCTCCCATATTTTATATAACAATACATGCAGAATAATCACTAACCTGCCTGGTGGCACAGCCCTAGCAGCCTATAAGCATAGGCTTGCTGATTCGTAGCATGGTCACCTGCAGCTGTAAAGTAAATGAAGGGATATTGAGACATACCTATCCATTATACATACTCTATTATCAATTCTCACATACTGCATTCCATGGCTACATACTCAGTTGTGGGGCATTCTGCATCCCACAGGCCTCCTGTATCCACTGGTTCAGGCAGTCCTGCTTTCATCTCTTCAGGTCTGCAAGGTGGTGACGGACCTGCTCACCAGTCTGAGGAATGCCTGTGGCACTAGTGAGGTCACGAACTAACCGGTTCCAAGCCTCTGCCTTATACTTCGTCCCTTGGAACTGGCCCTGCAGGAGTCTTGACTCGTGACGGTGGACAAGGAGCCAAACAATGTATTTGGACTCCTCAATGCCCCAACGTTGTGCTCGGAAGCGTCTGCCATTGTGACTGCAAATATGAGCTACAATCAGTTATGGTGAGTATTTCTGCCTATGGGGCTTAAATATGCCGCATTTCCCGCAATTATTTGTGATTGGCTGTTTTGTAAAATTCTCGGCTGACTGCAGACCTGCTTAGTAATGGTTAAACTACCATTCATAAGTATATGAATGTTAATAGTGGCTGCTTCCCCTATGTTGTCATGGCTTAGTTGTTCTGTACTTTGATTATGATGCACAGGGTCCTGGGTTCGAACCTTGTCATTCTTTTATTTTAATACTGTCTAGACAGGCTAGGGGGTGTGGCTGCATTTAAGCAACTTAGCTCTATGTTGCTCCATGGTGCCCTGGTTGGTGCGGCGAGCATGTCCGCGCAAACACATTGCGCTGGGTAAAGTGCTTTTAACCTTTGGGCAACTCTATTGCGCTGGGTAAAGCGAAATTAAACTATGGGCACCTCTGTTTAGCTGGGTAAAGCGCTATTAAACTATGGACACCTATGTTTAGCTGTGTAAAGCGTTGCTTAACAGCAGGCTATTATATATCTGGGTCCTTTAAAATATTTAGTTTGTTCACTGATACATTGGCCATGTCACTGCTTTTAATAAAATTTTAATCATATATGTCTGGTATTATTTCAAATACTGATTTAAAACATAAATAAGAAGGAGAGTGGTGGGACTCAAATCGTGAATGCCTTCTCTTTGTTCATACGCTCTGCCATTACGCTATTGCAATTTGATGTGATTTGCATAAACATTCTTTCTTATGCTCTTCCATGTCAGAATTGCTAACTCTAGCTAAGCAATGGGCACACCCGTGCAAACACGCGCAAATACTGGCAGCTATATCGTGGATTTAAAAATATATATATAATTATTTACTTTACATAAGTGTGATGGCGTTTACAGTGTCAGGGAGTGTGGTGTTGGGTGCACATACATTTGAGCGAACTCGCTCTTGTGTGTTGACATTATGCTTTTTAAAACCTTGCAGGGACGTGCACATTTAGACTTTTATTGAGCGCTTTTGTCAATTTTTAACTATGACTTATTCAGCATAAACCAATTGTCTTTAACTCTTAAATGTAATGTATATAATGTGTATAATATCAGTTATGTAAATATTGTATATAAGCAATGATTATCAATAAAGAAACCCTATTCTTTTTGATAAATGCCATGAGATCTTTTACATCCACCTTAGCTACCACCAACTTAGGTAGAAGGGGCCTTGGTTTAACATCTCATCTGAAGGATGACACACCCAGGTGTGCAGTGCCCCCCTTATGCTGCAGTGCAGTATCAGCAAACCCTCTAAATGGTGTGGGAATAGAGCTCACAGCCTTCTGCACCAAAAGTGAATGTGATGCCTATTGTGTCACTGACACTTCAGGAGTGGACATGGCCTCTACAAGCTTTGAGTTTGGCAGAGCTCCTTCATGGTGCAATAGGAAATGTAAGCTCGTCCTTCACCTGCTGCACAGGGATGAATGGAAGCATCTGCTGAGGGAGTATGAGGACCCTTTTACAAATTTGTTGCCTGGCGCCAGTTTATTAGAGCACTGAGTGATGTCACTAACATCATCTATACTGGCAAGTAGTGCAGAGACAAATGTAGTGATGCATTGAAAGATCACTCATACTTTCTCTATCAGTGTGAAAAATGACTTAGGGAAAGGGATACACTTTATTCTTGGTTTGGCAGTCTATGCTAGGCTGACAAAGTGTATCTGAAACTGACTTCTGCTTTCAGGGATAGTCTTTGCTGAATAGTGTTTGTTTTATGTTTTCTGTCAGATAAGCACATTCAGGAAAACTGGATGGCCTGTCAGAGGAAGTGAGACAGGCTCTTCATATAGTGAGTGAAGTGCAGTGTATTACTGCCAGTACTGCACTATTCAATAAGTCTAATGCATATTACTAATTTATTGTATTTGTTTCTCTGTTTTCTTAATGTTTTTTTTCTCCATGTATTTTCTATTCTACAGGAGCAGCTGTGGTGAGATGGCAGCCACCATTCTCTGCACTGGCCACTTCCCCACTCACTGGAGAAGGTCACTCTATGAAAAGAAAACCAGAGGGCTTTCTGGTGCCTCCATGGCCACTTCTCAGAAGTGGGAGCAAAGACTCCTTGTCAGAGAGTGGTGTGGAGAAGCCCTCTTGGTTTACCAAGCATGAAGTGCATCAACTGATGAAGACTGAAATTAACCAGTGGATGGATGGTTGCATTGCTCCATGGAGCATCTCCTTGTGTATCAGACAGAGTCACATGGCTTGCCAGCTCTATCCATCAAGCCACCAAAGGATGAGCCTGCCAATGATAGCTACAGAGATGATTGATATATGTGTTAGTTCCCCTCTGGGACAGCCTGGCAAACCTCCCCACCCCTCCCTATCCACCATCATTGTGTTCACAATCATTTTGTGTGTGTTTGTGTGTGTGTGTGTGTGTGTGTGTGTGTGTGTGTGTGTGTGTGTGTGTGTGTGTGTGTGTGTGTGTGTGTGTGTGTGTCTCTCTCTCTCTCTCTCGCCATCTCCTGTGTAGTCCAATCCTCCTCATCACTGGTTACCTCCCCTCTATCAGTCTGCTTCTTTCAATTGTTGACCCTCTTATGTGTCAACACCCCATCACACTTTGTCTGTGCTATATGTTGTTTGCCCTCCATCCTACCCAACTTTCCTTTTGCTACCATCCCCACTATCTTTCTTCTGTGTTGCTCTGTTTGCTGTCCCCCATTTCTGCTTATATTATCTCCTCAGTTCCACCCCATTTATATGCTAAAATAACTTGGAGCTTTGCTGTGATGTTCTTGTATGACCTGCATGTACAGCCTATGTCATAACAATGGAGTACTTTGGTGCACATATGAACATGCCTATCACTGTTTGTGACACATGCCTGATGCTTTTCCTTTGGTTATGGTACCACTCATACAGTCACCTTACCACAGCTGATCCTTTAGTAAAAAAATAAATAAATGGAGAAAAAAACAGAGAAGCATTTATTTGCCGTTATCACAACAAAAAATTTTCTTTCTGCAACTCTGATTCCAATGTGAGCTTGCATACTTTATATCAAATCACATTAAGCTAACTTCATCAAACTACTGCTGTACAGCAACATTATTCTTTTTTTATAAATATCCCCTTTAAGAATATAATATACAATAGAAAAGTAGTTAGAAATATAAGGAATGGACCAAAGCACAAATAGTATGAAAAGGCAACAATTCAATAGTTAAAATAATCAGTGTGTGAAGAGTATACACATATTTATGTTTCTCAAAATCATTAACAAATTGGTTATGATCATAATCCTGTGTATTGAATACAGACATACACAAACATGTTGTTGCAGTATTCAGCTGTAACTATAGTGCTAGGCATTCTCACAATACATGACAGCAGTATGCACTGTACCTGTAAATGTAACGTTAACCCAAAGCTACCTGTAGGTAGTTATGCAAAGTTACTGACATATTAACGCTTACTGTCAAAGAAGTGTAGTATCAAATGCAACAATTGCAGTGTTTCTCTCCTAATGAATGCAGTCTGTGCTCTGCATAGTGTAACATGGTCCAGCATGGATAGCAAACACTTATTTGGTGCAGTCTTTTTCAGTCGCATGCCTTCTACATGTAATGAGGCTTACCTACATTGAATGTCTCTACACTGCTGCATTACTGGCTGGCACAGACAGCCACAAAATATAGAGCATAAAGCTGTTCTACAGACAGTCCCCAGGATTCAGCAAGTTCTGCATGGCATGCAGGAATAGTGCAGGAGCTGCTGGAGGCAATATGGCTGCCGAGAGATCCAGGAACAAGCTCCCGGGACATGCACAAGAGCTCCTGCACTATTCCTGCACGGACATAGCTCCTGTATGCAAATTACCCCATTTTTCAATGAAAGCTATGCAAATTAGGTAAATTTGTGATCCAGGAAGCTGGCAGCTGGCCGTGCAGGACTAGTGTAATCTGTAGAAATGTAATCGGGTAGTAACCGAGTACATTTCTGCAAACTGCAAAACGGAGCCATGACAGCTCCAAATAAAGGGTGTGTATAATGTGTAAAGCATGCCAATGGCCAAATATATGGAAAACAATTGCAAAAATAAAAAAAATAATAACTTATTTTTTTTGGGACAATTTCGGCCATTTAAGCATAGGGCAGTGGCACGCAGATGGGATCGGCCAGAAAATCAAAAAAAAAACTTGAAATAAGCATTCTATCCAAAATCACAATTTTTCCATTTTACCATTATACTCAGTGGCAAGCAGAAGACATCATGGCCAGTGAATAGTGGTTGCTAAGGGGGAAGGCTCAGTGTCAGACTTGTAACTAGGCATTAGCAGGCGATCCTATGCAAATGAGGGGAATGATACTGAATCCCACATTCCCCCTCATGGCTAGCCTGCATCCAACTGTGTAGGCACAGGAATACCATGGTGCAAGCCTAAGAGCTAGCTGACATCATAGAGGGGTGTGTTAAGCATACTGTAAGCTTATTGGCGCCGTGGCTCGGGTTTGCCCTTAGCTTAGCAGAGCTAAGCAAGGGGGTATGTCTGAAGCTACCAAGCACTCTTTACATTGCCTAAGCGGGTGTGCGCACTGCACACCGTGTTTTAAAGGGGAAAGAAAAGGTAAACCAGGAAATAGCAGCTCCGTGCACATCTGAGCACTGTGTTTGCATGGCGTGGCGCAACCCTGGACTTAAGGGTCTATATTATATCATCGAATGCTTAAAAAAGCGAACGCTGATTGATCGACCTAATTTAAGCGAAAGCTTACAATCTCGAACTGTCAGATCAGCGATTTTTTTCCCAGGGAAAAAAATCGCTGATCCAAAACACATACACGCAACACAAGCACACCAAACAAACTGAAATCCACACACATACACCTAAAATCTGATACCTAACCCTACACTAAACTATGCACACACCACTAACTACCCACTTACCTTAACCCAAACCCTAACCCTAAGATCCGTCACTATCTCACACTCACCTCACCCGCTCCCTAACCCTAACTCACTTAAATCCGCACTAACCCTCTTGTCCACTCAATCGCACACACACCTAACCCGGCCCTAACCCTAACTCACCTAAATCACCCTAACACTCACATCCACACAATCGCACACTTACCTGAATCCGACCGGTAACTTTCCACCATAAAACTGAAAATACCGAAGCAACAGAAACAGACAACTGAATTCTTTCCCTAGGAAAAAATTCGGGTTTCTGCTGCTTCGATATTTTGCAGTTTTGCAAAAATAAGTTCGATCAATCAGCGTTCGCTTTTTTAAGCGTTCGAGGATATAATTTAGACCCGGACTTAAACAGGAAGGCAATGGGAAGGGAAAACAGCAGTAGGAAGGTAATCAAGGAAAACTAGCATAGCTGGCAGGTGAAATGTATCAGAATCAGCCAGTTACACAGGCAGCAGCCTAGCCCAGCACACCACTATAAACTATGCAAACACCTTTCCCTCTGTTTTTCCCACAAACTCTACACCACCGGTGTACACAAGCTGGGAAATTTTACCAAACAAAAGCAACAAAATGATAGTGGCTGCAGTAGCTATCCTAAATCAACATGTGGAAGAGGCTGAGGCTGGTGAGGATGAGAATGCTGATGACCAACCCACAGTGAGGAGAAGGAGAAGAGTGTACAGACCCAGGGTAACCTATCAGGTGCTACATGAGCTGGAGATAGTGGAGTGCTATAGAGTGGACAGGGACCTCTAACAGCAAATTGTTGAGCTGTGCCAGCCACACCTCACACACAGAACCAACAGAGGGGAACCCATCCCAGTGGATACCAAGGTATGTGCAGGCCTAAGAATACTAGCCACAGGTACCTTCCAAAGGCCAGCTGGGGATATCATGGGGATCTCACAGTCATCAGCATCCAGGGTACTCCACCAGTTCCTGGATGCCATGTCAGCACATGCCGGTGAGCATGTATATTTCCACAACAGCCATGAGGCATTGACCAGCAATATGCGTCTCTTCCACCAAATAGCAGAATACTCTGATGTAGTGGGTGCTATAGACTGCATGCACATATGCATCAAAGCACCACCCGGTGATCAGGGTAGTGTCTACATCAACCGCAAAGGCTTCCCCTCCATCAACTGCCAGGTCATGTGCGATGCCCAGGGCATTATAATGAATGTGTGTGCTGGCTGCTATCATGACTCCCATATCTGGCATATGGCGCAGCTGTACCAGAGATTTGCCAATGGGGACATCCCTTATGGCCACCTAGGGGGGGATGCTGGTTACGCACTGGAGCCGTAACTGATGACACCCATCAGAAATGCATACACACCCGAACAAGAACACCATAATGAGGCACACGGACAGACAAGAATCATAATAGAGCATGTGTTTGGGATGCTCAAGTCATGGTTCCAGTGTCTGGACACATCCAGTGGAGCCTTGCAGTACTCACCATCTACATGTACTCAAATTGTCATCGTATGTGCCATGCTACACAATATGATCCTACAGAAACAGTTGCAGCAGGAACAGCATGGGGCAGGGTCACACAGCCCCCCACCATTGCCAAGGCCTGCACAGGCAAAGAGTGACTCAGAGGAGGAACAACCTGAGCCTGCCCCTGTAGGCAGAAGGAGATGTGCCCAGTATGCCCTTGCCGTGACAAAGAGGCAACGCATAGCACATACACTGACATGGTAGGAACCCAGGGAATGACACCTCTCTCTGACTCGCACATACAGAAAAAGGGATGCCAAACATGATACTACCTGTGCTTAACCATGTATAGGGAGTGTACTATGTGGATCCAACATAGTCAGCCCTCCAGCACCATCCTCAATACTGGCACAGCCACACGGTAAGTCACTCTTCCTATCAATTGCCGAATGGAGTAGTATGTTTTATTACTTGTATCTATGGTATGGATGTGAGCATGCAAGGGAATCGGGTGGCTGGAACGAATGCCAGCAGATAGTAGATACCTACAGTGGCAGTATGAGATCTGTAACAAATACTGGTGTCACCATAGTAGCCAGTGCTAGACAAGGTGACAAAACTCAATGTAGGAAATGTGATGGGCCACATATGTGTCCATAGGACACACACATGCCACATGCCAGTCAGTGAGACTCACATACCCAAAAACAGTCTCATCCAGCAGGACAGACGTAGACAAACACAAACAAAGGCTGTTCTAAGGCCTCTGATTGATGGCTATGGAGAACATTCCCCCTCCAGACCTACACAGATGGACTACAACAGGTCAGGCAGTGGGATGTTAGTTCTGAAGAGTAAGAAGTCTGAAACTGAAATGTAGGTCAATCAAGCCTAAGACCTGTAGTACACTGATATGCCTCTAGTCAGCATGATAGGTCAAAATACAGAATGAAATGGAGCACCTGAAATACCAGTACAGTCATAGCAAATGTGTACAAGTGTCAGGTGTGCCCCCCCCCCCAATCCTGTGTAGAAATTTAGTAACATGTATGTGTAGGTATAATAACAGTAGGGCACAGATTACCTGAGCTGGGCAAAGTAGCAGGATAGATTGTAGCATGTGTACAATATGCAGGGCTGCATGTGTTAAGTTGGTGTGTGTTGTATATTGTGTGAGAGTGGTCAGTATGTAGGCATGGTGAGGTTTGTCCTGGTGGCCATTGGCCAGTACTGCCGATAACAGTGCCAAATTCTCACAGCTGCAGTGCCAAAAATAATGCATCCCAGCAAAACACATTCCAGCAGTAAGCCATAGCAAATGTTTGGAAGTAGTATCTGTCACCATCTGAAAGATGGAAATGGCATGAATGTGAGCCCAGACATACAAACAGTACACAGGTGGAAGTTCCCTAGACAGACAGTGTATAATATGTTACTGTCAAATGGACACACCTTTGGAATTGTACATACAGGTTAGCAGCACATTAGTTGGGTTTGTAGTATGGAATACCAATGTCATCTGGCCAAACACTGGCAGACCACAAAGGTCACAGGTATGAAGTATTGAGAAACTGCTGATGTCCCTGCACAAGCCAGCATAAGTGGAATGCCCCATGTATATATGTGAGTCAGATGCAAGTAGTGTCCATAGCACACATGCACCCAGCTTACCCCACCATCACCCACAGGTACCTCTCTGGTCTTATCCCTGCTGTTGGGAATGAGTACAATATGATGCCCACCTCTGTATGGCAATAGCCAAAGAATGCAGCATTCAAAACAGGTGTCCCATGCAGGTGTGTCCCTAGCTGTAAGCAGCACCCTGCCAGCATCCACACCACTGGATCAATAATGACAGAAAGTATTGGCATTAACACCTTGCACACCTACCCTGTCACCCCAGGGGAATATAGTGTCTTGCAGTCTGGGACTGTAGGAGTGACACAATGCAATGGCCTGCTACAGCTGGCCTGCATCACTACCAAATGGCCTATAGTCCTCTGCCAAAGGCCTGTGTCTCATCCATACTGCCAATGTATGTTATGTCATGGCCTCCCAAATAACAAGATAACACAGTCCACAGAACCCAAATGCAAGGCCATGTGGATAAATCCCAGTAACATGTCCACCATGTCCTACTGCATGAACTGTAGATCAACACCAAATTACTGCTGGGATGAGGTGATAACTATAGGGAACTTATCAGATAATGTTTGCATAATGTTTGGAAGAGGATAGAATAGTTGAGGGGGGTAGGAACATGGACGGGGGGTAGGAACATGGATGGGCATGGAGTGTGTGAAGTCTGAAACTCAGCTGTGTGCACATATTATCCCTGCCTGCAAACACATGAATGGGTGGTTACAAACCTGCTCGTAAACCACAGTGTGAAGGGGTAATGTCCAGAATTATGACCCCTGCCTCTGGGTAACCTGTGTGAATCTGTACAGCTGTGAGGTATGGCCACAGCAGGATATGGCCATACTGTCACATTGATGGATGTACAAGCATGGGATCCTCAGCCACCACTGTATCAAGGTGCTGAACCATTTACACAGACCCATCAGCAAGTGTCTGCAGCTTCCCCTCTAGAATGCCATGATTGTGCAAGAATATGTAGGCTGCAGACCACAATACTGGACACAGCTGCATTCACCCTGTGTTCCCCAGGACATTATGCAAGCAAATATGTATATCTGACAGTACTTGATGACACAAAATATCACAGTGTAAAACAGTACATATGTCTGAATATCTCTGCTAACACCAAGACCATGTAGCAGAAGCAGCACAGACACAATTACCTACAGTAACCCTATATCCTTTGCCTGTTTTGACCCCATATTGTCAACCGATCTACAGATATCCCGCAGAAACAGGCTGCTAGCTGTAGGTGTAGAATACAAAGGTCTGCATTGGAGTACAACCTACCTGGAATGGATTCACACATTCAATACAGAAGGTCATACTGGGCATGCTACCACACTTAGAGAAACGAAGTCCATGTCTGACAACAAAATACTGAAAGGTCATACTCGGCATGCTCCCACACTTACAGAAATGAAGCCCATGTCTGGCAACAACAGCTGACTATACATATCTGACAGTCACAGATGTTTGTGCACACACTCCTCAGTACACACCAGTCATGCTTTACACACACATTGGATAGAAATACACACATATATCCAAGGACAAGACACTATAATAGGCTAAAATTAAACGTACATAGATGTGTGGAAGAGAGTGACAGACAGTGACAAAGAGCCTCCCATCATGAGGCCTGTCCAACCCAGCACACATCCAATTGGCTAAAACCACATGATGTGCAAATGTCAATCACTGTAGACATTTGCCTCTGGTATCCCTCAGCACTATAGTGTATGTGGTGCTTGTGATAACTGTGTAACATGACTGTACAAGTCAGTAGTCATCTAGCAGTTGTATACACGTACCTGTGAAATATAAACCTGTGTGTGACTGAGTGTTGTGTGTCTGCTTCCAGATGAATGGGTTATGGCCCATGCACATACACTGCACTCCCCATTGCCCTACTATGGCAAGCCTGCTGATGTCTTCGCTTTGAAATACACCTGTGGGGAAGGAATAGCCCTATAAGCTTGGTGGTGCATGCTATAATTGCATAATGCTGTAGTGTGATGTACTAGTTAGGTAGGAGTTCTAATCACAGACATGGCAAGTGTATGTGTGTGTGTGTGTGTGTGTGTGTGTGTGTGTGTGTGTGTGTGTGTGTGTGTGTGTGTGTTTGTTTGTCTGTGTAGAGATCAATGAGGCCATTCACACTCACTAGAATTTCAAATGCCCTACTTTGGCAGGGCTGCTGATGTAATTCACTTTGAAATACACCTTTTGGGAAGGAGTAGCCCAGTAAGCTCCGTGGCATGTGCTATAACTCCTTAATGCTGTAGTGTGATGTACTAGTTAGGTAGGAGTTCTATTCCCAGACATGGCAACTGTAGAACTTTGTGTGTTTGTCCATGTAGGGATCAATGCTTTTGAGGCCATTCACACTCACTGCAATTTCAAATGCCCTACTTTGGCAGGGCTGCTGATGTCATTCACTTAGAAATACACCTTTGGGGAAGGAGTAGCCCAGTAATCTCCGTGGTGTGTCCTATAACTGCATAATGCTGTAGTGTGATATACTACTTAGGTAGGAGTTCTATACCCAGACATGGCAACTGTATAACGTTGTGTGTGTGTTTGACTGTACAGGGATCAATGCTTTTGAGGCCATTCACACTCACTACAATTTCAAATGCCCTACTTTGGCAGGGCTGCTGATGTCATTCACTTTGAAATACACCTTTGGGTAAGGAGTAGCCCACTAAGCTCTGTGGTGTGTCCTATAAATGTGTAATTCTGTAGTGTGATGTACTAGTTAGGTAGGAGTTCTAATCCCAGACATGGAAACTGTGAAATGTGTGTGTGTAGGGATCAGTGTTTTGTGGCCATTCACAGTCACTAGGCACTCCTAAAAATGGAGAACATTGATATCTGTGCAGTAACAGAAACCTGATCCAAGGCTCCAGAGAGCACTCCTGCAATACCAGGTACAGCTCTCACCACACCTGTCAGCCACCAAACCAGGACCAAAACAATAAAGGTGGAGGAGTGTCCATATTCACCAAGGATATTCACACCACCAGGCTACTTGCCCAACAGAATGCATCTGAAATACCTTCAGTGCAGCTAACACTAGGTCAGACTGCAATCCAAATTGTATAGCTTGCTACAGATCCCCCACCATGCCCCTAAATTCCCACTACACCTTTTGAAACATACTGGGAAATATTATGATACAACCAAACACCCTTATACTGGGTGAATTACATTACCCTGCCATTAACTGAAAAAAGTACTTGTGTACCAACACGTGCCCAACGGTTCTTGGAAGTCACAATTCTGCCCTGGATCAAGTAACCCATAGTCCCACCATGGGCTCAAATATCATTACCAACATGGGAATCAATGGTCCACACCTAGGGTCACCCCATCGGTGGTCAGATCTGCCCATAAGCTGATCACCCCTAACATTCACATCCCTCCCCCACAACCCAGTAAGGAAACCTCCATAACACACATCTTCAAAGCCAACATCATGCTACACATGTCAGACGTGACTAACATCATGACACTCATGCAGATGGGAACTGAACGGATGACTGCTGAGTCCTACATGAAAGCACTGTATGAGCACATCCACTCATGCATGAATCATGCCATCCGATATAGAACCAAGATGCTCCCCATCAAGAAAAGGAAGCCAATGTGGTGGCCCCCTGCCATAAACATACTGTACAACAAAAGAAAAAACTGTTGCAGAAATGGGGGAATTTCCAGGATGCAAAATGCTCCCTTACCAGCTACAGTAAGAAGCTGAGATCACTCATATCATCCACCAAAGCTAGTTATGAACATAATATAGCCAAAGATGCCAAAGGCAACTACAAGGTGTGCCATAGCTATGTCAGGAATCTAAATGGCAATGCTCAGATCTGCTCTGAGCTACAACAGGATGGTATTAATATACTACTCCCAAGGATATTGCCAATATCCTGGCAGATTGATTCAGTGACAACTGCACCCCCCTCTCACCCCTGAAAGGGCCCATCTCAACACTGAAGGATTGCCAGATTCCGGTAATAATGGCCACACAGGTAAAAAAACACAGTCTCCAGAGCTAAGACAACAGCAGCCATGGGGCCAGTCAACATCCTGAGCTGTGTATTATATGAACTACAAAATGAACTGGCACCTCACCTACGTGCCATATCTAATTATAGCCACTCCTCATGTTTCATGCCCACTGTGTGGCACACAGCTGCAGTTATCCCAGTCCACAAGGGGGATCCACCTTGAATCCTGGGAACTACAGCCCCAGCAGTATGTCATGCCTGATCTGCAAGGCCATGGAATGTATTATCATGGAAATTAAAACAAAGACATTGGCAACCTGCAAACACTGGACCCCAGCCAGGTTGGGTTTGTGAAGGGCTGATCATGTCACCTCAACCTGATTGACAACTTTGAATCAGTCTCCAGAGCTGTGGATGAGGGTAAGGTGGTTCACACAGCCTATCCGGACATCTCCAAGGCCTTCAACGCCATCCCCCAGTCTGGAGTCATAGATAAATATACCAAGCTGGCCATTAATCCCTATGTCACCTGATGGGCTGCCAACCGCTGTACTGGCAGAACCCAGACTGTAAATGTAGGTGACACCAACTTCACCTCCAGACAAGTGACAGTTGGAGTACCTCAAGTTTCAGTCTGGGGACCGCCCTTGTTTGTCATCTACTGCTCTGAAGTACAGTCCAACACTAATGGACACTGGCAAATAAAGGTTGCAGATGACTGCACACTGGGAGCCAATATTGAATCCCTACATGATGTGGATATTCCACAGAAGGGCCTTACAAAAAGAAATGCTTGGTGCCTGAGCCATGGCCTCAAGATCAATGCCAGGAATTGTATAGTTATCCCCTTGGGAAGGGACATGTACCTGTGAAGTACCACATAGGTGGCAGTACACTAAAAACCTAAAATGGGATAAGAGACATAGGGACACAGGTGGACAGTGGTCTCACCTTTGATAACCACATCACCATAACAGTCAGGAAATCCACCTATGTGGCACACATCATCACTAAAGGCTTTACATCCAGGAAAATGTAGGCCATCATCCCACTGTAGTCATCTCTCAGTAGATCCAGTACAGACTACAACAGCCTGTTACATATGTACCTCACAAGACCTCTGCAACAACTAGAAAGGCTGCAGACATATCTCACTAAAAGAATCACAGGCCTAAACCAGATGCCCTATGCTGACCATCTGAAAATCATCCAGTTATACTCTATCACATATCATGTACTCAGAGGTGACCTCTGCTTAGCATACAATGCCATGTCAAACCCACAGCTGTCTGACATGCTACACTTAAAGAATTCCAAGCCCTCACAGTCACATGCTCCAGGGATCCAAACCTTATAATCACAATGAAAAATACATGTAGGAGGAATGTGTTCCTGACCCAGAGACTCCCCAGACTCTGGAATAGACTGTCTGTACATGTCAAGCAGAGTGCCTCTTTGTCCCTCTTCAAAAGGAACCTGGACGATTGGATGGGAGGTAAGAAATTCACCCCAGGGATCATGTCAGTTGTCCTGCTAGACAGGGGTCCAGGGAAGTAAATATTGTGGGAAGACATAGCCAGGGAATTGTCATGGGTAGGCATGTATAGGACCAGGGCCGATAGCCTAGTACCAACCTATGAACCTATGACCTACACTTTCCATTGCCCAACCTTGGCAAACCTGCTGATTTCATTCACTTTGAAATACACCTTTGGGGAAGACGTAGCCTAGTAATCTCCACGGAACACGCTATTACTGTGTAATGGTACAGTGTGATGTACTAGTTAGGTAGGAGTTCTAATCCCAGACATGCCAACTGTAAAACTTTGTGTGTGTGTGTGTTTGTACATCTGTGTAGGGATCAATGCTTTTGAGGCCATTCACAGTCACTACAACTTCCAATGCCCTACTTTGGCAAGCCTGCTGATGTCATTCACTTTGAAATACACCTTTGGGGAAGGAGTAGCCCTGTAGTGTGATGTACTAGTTAGGTAGGAGTTCTAATCCCAGACATGGCAACTGTGAGACGTGTTGTGTGTGTGTGTGTGTGTGTGTGTGTGTGTGTGTGTGTGTGTGTGTGTGTGTGTGTGTGTGTGTGTGTGTGTGTATGGTGCATGCTATAACTGCGTAATGCTGTAGTGTGATGTACTAGATCAGTATGAGTTCTAATCTCAGACATAGCAATTGTAAAACTTTGTGTGTTTGTATGTCTGTGTAGGGATCAATGCTTTTGAGGCCATTCACACTCACTACAACTTACATTGCCCTACTTTGGCAAGTCTGCTGATGTCATTCACTTGGAAATACACCTTTGGGAAAGAAGTAGCCCTGTAGTGTGATGTACTAGTTAGGTAGGAGTTCTAATCTCAGACATGGCAACTGTGAGACTTGGTGTGTGTGTGTGTGTGTGTGTGTGTGTGTGTGTGTGTGTGTGTGTGTGTGTGTGTGTGTGTGTGTGTGTGTGTGTGTATGGCGCGTGCTATAACTGTGTAGTGCTGTAGTGTGATGTACTAGATAGGTAGGAGATCTAATTTCAGACATAGCAATTGTAAAATTGTGTATTTGTATGTCTGTGTAAGGATCAATGCTTTTGAGGCAATTCACACTCACTACAACTTCCATTGCCCTACTTTGGCAAGCCTGCTGATGTCTTTCAATTGGAAATACACCTTTGGGAAAAAAGTAGCCCTGTAGTGTGCTCTACTAGTTAGATAGGAGTTTTAATCCCAGACATGGCAATTGTGAGACTTGGTGTGTGTGTGTGTGTGTGTGTGTGTGTGTGTGTGTGTGTGTGTGTGTGTGTGTGTGTGTGTGTGTGTGTGTGTGTGTGTGTGTTTGTCATATGCATCTTGTGTGGAGGTAGCGGTGAGTGTGTAATAACGGCACTCATTGTGGAGCAGGTTTTACAAATGTCTTATATGGTGGGCCTATTATATGTCACAATGTTCACCTTACAAGGATAACAGATGTCAAAAAGCAGAGAGGCTGGGGTAGACAATCCATACCTCTACATGTGACATCATGGCTTGGGGAACAATATAGGCATCCCTTTTATTACCCAGAGAACACTCTCCACCCATGTCCCATACACAAACACACTCAGGTAGGCAACAACCACTTTGTTGGTAGTTCCCTGCATATTGCCCACAGATAGTAACCATGGCATGATTACAGTGGACTACAGAGGACATGTCACCCTGTCCCATTCCCTACAATAGGCAAATCATTGCATACAGTGATACTTCGCTCTGTTCCCCACTGGATGCCTGCAACAACTGTAGAGCCAGCAAATGTAACCCACAAAGGACATACTATGCCTTATACATATGCCCTGTATGGACAGATGCCACTGACACCAGGAAATACCTGTATCATGCTGTCAATGTAGGTGCAGGGTCAACCTGGTGTCCATTGCCAGTTCTCAAAACATGAGGTCAGGGATGGCACATCTGATGATAACAATCTGTCTACACAACATACCCCAGACACCCCAGGTACACTTCCATATGTCACAGAACATGCATGTGGAACATGTGCACATTAAACGCCATCTATGTTATAGAATATAGAACATATACATGGCAAGCATTGCACTGGCCACCCACAATAGTAACACAGATGACTGGATGGTGAATACAATACCAACCTGTGTGGGCCAATCCAGACACTACACCCCTGAGCCACACTGCAGAGTGGCTTGATGCCATGGTATACCCTTTACCTGGCCTTGTACAGCCTTCTGGCACAGTCAACCACTACATGCCTGTGAAGCAATACACCCATGCATGTCAGTACTGGCAAACCTGTGTCTGTGGAGTATAATGACTTGGATGCCATTCACACTCACTATACCTCCCATTGGCCTACTGAAGCATGCCTTCTGATGTCAGACATCTTGACATACTCTTTGCCCATATATCATTCTGATAACCCCTGTGGTGCATGTGATACCTGCGTATTACTGTATTGTGGCAAACTAGCTAGTTAGGAAGTCTAATCCTGACCCTGCCAACTGTGATAATGTGTGTGAGTCCCTGAGAGTGTGGCTATGTCGACCTTGACACCTGTTCTTATGGACAGGCATGTGTACTACACCTACCTTATCCCTCCTTTATCACTGTTGCTGATGTCACTCACCATCAAATATACCTTTGGACAGCTCCCCAACATGTAAGCTCTGTAGCACATGCAATAACTGCATAGAAATGTAATAGCAATACATAGTCAGGCAGGGGTTTGAAACCCTGTACTGGTAAATGTGTGACACAAACATGCTTAGGTTTTACTCTCCCACCCCCTCCCTGTCTTACGTTGTCTCTGTCTGTCTCTCTCACTCCCTCTCTGGTGAATGTGGAGATGTACACCTGCTTTGCTTAGGCAGCAGCTTGTGTTTTGTAAGTGATGCTCATGATCAGCTGATGGTCTCTGCATGAATTGCAGCCCCCCCCCACTAGCTGATTGCATGTGAAACAGCTGTGGTGCATTCCCATAGCCAATTGCATGGAAAAGCACTCCTATAACTAGGAACATCATGTGAGTGTTGGCCCTTTTCATTCACTGTGAGCAGGACTTCATGTCAGTGTTTGGCAAACAGCATCACAGATGGTAGTGGGATATAACTCTAACAACATACACTGTGGAGACAGGCTAACAAACAGGAGGGGATGTTCCAGACATGACTGCAGAATGTAAGTCTTGCTCTTCTGCATTTGGAGTAATGCTGGTTTAGCAGGGTTTGTGTGGATATGGCTGGTCTACATGATTTATTACCTGTCATGACAGTGTTATGTGTGTGAGGAAACTCCCACCTGTAGGGTTATCTGCAGACTGGCCAGTGTTTGGAATCTTGTGTGTTTTGTGTTACTCACAGATTACCTATCTTAGAACTGCAGAAGCATAGTTCGAGGATAGCAGTCAGTACATCAGGACAGCCATGAAAGTTAATGACTTCATATCCCTCATAGGACATATGTCACAGCAACTTGTCAATATTGGCCCTGTGTTTGTGCCTCTGTCAACCTTTGTAAATATGTCATGCAGTAAGAGGTGCATATGTTCTGTACACCATTATTTATTGACATCATACCTGATAACAAGCCAGTGAGATATCAGACTGCTAGACATGTTATGTATAGTAGGGTTTATATTCCTGGGCATTCTGTGGTTGTGTGTACAGTAGTGTGGTCT